>NC_081367.1:25015402-25332346 GCF_030684315.1 Stegostoma tigrinum | reverse complement strand
CGCAATCTTAATGTCACATTTGACCACCAAATGAAGTTCTGGCCTCGCGTCTGTGCCGTCACTAAGGCCACCTATTTCCACAATCATAACACCACTCAACTCTGTCTTGCCTAAGCTCATCTGCTGCTGAAACTCTCATCCATACCGTTGTCACTTCCAAATGATCTTTCTAATGAACCCTAACTGGCCTCCTGTATTCCAGTGTTCAGACCATCCCAAAATGCTGCCTGAGTCCTAGTTTACATCATGTTCCATTCATCTACCATTCCTATGCTCTGTGCCCGACATTGACTCCTGAATCGGTTGCATCTCAACTTTAAGATTTCCCTTAAGTTTTTTGAAATAGTGTATCTCAATGATCTTGTGCCTCCTGAGTTCAGTGAGTCTTCCAGCTCTACAGGGGCAGTCGGTGGTGTTGTGGTGATCTTAATCTCATTTGGCTAGTAATCAGCTCAGGCTATTACTCTGGCTACATAGTTTCAAATCGCATCTTAGCAGCTATTTCAATATGATAAATAAATAAATCTATACTTTCAATCTAGTCTCATCAATGATACCGTAAACTATTGTCGATTATTATAAAAATCCATCTTCTTCACACTTGAGGGGGAAATCTGCCATTCCTACCCAGTCTGGCCTATATTTGACTTCAGACTCATGCATTGTAGCTGACTGTTAGCTGATCTCTGAAATGGCCTACAAACCATTCAGGTATGGATGGGCAACAAAACATGACTTTTCCAGAATGCCCACATTCTATAAGCGAATACAAGAACCCTTCATGATATCTCCACATTTGGCCTCTTGCCTAATCTTGATTTTAATTTCTCAGTCTTTGGTGGTTGTGCCCTCAATTGCCAAGAGACTAAGCTCTGAAAGCTCTCTGTGTAGCTATGTACTGCTTTCTTTTCCTTTATAATGCACCTTAAAACCCAATTCTCTGATATTCTTAGATGATCTGCCATAAAATTTCCTCATAAGACTCTGCATCAAATTGTGTTTGGTCATACCTCTCTGAAATTCTTTGGGACATTTGGTATGTTGAGGTACAACTTAAATACAAGTTTGTGGTTTTGTCACTGGCTGCTTTGTTATCTTGGATTCTCCAGCATCTGCAGTTCCCATTATCTCTACTCCTGTGAACGGGTTTCTTGCGTTTCTTCACAGTGCCTCTTCTTATCTGAGCCTCTGTAAAACCGTCAGCTGTCAGTTTTCAATCTGTCTCTCATTATTGCATTGTGCCAACACTCTGCAGTCCTCATTGGTCAAAGCCAGGTTACAGTAGTAGTCACTGATTATAGCAGCTATCGTTCTGGTGGAAGCTTAAATAACTGCTGTCACTTTGCTTTGGGTTAAAGATTGAAGCAGGTATCTGCCCTGGAGAAGGTGATGGAGCAAATGGGCAAATATTTTGAAGACACCACTCATCTTCAGCAGTCTGCTCTCTCATGGATCACTAGAAATGCTGAATTCAGCACCAATAGCAGTAGCACAGCAGGAGCTGTACACAATTTCCTTCAGAGGATATCAGTATCTCTACTCCTTCACCAACACCCCTACCTCATCTTCACTAATGTGGACAAATAGAAAGCTAATTGGTCTCGACAAGACTACCCCAGCTGCAGCTGCAATGCCGCAATCCATTGTAGTCCCTCCTGAGCTCATACTCACCGAGTTTGCTGTTTACAAGGATCTCAACGATCTCGCCACATGAGGCAACAGCTGTCAAGGCCAGTGTGGGAACACCTCAACAGAGTTATAGTGTTCGTATGTCTTTTGTTTTAAAAAGAATAATAGTTGATTCCTTGGGGTACAAAATAATTCACTGCAATATTGTGTTTGGAACTAAATTCAACACCCAACTGCTGCAATTTTGGGCCACCATATACTCTCATTATACCTTCTTAATCTGTTTTGAAAATGTTTTGTAACATAGAATGGTTGAATGGTTTCAGTGATCTTTAATCACATTTCTTTAAGAAACAAGATCTTCACCTTTAGGACAAATATACCGTGGCAAATTGGTTAGCCATTTTGCATTAATGTTAAACAGCCAGTGACTGAGTGAGTGTTTAAGTTTCTTTATCTCACATTATGTTTTGAACTTGTAATCTTGAATATCAGAAGGCTTTTTTGAAAGGAATAACGTTTGACAACACTACTTTTTCACTGGAATTGCTAAATTAAATCCAGCCTTTATTAAAACAAAAGACAACAGGATCACATTTGGCCATCTTCAACAAGGCTTTACAGCCCATGTGACATCAAGCAGCTTGGAGATAATCCTGAATTTGTGCTTCTGGCAATCCAATGACAGCAATATTGGGACTGAAAAAGAAAATATGCTCCTGTAGTGATTGTAACAAGGTCAGCTAGGTCAACATCATTGAGTATGAGGTCACTAATTGGACCTGATGAACAGCCTCAATCTGGGAGCCCAGGCTGACAGGTAAGAACAGGAGTGTCAGACGTCTGGTTCAGTCTGAGACCTGGTTCAGAGATAGCTGGATCAGTGTCAAGGACTCTCCACATGTAAATTAAAGATGACTTAGTGATGCAATACTAGCCTCTGTGGAGTTATTTCAGCTCCCAGTCCTTCTGTTTGCCTGATCACCCAATGAACCAAAGTAGCTTTTGAACAGTGCTAAGTTGCAGTGTATCTTCATAAATCTAACTGTGGCAGCAATGGGAACACTAGAGTTAGTTTTTGTGTCACATATTGATGTTTAAAAGCATTCTGACTTCCCACTTTTTAACATGAATTGCTCCCAACTGACAATAGTGCATATGTGGCTGCATTTGAATAGAATTAGGCTCAAGTGTGGTAGTTTCAATGGCTAAGTAGCTTGCTGATAATTGCTGGCCTTTTATGAGGCTATACCTCAGTGACATCTGGAGAGAAGAGATAGTAAGGAAAAAAAACAAGCAACTCATAAACAAACTAACTTGTGATGCAAAGCCAAGGCATGAATCTTTAGATTAGAGAGACATTCCAATGGTCTAAAAATATATTTTTTGATCTAAAATCAAACAAAATCTGACTTGCTGATAGAGAGGATGCCAGTCTAAGTAGTTGAGACAATTCCAATTATCTCTGTTACATAGCTGAACCCCGCATTTGTTATTTCTCTCAAGATACTATAAAAGGCTACTTAGATAGAGATGAGGTTGTGGTCAGATGTGCCAGCTGTTGTTTTTTTACAGGTAATCAGGGGAATTGGCCAATGCTAGATCTAAGTCAGAGGTATGGGAGTGCAGCAGATGGTGAATGGTAAATTCTTGCCAAAAGGATTTCCTCTCCTTGAGGACGACTACTGTCTGCACTTTGAAGGTAGTCGATGCAGAATCTGCAGGAGGAGCATGTTAGTATAACCAATATAAGATGATGGGTTGATTGAGCAATCACAAATCCCCAGAATAAAATGTAAATTTACCATCCATGTGCATAAACAGCAGCCTGTTATAAACAGCTATTGTCACTTATATTTTAGGCTAAATAATAAATTAGACAGCACAGGGGATTCGCAACTTGCCTTCAAGACTTTGAGATTTTTATTCGAAATACAACACAGAAATGAGTATGAAATAAAAAAAATTTCAGAAACAGCTTTTGAAAATTAAACAATTAAAACACAATTTTGCATAAAAAGAACAAATATTCTGACTGTATTTGTTCTGTTAGTGCTTTTCCACAACTTATGCCTCTGCTTTTTAAATTCTTTGCATGTCAGTCTTTTTTCCAGCTCTGTTCACATGTTCTAGTATTATTTTCTTTCCATTCATAAGTAGTAAGATATTTGCCTTGGATTGTATTTGCATCTCTATTCCCACTGCCTATTCCAGAGTTGAGAGGTAACTTAGAAACTTAAAAAAAACTGCATAGTATCATCTCTAAAGGGTGATTTTGCAACAGACTCGCATAGTGTAATCATCGTTGGTTGTACCGAGATGACAACTATTCAGGATTATGAGTTTCTGCTGTTGCTCATCAAATGATTGAACAGATCTACTCTCAACCCACAGATCTTTGAGTAAACTGGAAAGAATTTGGAGTACACAATTTGCTTCCTTTTCTTTCCTTCTCTGCCTCATCATTAAATTGTTTGGATTCAAAGAATGATGCAACTTGATGAACAAGTCACTGCCATTTTGTGTAATTGGTAGCCCAGCGCTGACTCATCTGCTCCATCTGCTATCACTTTTGTTTTCTGTCTCTGCTTTTTTTTAAACTTTAACCTTACTTACCTTCCGTGGAGAGGACTTGGCACTCCTGTGTGCAGCTGCAATGCTAAGATTGGCCCAGCGTGGTCTCGTGGTGGCAGTGTTGTTGGTTTTGGCAAGATGGTGCTGAAGAATGGTGAAATGGATCTGTGGTGGTGGTGTTGGTGAGGGGTCTCATGCAGGTGATGGTCTCAGCTTCAAGGTGGAAGAGTCTGGATCCAAGCCCATGGCTAAGCACTTAAGAAGGATTGTCATGCTAAACTTTGAACTTTATTTCATTATTTTCGATGTAGGTTTTTGTACCTAGGTAACTTTGTGCTTAAGATGGCACTGGAAAATGGTGATTTTGTACAGTTTTCACCATACCCCTGTAATCCTATACTTGAAAATGTATGACAATAAAACCTAATTCTATTTCTAATTCTAAAGCTCCTTCCAATTATTCATGTCAATAACTGCTGTGCTTTAAGGAGAGCTACAAAGGGTATTTGTAGTTTTTTTCTTTGTCCTCTCCTGGAATGTTGTCATCTGAAAATTGGAAAACAAGACCGATTGGGGGAAATGCTTCTCAGACTTCTGTCAACAGTGTCAAGTCCACTGTAGCTGATTTTGAGACGCTTTCCCTGAATGTTTGCGGAGCTGGTTCAGAGACTCCTGTTTATTCAATGGTCTTCCCACTGAATCTGAATAACACATGGGAGTATTTCTCCAACATTCCTATGAGTTACTGATGCACTATCCAGAGCTCATTGCAGTACAGGAATTTGGTGCTGACTACTCTGTAAATAGGACATTTATTGACTTGTGTTGCCAAACACTTGATTCCCTTGTTTATTAGAGACTGAACTAAGACAATCGATCTGACGTTGAATCTCCTCTCTTATATAGTGGTAAAAATGGTTGATCAACTTTCTACTTACATTATGTGAAATAATACCTGGGATCTTCCGTGGACTAAAATAGTTCTTTAAAGAGAAAAACACTAACTTAAAATGGTTGCAGTGGCCACAAGAGAAGCCAGCTAATGAAACCATCAATAAATAAGACTCACATTGAACTGAAATTGAACAGAAGTTGCTGGAAAAGCTCAGCAGGTTTGGCAGCATCTGTGAGTGAAAAATCGAGGGTTAATGTTTCAGGTCTGGTGAGCGTTCTCAGAACTGATGGTAGCTGGGAAAATGTCAGTTTATATGCAGAAAGTACGGAGGGGAAATGGGGTGGACATTTTCCTAGCTACCGATGTTTTGCGAGCTACCATCAGTTCTGAGGAAGGATGACCAGAGCCAAAATGTTAATCCTAATTGTTTTCTTCATAGATGCTGACAGACCTGCTGAGCTTTTCCAGCAATTTCTGTTTTTGTTCCTGATTTACAGCACCTGCAGTTCTTTCGGTTTTGAACTGAAATTAACATCACATCAAAATGACTGTAACCGGTCATTCAGATCTTTAGCCCCTGTTTGATATCCACCCTTTTGGACGTTTCAGATATTGTGATGAAAGATTTGATTGAAGATTAGCCAGCTTGAAAAATATTGAAGCTGGACACAGGAATACACAAACGAAATATGGATTTGTTATAGTAGAATTGCAAGGTTTGCTGTCTTTCCCAAGTTTACTCTCAGCTTTGAGAAAGCAAATGATGAAAGAAATTTAAGTAACACCCACATACACAGAAATTAAAGACACCCAAAACTTCTATTATGGCTGAGAACACAAGACATTCATTGAACAATTGCAGTGTGTGTTTCGTGTTCTGTTTAATTTTTTTTCTTGGGGTTCATAATGAATAAAATCCCATTTCTTTTCACTCAGGTGAACCTTGTAATTGGTTCCTTCATTTGTAAAAGAGTTTAAATGTTCATTCCACTGTTATAGCCGAGTCAAACTTTAGCTTCTTATTCCTGATTAGGTGAAAAATGAAATTTGTTTGAAATCTTATTTTTCCAAATTGAGTGACATGGTTTTCAGCTTTGGAATTTTTGGAAGCACATGCAAACAAATATCAAAAGCCTGCACAAGGTGTCACTAAAATTTAGTGCAAATAGTAGATATTGTATCCTATGTGACGATGTTGATGTTAGCTTTGCGTTGAAACTGCCTACTTGAATCTAGTTTTCTTAATTTCTGGTATTCTAACTCTTGGAATTCTCCACATCCTTATTGTCATCTCCTGAGCTTCGTGTAACATTATACTATCCTTTCGAAAGTGCATTCCCAATAACTGCTGTCAACGTTTGCTCACTTCTGACTCAAAAAGACGTAAGTTCAAGCCCTGCTCTGACAATTTGAAGACAGAACTGAAGCCAAGAAAAATATTACGAATATTAGCTGCACAGCCCCTGAAACTGTTCCGGTATTCAGTATGATCATGGCTGCCCTGACTTGGGATTCAACTTTACTTTCCTGCTTGTTATCAATAATCTTCAACTGCAGGGTTTAAAAATCTTGAATACAGGTATTGCTAAACAAGATAGATTTTGCCAAAGTTTTTCATGTTTCACCCAACAGAACTGCTGTACTTGTACCCTCATTAATAAAGGTAGGCAGGCAGTTGCAACAAGCAACCAGGAAGGCGATAATACATTGGTCTTCATTTTAAGAGGAGTTCAATTTAGAACGCTACTCTTGCTGCACTTATACACAGCCTTAGTGACACCGTACCTACAGTATATCATGCTGTTTTGGTCCCTCCCTAAGAAAGGATATATTTGACTAAGATGAAGTGCAGTTCACTAGACTGATACTAGGTTTGGCTAAACTACAAGAAGAAATTAATTTAATTAGATCTGAATTCACTGGAGTTTAGAAGGGTGAGAGGGGATAAAATTTTAACTGGGCTGGACAGAGTAGTTGTAGCAAACAAAAATGAAGTTGCTGAGAAAGCTAAGCAGGTCTGGCGGCACCTGTGAAGGAAAAAAAGAGTTGACGTTTCAGATCTGTTGATCCTTCCTCAGAACTGCCTGAGACTAGTTGTAGTGAGGATGTTTTCCCTTTTTGTGAGAATCTAGAGCTGGGGAACCTGGGCTCAGGATATGGGGTATGCTACTTGTTAAGTTGTTCTCAAATTGGAGAAGGTGCAAAAAAGATTTACAAGGATGTCACTAAGACTGGAGGGTTTGACTTATAAGCTGGATAAGATGGAACTTTTTTCAGTGGAGCATAGGGGATTGAGAGGTAACCTCATAGAGGTTTATAAAATCATCAGGGACATTTATAAGGTCAATAGTCAAGATCTTTTCCCCAGGCTGGGGAAGTTCAAAACTCGTGAGTGTAATGTTAAGGTGAGAGGAGAAAGTTTGATAAGGGACCTGAAAGGCAACTTTTGCACTCAGAAGGTGGTTCATACGTGGAAATGAACTGCTAGAGGAAATGGTAAGTATAGATACAATTACAATATTTGAAAACACTGGGACAGGTAAATGAATAGGAAAGGCTTAGAGGTTTAAGGACCAAATGCTGGCAAGTTGAACTAATTTAATTTGGGAAACGTGGTCGATATGGACGAGTTGGTCTGAAGGGTCTGTTTCCATGCTGTGTGACTCTACGTCTCTGTGACTTTGAGTGTTATGGTGTAAAAGGAGGCCATTTGGCCCACTGTCCTTGCACCATCTTGTTAAGTGAGCATCACTACCGAGTGTGAGTGCCCTGTTTTATCCCCGTACCCTTGCACATTAGACTCTCAGATTCTACAGCTCAGAAAAAAAGTCTTTCTGCCCATCTGTGCCAGTCAAAAACAGGCATCTAACTATTCTAATCTGATTTTCCAGCACTTGGCCCATAGTTTCCTGTGCCTTGGCACAATGTTATGAGGGTTTTAGGTTCTTCCACCTTTACAGGCAGTGAGTTCTAGATTCTTGGGTGAAAACGCTTCCCTCATATCACTTCTAAACCTCCTGCCTCTTACTTTAAATCTATGCCCAGGTCACTGATCCTCTACCAAACGGAAGAGTTCCTTCCTGTCTACCTTACCTAAGCGCCTCAAAATTTTATCCATCATTTTCCCCTTCAGTGTCTTCTGCTCCAAGGAAAACAGCCTCACTCTCCCGATCTCTCTTCATAAGTAAAACTCTGCAGGCCAGGCAACATTCTGCACCACTCTGGTCCAATCACAATCATCCTATAACAGGATTCATTTGAGCCCTTCTCCTGACTGAGTTTCCTTCTCTGTCACCATGGCCCGGATAGCACCTCTTCCCCTGGTAAAAACAGACACAAAGTAATCATTTAACAACTTAGCCATGGCCACTGAATTGTTAAATATACCCTCAAAGAGCTCTAGCAAATTTGCCAAGCATGATATCCCTTTCACAAAACTGTGTTCTTCTCTGTTTGATTGTATTAAGCTTTTCTGAATTTGTCTAAATGCTTTATATGGATAGGCTTTGGATAAGGATCTTCATAAGAGGTTAGAGGACAAAATTAAAACCCATGGGATGGGTACATTACATTGGCATGGATTGAGAATTGGTTGACTGACAGAAAACAGAGATTGGGAAGAAATGGACTTTCTTCTGAATGGCAGGCAGTGACTAGTTGTGTACTGCAAGGATCATTAGTGGGGCCCTAGCTGTTCAAAATGAATATATTCTTAGATGAAGGTATCAAAGGCAACATTTCCAGGTTTGCTGACGGCACAAAACTGGACAGATTATGAGCTGTGAGGATGCTGCAAGGAAACTTAATGGTGATTTAGACATTTCGGAGTTATACATTTCGGTGTGGAAAACAGAAAGGAAGAATATTACTTAAATGGCGATATATTGGGTAATGTGGATAATACAAAGGTATCTAGGTATCCTTGTGCACCAATGAGATTGCACAGGCAGATGCAACAAGTAATTCAGAAGGGAAATAGTACATTGGCCTTCATTAAAATGTCCTACTGCAGTTTTACAGGACCTTGGTGAGACTACATTTGGAGCGTTGTTTGCAGTTGTGGTCTCCATACCCGGGAAACGATATACTTGCTGCAGAGGGAATGCAGTGGGGGCTCACAAGGCTGATACCAGGATGGGCAGGACTGGCCTATGAGGAGAAACTGGTTTGGCTAGGCCTGTACTCAATCGAGTTTTGAGCAGATAGGATGAAATTGAAATGTAAAAAATTCTAACAGACTAGATAGACTGGATGCAAGGAACAATCTCAGGACATGGGGTATGCCATTTAGGACTGAGATGAGGAAAATCTTTTTCAATCAAAGGGTCACGAACCTGTGGAATTTTCTGATGTAAAAGGCTGTACAGACCAAGTCATTGGGTATATTTCAAGAAAGAGATTCGATAAATGTTTCAATTTTAAAGGCATCGAGACATATCCGTACATTGCTATGAGACAGAGAACAGACATGATCATATTGAATGGCACAGCAGACTCAAAGGGCTGAAAAAGTCTACTCCTGCTCCTAGTTTCTTTGTTTCTTCAATGCCCTTTATATTGTTTCTTTAATAATAGACTCCAGCATTTCCCAATGACAGATATTAGGCTAATTGGCCTTTAGTTTCATGCTTTCCAACTTGCTCTCGTATTGAACAGCAGTACCATATTCGCAGCTATCCAATCCCTTGGAATCCTCTTGGAATCCATGAGTTCTGGAATATTTCAGCCAATGCATCCACTAGCTCTGCCAATGCTCCCTTGAAAATCCTTAAATGCAAGCCATCAGGTCCTGCCAACTTGTCTGTATTTAGTTTCATTAATTTGTCAAATACTATGATCTTTGTGATAGAGATTGTTACGATGTCTTCCGTCCCATTAGCACCTTCTTTATCTGTTCTATTTGGGATGCTTGTAGTGTCCTGCACGGTGAAGACCAATGCTAAATATTGGTTTATCTGCCTGTTTCCTGTACCCTGTTATCAATTTTCCAGTTGTATTCTCCCATAATTCCACACCTAGCTTCGGTACTCACTTTGTATATACCCATAAAATCTCTTTCTGTTTGTTTTTATATTTCTTGCCAATTCATTCACACAGTCAGTTTTCTTCCTGTTTATTTGTTTTTTAGTTATCTGCTGCTAGTTCTGAAAAAAAAACTTCTCTGGCCTACAACTAATTTTTACTGATCTTTGAGCCCTCATTGTTTACAGGTTTAGTACCAGAGGACTGGAGGGTTGTAAATGTTGTACCCGTGTTCAAGTAGGGCAGTGGAGATGACCCAGGTAATTATAGACCCGTGAGCCTTACGTCTGTTGTAGGAAATGTTTTGGAAAGGATAATAAGAGATAGGATTTATAATCATCTAGCAAGCAACAATTTGATTGGAGATAGTCAACATGGATTCGTCAAGGGCAGGTCGTGTCTCACAAACCTCATTGAGTTTTTTGAGAAGGTGACCAAGCATGTGGATGAAGGTAGGGCAGTTGACGTGGTGTACATGGACTTCAGTGAAGCTTTTGATAAGGTTCCACATGGTAGGCTATTGGGGGCACGGGATTGAGGGAGATTTAGCAGTTTGGATTAGAAACTGGCTTTCTGAAAGAAGGCTACGAGTGGTGGTTGATGGAAAATATTCAGCCTGGAGTCCGGTTACTAGTGGTGTGCCTCAAGGATCTGTTTTGGGACCACTGCTGTTTGTCATTTTTATAAATAACTTGGACGCAGGCATAGGTGGATCGGTTGTAAGTTTGCAGATGACACTAAAGTTGGTGGAGTGGTGGACAGTGTGGAAGAATGTTGCAGGTTGCAGGGAGACTTGGATAAACTGCAGAATTGGGCTGAAAGGTGGCAAATGGAGTTCAATGCAGATTAATGTAAGGTGATTCACTTTGGGAAGAATAGTAGGCAGGCAGAATACTGGGTCAATGGAAAGATTCTTGGTAGTGTGGATGTGCAGAGGGATCTTGGTGTCCATGTACATAGATCCCTGAAAGTTGCCACCCAGTTTGATAGTGCTGTTAAAAAGGCTTATGGTGTGTTAGGTTTTATTGGTAGAGGGATTGAGTTCTGTAGCTGTGATGTCATGCTGCAACTGTACAAAACGCTACTGTGGCCTCACTTAGAATATTGTGTGCCGTTCTGGTCGCCCCATTATAGGAAGGATGTGGAAGCATTGGAAAAGGTGCAGAGGAGATTTACCAGGATGTTGCCTGGTTTGGAGCAAAGGCCTTATGAAGAAATGCTGAGGGACTTGGGTCAGTTCTCATTAGAGAGAAGGAGGCTAAGAGGGGATTTAATAGAGACATTCAAGATATCAGAGGATTAGATAGGGTGGACAGTGAGCGTCTACTTCCGAGGATGATGACGTCAGCTTGTATGAGGGGGCATAGCTACAAATTGAGGGATGATAGATTTAAGACAGATATCAGAGGCAGGTTTTTTATTCAGAGTGGTAAGGGCGTGGAATGCCCTGCCTGCCAATGTGGTGAACTCACCCACATTAGAGGCATTTAAACAGTCCTTGGATAAGCATATGGATGATGATGGGATAGTGTAGGGGGATGGGCTTAGATTAGTTCACAGGCCAATGCAACATCGAGGGCCGAAGGGCCTGTTCTGCGCTCTATTGTTCTATGTTCTATGCTATAGCTTTGATTCGATCCTCACTTTAACCTCCCTTGTTAATCAGAGGTAGTTAATCCTTCTGATCGAGTTCTTCTGGACTGGAATAGTTTTTTGTTGACATTATGATATGTCTGCTTAAATGTGTGTCACTGCTCATCTGCTGACTTTCCCCTTAGTCTATTTTCCCAGCTTGCTTTGTACAATTCTTCCTTTATACTTTTGAAATTGTTCTGACTTAAGATGAGAACACTGGTTTGAGATCTGAGCTGCCGTCCCTTAAACTGAATTTAAAATTCTACCACATTGTGATTGTTATCTCCAGAGGATCTATAACTGTGAGATTTCTTTTTAATGCTCTCTCTGTTCCTGTGTTGACTCTGGACTTACTACTCTAAGAGGCATTCCAGATGCACTGGACAAATTGATTTTCCATGTCACCCTTGCCCATCTGATTTTTACAATCCATATACAGATTAAAATTACCCATGGCAATTATAGTGCCCTTTCTTCATGAATCCATTATTTGCTGATTTATACATTGTCCTACAGTGAGGCAACTCTTTGGAGGCTGATAGTTGATTCCCATCCATGACTTACTTCCCTCACTATTCCTTATTTCTGCCCAAATTGATTCTGTGTCATGATCTGTTGCACCTAATCACTACTTGCCAGTGCACTGATATGATCCTTTGTTAACAAAAGTATCCCGCATCCTTTTTCTTTTTTTCGTATTTTTTGATTAATCCCAAATAGTTGAATATTGAGTTCTCAGTCTTAACCACTCTCTAACTATGGCTTTGTATTAGCTATCAAGCCATACACATTTATTTCTATTTGTGCTGTCAACTATTCTGTTCCAAATGCTACATGCATTCAGACATAAAGTCTTGAGCTTTGACCTTTTCCATTATTATTCTCTCTAGTTTTAACTTTCGCGACAATCCTCTGTGTATATTTTCTATGTCTCCCTGTTACACTATTCGCTATCCTGTCTCCCTCCCTCTAATTAGTTTCATTCCCTAAATGCAAAGCAAACTATACAATTCTCCAGGACATGAGTTCCAGCATGGTTTAAATGAAACCCTCCCGATACTATAGATGTATCATAATGTAATCAATGACACCTTTGTCGTTCAACATCTCAACAGCGTCTAACAGTGTAAATTTGCATGTGACACATCAAATTGCAACAGCATCATAGACAGAAAAGAAATATATGTTGATATTGTACAGGATAGATACCAAAGGATAGGGGAACGAGAGAAGTATTTTATTGCAGATACTTTTAAATGAGCCCATTTATTTCATTTCATTTGCTTTTATTGCTGTCTTTATAGTTCTAATTATGATAGATAATGCATAAATATCACAATAAAAACTATTGGACATCATCAAAATGTCAAATGCATAACAAATTGTTTTAAAAACTGAAGCTTATTTAATTTTTTGGTGATCTTTATTCCTGCCCTTGGTAACATTTTATTTATTCTCTTTAATTTGATTACCTTTCCTCTGGTAGTCTGTGTCTACTTAGATACCATACACTAAATAAGATTGGTCAGTGATCAATTCTAATAACTTAGAGTGAATGTTTCTTTCTTAAAGAGGAAAGAGACTGATTAGGATAAAGAAAAAGAACAAAATGTTGCTGCAAAATAAAACTAACAATCTTCTCGTCACAATTTGAAAGCTTTGCTATTTAATTCAATGAAAAGTTTCCTCTCATTATTTACATGGTCAAATATTAATCTCAGGAAATAGATACTTGAAACAGAACTGACTGAGTTAGTCAGTTAGTGAGGTTGTTCGAAACAAGGGCTGGAAGGACTGGAGGTCATACCTATAAAATCCAAAGGCTAGGAGTTCATTTCGATGCCAGTTAATATCTCTGTTCACTGAGTCAATGTATTATAGAACAAGCTGCTGAGAAATGTGATGAGTGCGGGATCATTCCAGTTCTTTAAGAGGCAAATTAATATTTTGCTGAGAGAAAATAACATCCCCAGTTACTTTGTTGCTACTTAATAATAATTGTGATTAGTCTTTGGAGCTTAGGTTCTTTTAGATTTTGATTGACTGCCTCAGTGAATTCAAGATGAATTTCATAGGAATTGATCTTAAATTTTGCAAAATTCACGCTAATGGATATTTACCCTTTGCCACTGTAATGATACCAATACATGCTGCTATCATATCTACAGATACCTATCCATGCGTAGATGAAGGGTTTATAAGTTCAGATATTTGACCCCTTTTCAATGACCTGTATTTGATGTTAACTAAGAAGGTATTGATAATGGGGGAGAACTGGTCAGAACATGTGCTGCGGGGCTTTGATGGTTCTTTTCTTTCTTGGAGTTGAAGAGGCTGCAAAGGCTAAATTTAAAATTGTTTTTGTGGGCTAAAAGCAACAAGACTGTCCTGCAAAGAATAATCTGGCATGTTGCCAACCTACGTTCCTTGTGCTCTGTTCTATTACTCCCACACCACACTTCCATACTTAGCTTGCAGTTGGCTGTAAGGGGGCTGTAAGTGAAGTGAATTTAATTAACTGCATTTCTACTTTATATGTTCCTGGCAGCTGGGTTGTTTTCAAAATGCTTCCAATGAATCTTTTCTTCATTTGCTCATAGTTGGATCAGAGTTGATGGAAAGGCAGTGTGAAGTATGCATGTTACAGGACAGAGTAATCCTGATACCAATAGGCTCACCCATCTCTGGAATTGCTAATCACCATGGGCTGAATATTCATTTCTCCGTTTTGGCGCAGTGTCATTTTCAAGGAGTTTTTTGGAGAGTGTTTCCTCTGTGAGCTCTGATGACTTTTCTCATTTAGTTCTTTGTGCTCACAATTAATTGTGCATCCCACCTTGACTCACTACTGCTTGGCTATTTTGTGTTCAGCAGCAGTGAAAGTGCTGTCTTGTGCTGGGACCTGATATATTCATTTCTCAGGCACCGTATTTAAGTCTAGCTGTGCATTAAGCCAGGAACAGCCCTTCTGGTGTTGCTGTGCAATTCCAATTGATATGGTTGAGAGAAGCAAGGTGGCACCCTGCTTTGCAGACAGGGACCTGGAGATCCCAGAGGATCAGGTGGCAAAGAGGAGAGCCATCCTTTTTCCCTCAGGATCTCCAGAGGAGACCACAGCACCAGAGGCTGTCAGCCTGGTCTGAAGTAATCACCTGGGCCAGTGTGGTGTCCACAGATGAATGGAATATGCGGCAATGTTTTCTAAAAAGGTAAGTGGCACTGTTATCCCTCTGCTACCTCATCCTCTCATTGACCCTGCTACACCACTCAACCTGCACCAAAGTACGAGTCAACTATTCTAACTAATCCATGAAGCATCTTCCCTCATTGGCTCTCCTCCACCACATTCTGCCCAAACTATTAAATCTTCATGCCCTCTGCACTTCCTACTAATTCATTTGGGACACCACAGCACTTTTCCCGACTGAGCATGGACCAGCGCCCTGAATGACCACAAATCCCTTGACTGGTTGGAGTGCTACTCCTTTAGATTTTCAGACCTGGCTATTTGACCGAAGCATATTGCTGTGTGTTTTCCAGATATTGATATATAGCATGGTGCTGACCCTTTGTCTGCTCAATGCTGTAAAATATGACATACTGCCTGGCTTTCTGCCTGTACTAAAAGGACAAGGTAATGCACAGATTCAGGGATTGTCTACGTAAGCACAAAATGAGTGCACGTTAGGAAAGAAAGTTAATAGCCCCAACATGCACCATGTTCTGGTGCATGAGATGGATACTTATCCTTGCAAGCAAAACAGCCTGTCAGCATTGTAATGTAAAATGCCAGTGAGCTCCAAATGCAACAATGAAATGCTAAACCGAATTACAAATGAGTCTGACATGTGCCGTGATGATATGGTGAGGTTGGTGGATTGTGGATGTAGGGTGCAGCTTGTTGCACATAGAGCATTCCCTGAGCTTTTGGGGAATGGAGGCCAGTGAGCTGCTGCTGTTTGGTTACCGCTCTGACTTTCAAGTCAGCAATTGGTGTTGTCCAGTTTCTCACCATCTTCTGGGAGAACTTTACCTGCATATAAATGAGGCAAAATCAGATCATTACGAAATGTTAATGCATGAAAATAGCCTTTATCACTCACTCATGAGATTTTCAGCTCGCTGTCTAAACCTTCAGGAAAAGATCAGATATTTTCTTCTCCATGTTGAAAATTTCATTTTTTTTTTCATTTTTGCTGCATTCTCCCAACTTTCTTGCCATGGACCACATTGTTCAGATGCTAGGAAAATTCTGCGCCGATGTTTGAGATACAAAATTACTTACAGTATATATTATTGGGGAAATTAAGGAGCATTGAGGGGCCCAAAATATGTGTGTTTTGGAACTCTGTTCTGTAAAGTGGGAATAGTTGGAACCACAATGTGAAAAATTGATGAGCCCCTAATATTTGGTGTGAAATTCATGAATTCTAGATGCCTATTAACATGCAAGGTTAGTGTCTACAGGTCTTAAAGGAAATTTGCGCCTCTTAAAAAGAAGCTGTCCTGATTCACAGAAGGTAACTGCTGAATTATATTACAGCAATTCTAGACAAAGGAAATGAAACATCAGACCACAGAAAGGCTTCTGGGTTCACTGACCACTGAAAGTGCTCGCTTTCAAATTTTGTCACTCTTGCTGACCTGGCAACAGTGTTCAAACAATAATCCCATATGTGTGCTGCATCTTTATATGATATTTCATACCCATCTCACTAACAACCTTCCATGCTGTTCAATGCATCACATCTCCATCACTCACATAGCAGCAGTTCCTAGTTTTCAGGACACATACCTATTATTTACATATTTCATTTCACTTCCACGCATTTTCCATTGGTTTCTCACTGCTCCCATCTACAACCTTCCTCATACTTCCAGCTAATAGCTATGGCAAGCACAACACCTAAAGACAGTGCCATACATTCTGAATTGTCTCGTGCAAGATAGGTTTGCCAATGCTTGAGGGATTCCTAAGAAGACAGGCATGTCTTCATTCTCTGCATCATGGGTGGGCCTATACACAGGAGAGCAAAACACATTGAGCAATTGAGATCATCCTCAACTCTCTTCAGACTGTCAGCCTGATATCTGGCACATAATGAAAACTGCAGGTAGTATGACGATAGGGAACATACACAGCAAATGCTGGAGAGACTCAGCAGGTTTGGCAACATCTGTGGCGAGAGATTCAGAGGTAGTGCTTCAACTCCTGTATGACTCATCTTCAGAACTTCTTTGGAAATGTCTGTGGATATATTGCTAAATACCACATGCCCCATTTATCACCCCAACCTTCTGCTTCTGTGTAGCCAAGAAGAAGAGAAAGAGAACAACCTCACAATGATGAAAAAGTACCATCACATTATCTAACATTCACGTCACATATTCACCAGTCATACACTGAGGCTGTACATACCTTGGAGAATGGTATAGAATTGGGATTTACATGTTGGGTCACTATACATAAATGCACTGCATCTATACATAAGTGCACTCCATCTACCTGGAGGGCGAGGTGATAATTGAGCTCTTGTACAAGTGACTTGGTTGAGGGTGACAGACATGAGGGCGCTGACGAAGTGCACAGAGAGGTGATTGTACATTGGTAGGCCTATCTGACAGCCTTGTGCCCAGTTCCAACAGGGTGGAGAAAACCACACAAGTTGGAGTTTTCCACCGTGAAATTCATGAACAACTCCATCACCACATGAGTAGACCTGGCCATAATGGAGTGTCTCGTGGCCACTGTCTCAGTTTCCATTTCAATACAAGGCAAACAGTCACCCACCTTTTCAATGCTGTAGTGGGAGCTCAAGCTGATGTTATCAGATCTGAGCATGCTACCTATAGATTCAGACTCCTGGCATCATGGTTGCAGATCTGAGTGCTGAAAGGGGCATATTGCTGCTTTGGCAGTTTAGCACTCATCCCACAGAGTGTGAGGATTGCAGAAATGTTGCACTGTCGCATTGTTTATTTTGAGACCAAACTGTTTATCCTACTGAAAGCCAGAGCATTTTTACTCCAACGATTGACACTCCTGTAGCCTTGCTGATGTCCCTTAACCAAATCCACCAACCCCCCCCATGCCAAGATGATGCAGCTTATAACCAATTCTTCAATGTTCAGGTTCAGAAGAGCCCTTCAAGACAGTTTGCAGTCATTCCTTTTGAAAGTTAGCAGAGTTTCACTTGCCATGCTGCAGCCACTGGCAAAGTACTGTGCAGGAGCAGTCGGACGGAGAGTCACATCAGGCACTAAGGGGCAGCTTATGTTATTGTATGTGTTAAACAAATATTTCAAATGGCTTTTGTTTGTTCATTTGATTGCTAAGTATTGCCTAGGGGATGCTTGGTAGGGTGGCTCGGGAATGATGAGGCTTTAGTGACCAAAGAAGCTAATTGAAACTGGAGACTGAGAATGTGCCCTCTGACGTACAGTCCAACAAGATAAAATAAAAAAAAATATTGATTTTCTCTGGAGTTCCAAAAATATGGATGCAGTTGACAGGTGCTGGATGAATGCAGTGTGGTTGCTGGTATTCATTGACATGATGTCATTGGTATACTTTTATCATAACAGGACAGTTGATTTCCCATCTCCTCTTGTCTCTTGCTTCTTGTTTCTGTCGTGCAAATCCCAGTGGTACAGTAGAGTCTAATTCCATGTCCAAAGTATTTCCTGAATTTATTGCTGGACGTTTGTTGCAACACCCCCAGGTATTTTCGCATTGTGTAAATTCTTTGGCTTTTGATTTTGCATTTTTGGATTCCATTTAGCTAAATGCATTTTCTCTGATCCATTTGACTTTGATGTGAAGATTTAGTGGATTTATTTTCCAATCAACATTAAAAAGTTAAACAATAGTAAAGCTTTCCAAACCCAGTTGTACTGTATGTATATATTCACATACAAAACTCTCTGATCTTTGTCCATATTTGGTTTTTTTGAAGCATATTTTTGATTTTTCTATTTCATGTTTAAAAATCACATTTAACAAGACAGACCTCTTTGCAGCAACGCTATTTGGCTTGAGGAGAATAGAAACAGTCAGGGATAACAAACACCATCGTTGCTTTAATAAAAAACAAAGTGCTAGAGAAACTCAGCAGGTCTGGCAGAATTTGGGAGGCGTGGGGGACAAGGTTGGTGGATGGTGGAGAACAGAGAGATAGAGATTAAATTCTGTGTTCAACATGACTCTTTTTTGCTTTAGCTGCCACTACCTGAAAATGACTATAGTATAAAAGGACAGCTCCATAAGCATTCAGGAACACAGATGTCAGATTCATCTGATGAATCCTGTATCCAATCCTGTCAGATCAGATCACAATTTTACATGTTTTATTGGCCTAAATCAGTTAGACAAGTCTCAATCTTTATCTTTGGTGTTCCTTTTTAGAACAACCACATGCCATGGTTTTGGCCAGTATTAATACTTTAAAATATAGTTATGTAGCATAACTGAAGTATGGAGGAAGGAAAAACAAATCTGGGGCAAGCACTGAAAATTGGGACACACCAAGATCTTAGAACAAAGTAGCGAAAAGCAATGTTTATTTGCAATCTTTCTAAAATTTGAGTGCATCCAATTTTTATTACAAAACTTTATTTTATGAGCTCTGTCTAAAGCTGTAAAGCAAAAAATTGCAGGTGTACCTCAACCAATGGTATGATGAGCTCTTTCCAAACATCTATGGGATCAAGGAAAAGCAATAATATATCTGCCATGATGAAGTTGTAAACTACATTTATTTGTAACAAAACAGCACACATTTCAGATCTGTTGTTAGGGCATTTTACTCATGAATCAATAATTTAATTTCAATTAAAAACAAATGGTTTTAACAAATTCTATAAAACATATTAACATATGAAGTTGGCTGAAGAAGTATCAGTTGTGATGTTCTTAATCAGTTTATCAGCCGTCAAAATTTGTGACTGCGTAAAGATGCCATTTCAAGATGTGAGTAGCCTTGAGTTAAGTTTTGAATGTTTTTTAAAAGATGTTTGAAAATTATCGAATTAATTGATTGTTTTTGATTAAATTTTTTAGTCTTTATGCAGGTTACTTTTCTGCCAATTTTTTCAATTACAGTTACTTACACTTTGAAATTCTCTGTGACACTGCAAGGGTGTGAAATATAATGTGTAAGTTTATTTGGTTGTAGTTTTGAAATCAAGTCTGTGCATTCCATCAAAAGGGATGACTGTCTCTTTAAAAGTTTATCCCTGTGGCACCATTATGTAAGCATACATATGGGACAGTAAAAATGGAAGACGACACATTAAATGACATTATTATAAAATGCAATACTCTTGGAACGATTCCTTATTAAATTAGGCTCTAAGATCTGAGATGAATTTCTCCAATCTCTAATCCATCATTGAAGAAATATTAAAAGATAGGCCTCAACTGGTATTAGATTGGTGCTCAGTCTTTTCTTTCATTATTTTGAATTAGGGTGCTACTGGGGGAAAGCCTCTTAATGAGAATTACAGTGATTCACTGTCCTCGTTTCAGTTTCTGACAAGTAAAATATTAACTCTTCAGTCACAGCTGTCTGAATTAAAATACTTTGCAACCACAGATGCACAAATTAAATTGTCCTTTATGTTTCCACATTTTTGTCTCCCTTTGAGTCAAAAGCACCAAATCAACAAGACTACAATATTACTAAAATCGAGCTCTGAATAGAAGCTGCGATATTTTGTAAGTTCTCTGTTTCACTTGGGCAGTAAAATTCAGGCTATGTTGCAAAAGTATAGACATGATTGTGAATGACTGACAGTTTCAGGAATAAAGCATCCCATGACCTTTCAATTGAATCGTAAACTCAGTAATACAAGTCTCTTCCATGGGTATTTTTAAATAATCAATCAACTTCTACTTACCCAGTTAAATGCAAATTGAAGTATTATCAAAGGGTTTTTAAAATACTTAACAATATCATTAATCAGATGAGTGTTTAACATTGTGTCAGGTTTTGTCAATATAGTTTGGTGATTCTTGAACATATTTAGAGAGAAAAGGATAAATTGTTTCATATATAAAACTGAGAAAACTATTTTCTCCTTTTTTAGGAACTGTTGTCAACTAAAATGAAACATAAACAACAAATCCTCACATTTTCTATGCTCTCCAGAGCTTTTTCCTGATATGAGTCCTGTCCTTGTGTTATAAAATCTGTGAACTTAGGCACCTCAGAGCAGAGAAGTTCAAAAAAAAGATAAATCCATCATTATTTATTGATCAGTTATTCTTTATCTCCCAATGTGTGCCTCATAAATTCTTCACCTCCTTAATGATTGACTATTGATCAATTCACATGATTGGTTGAGAGATAACCTGAGATGGACATTGACAGATGATTGTGAGCGGTTTCTTTCTCCCAACTTGTCTTTCTGATGATGTCATAATAATTGTGATGTGTCTGAAATGGCATTATTTTACAAGATCTGTGACCGGCTCATCAAAGTGTAGCACTTTGTGGAGCTAAGTTATAAATCTTTTCAAAAACATTCACCATTTTAAAAACTGAGACTTATTAGGCATATATCAATTTATTCAGTATTAAATGTCATTATTTTATTTACAATGTCAACATGTCACATTATCAGTACAGAATGGAATTTCTTAGTTTCTCTACACCACAATGTTGCGCACAAACTCAGCTTAAAGTACAATCCTTCATAGTAACACAAAATGCATCTTTTTAGAATTATGTGTATGGACTAATGCCATAGGGCAAGCCATAAGGCAGTTTAATTTATTTTTTAAGAAGACTTTAGAAGAACTCGATAAAGGGTCAAGTAATTTCATCCAAGTTGCCACTAGTTAGTTAAGGAAAAATGACAATAGTTGAGGATGACAGTGTTACATTTCTAGACATTTGTTTTATTGAATAGAAATGTAAGATTTCATTTTTTTCCTCACAGAGAATGATTGCTTGTAGTATTTTTCTTAGCTCTGGAAAAAAGACATTTCCTATATCCAAATCGGGCATTTTGATTAATATTTTCTATTTTGTGAGTGGTCTGAAAGCTGAAATGAGATGGTTACTTTTAGACAAGAGTGACTTTGGTTCCAAGGCTTACTTTGTTTCCAGGGAGGTTGCAGTGGGAGTAATTTCAGCGAATTGTAAGTGGACAGTAACTCCACAGGGAGCTCTGGCAATCATGGCGGAAACAATGTTTACATCGATCAGCTGTCATGGTGATTTATGGCTTCATTTTGCCGTAATGGAGAATTAGTGGGAAGATTATCAGGGACTCAACACTTTGGCTTGTTACCCATGTCCAGACGAGCAATTTGTCTCACTGAAGCAGTGAAATACTTGTGACAGCACCAACACTTGCCCTAATTCAATCAACAGAAAATGTTGGAATTAATTTGTTACAAGAAAATTTAAATATGTTCAGCAAACAGTAACCGCAAAGAAGAAGGCTGATTTATTGTACTCGGCAAGATATCGATCCATTTCGATCTGACCCATGTTGAGGTTCTAATGTGTAATAATTTCCAATTTAAAGCTCCTTTTCAAGATCACGGGTTTAAGGAGAGGGCAGGTGGAGACCTAAAACCAGATTAGGTGCCTGTTGCTATGCTCTTGTCAAAAACCTAGTTTGAATGCAAATTATGTAGCTTTTTTATTACATTATCTTGAATATGTCTGATATGATTTGTATTGTGTGTCAAACTGGTGGCCACAGGGATGTCAAAAACATCACAGACACATTGTTTAACAAAAAAAATTGAGGCAATAAAGGCAAATCAATTGTAAATTTTTGAAGAGTTCAGGAGCAACTAGATTTTAACTGTTTTGATGCAAATTTTTATCATTGATTCCTCATAGTTTTCCCAATTTTGTTTATGATGATTATATTTTGTTTCCATATTTAAAGCTTATACTAAAATACAGAAGTTCAATACAAAAGTATTGACTGGACAGGGTCAATTCTTCTCACAGATTTTGTATGAATTTATATGAAGTAACAGCTTGTGTATGTCCACAGAACACTTAAATAGTAGAAAAAGCCCGACTGGGCTCACGGGGCTAAATAATCTAGAAGATTTAATGAAAACATCCCAGGAACAATAATTAATTTAATCATGGTAAGTCAGTCAATCAAACAACTCACTGGCATTATTGTTGTGAGGACGGCTTAACCAATTACTAAATCTTCTTCCCAAGTGGCTTTGAGGCCAGTGGTGCGATGGAATGTTCAGAACAGTGATGCGCCATTGCTGACAATTTGATATATATTTACATGAGAAAAAAGACATTCCAGAAATGAACAATAACATCACAACTGAAAAGGTAAATGCCATTGGAGTTCTGGCCAGAACTGAGCATTTTGATTTTTTTTCTTTAAACACTTCTTCAGATCATTTAAACCCTGTTAACTCCTCTGTGTCACAGCAAAATGCATTTTCTCTCAGTTTGTGACACAAATGTCTTTTGAGGCAATGTAAATATATTCAGCTGTTCCATCTTCCTCTCTTTGCCATGAAACATTTGATTTACAATTCGTCATGTTAAAACATGGGGGTACAGATTAAGGCATGAGCAACAAATTGCAAACAATATTAAAATTATGTAAATTTTGTGAGTAGAAAATCATTATTTGTTGATTAAATGAACCATAATAAACCCTTTGATATACAGTATGCATATTGAAAAGCAGTATCTTTAACCTCAGGGAAGAAATGACCTGAGTATTTATGGTGCAACATGAAAGGTATCTCTTTTCCTTTGTCTCTAAAATGTTGGTGTACAGATGCAAAAGCTCAGTGAGCAATGATATAAAATCAGACATTTTCTTGATGGGTGAAGTACTGCTTTATATTTGGAAGATAATGCCTAGAGCTACAATATTTTGGTGCTCATATTGATGCACATTCAAAATAGAAATCAACTGAATAGTTCTAAAGGTGTCTTTGCTCTCATCGTGTCTGCTGTCAACTGCATTAAGCTTTCTTTGCCTTCTTTCACTTCTGGTCCCATAAAGTTGTATTTGTGACAACCTAGTGAAAGTTTAACAATATTGTTGTAGGAGTGCATTCCAAAAGTAAAATATTAATATCAAATTAAAATTTGTGACAATGATCTTATGTAAGGATCTATGATAGTCATCACATTTTCACCCATATTTTTCACCATTAAAAATAGCCTGCACAATTAGTCTAAAAATCACAATATTTATGCCTACAATTGTGAAATTAAGGCATGTTTCTATGTTCCATACCTAAGTTAATTAGATCATTCTGGGCCGAATATTGTCAAAATGTACATAGAATTGCGTTTGCAATGCAACTGCTACTTTCTTGAAATTTGGATTACAGTCAGCCTCAATTCTGCTAACTACAGGGTATTCTCAATGTCCATTGTAGATGTCAATTTAATACTAACCATTTGTTGTCACTTATGGTTTTGCAATAGCTTTTAACATCCCTCTGCCAAAATAAGCTATCTCAATATGAGAAGCTAAAGATTAAATGGAAGTATCTAATTTTATATATTGCAAAATAAGACTTAATATAATTGAAACATAAATATTTTTATGATTTTAGAGGTATCTTCTTTAGAATCACATTTTCTGCAAAATATGTTTCTGACTGCATGATAATTTATGGTTCTGATACTGAAAATCTGTATTTCTTTCGAGCCAATTCTGAGCCAGAGAGTGGAAACATTTAGGCAAAACTGGAAATTCACTTGAAAGTTTGCCTTCAAAATACACCCAACACAATAATGACTATGTGCCATTTTTCGTGTTCGGCAATTTTAAAAAAATGCAATTACGTTGGTCAGAAACAAGTGTTCTGCCTGTTGAAAATTAAACTTTCTCTGGCAGGAACTGAAGCAGTTTTTAAGTAAAACATTCACAATAAGCAGATTCAGGACGTGATCTTCCCTTAACATGTTAAATATAGCAATAATGCTCTTATAAATTATTATGTGGGACCATAACTATTTGTTTTAACAACTGTTTATTTCCAACCACATTGTCTTCCTGAATGGCTCATAATTTTCATCGTCTTAATGGTCATTCAAGAAGATAATTTATTTGCTAAATCTACAACATTACTGAAGTGAGTTACATCTCTCATGTGCAAAGAGTTATTTTTTAATAAAAGTTCAATTCAAGCAGTGCTGTAAAAGGCCCAAACCTTTCCTTCAATTCACGTATCTCAGTCATACAGAAATTTTTGAATTTTTTTTTATCCAATGAAAGATCCAAATTTTCCTCTTCAAGTTAATTAGTATAGAAAACCCCCATTTGAAAAATTCAGAGCTTTTCAAATGAGGAAAAAGTGTGCATTTGTCTTTATCCCTGAACATAATTTTTGAAAGATTAAAAATGAATTATTTTCATGCGAAGAGAAGAGCACACTGAGAGGTGTAATGCTTTCATATAATGTTAAAGAGCAATGCACCATGATAACCAATATATAAACATAATGTGCAGTACCATCATTCTTGCGACAATAATTATTGCAATAAGAAAATGATACTTTCATTGTGAGGAATAAATGCAATGGGTACATTGCTGTTTAGAGATAGGCAGAAATGTTAACCATGTTACCAAAGTTTCATTTTGCCTTCCTTACCCACATTTACACATGCACCCATTTCCAGTAAGCATCCTTGAATAGTAGTCAGGAGTAGGAATGATAGCTGATTTTTCAATAAAAATAAATCACTCTGTAAACCAAAATGTTAACGCAATGGCAGCTGTACAGCTGACCTGCTGAGATAACTAACACAACAGACTAATACGGTTGAACTACACCTTCTTGATGTGCTATGGAGTTATACATGCGTATTGTGCATTTGTCTTTTGAGCCAGAGGGGATATCAGATTTTGAAGTAAAAAGTCAGTTGTTTATTGACTTGTTTATCGAAATTGAAAACTAAATTGTCATCAAAAATTTCAAAATTCTTATCAGTTCATAACATCTTTTCTCCCTTAAACGTGTTGAGATGAAGATTCACTTCTACCTTTCATTTCCTTTTCCACTTCCTGTGTTTCGTTGAACCCAGACACATTTTCCAAGAAGCTGGGAATGCAGTTTACTCTCAACTTCATGACACTGTATGTCCCATGTTAGAACCTACTTATTTTCTTAAGTTGGCTGTTAATGTAAAAAAAGATAAAAGATTGAGCTCAGAAAGTGGCCTATTTATCTTTGCTAAGTGTAAATTGATACACATGGATGCAAATTCTGCAAAGAAAAGGAATATGTTCAACGTTTGCACCTTCCTTGTATTGTAGTACTCGGGGTTTGGGTAACCCATAGTTTCCCATTCCCATGATTTCACTTTTTCAATCAGCATGAATTTGCCAACCAATACACATCCTTTTCTCCTGTAGTGTAAAATGTAGTGATCTTTGAAATTTTACATTCTTGAGTTTATTCTGATGAATACAAAAGGAAAAGCTTCAGCAACATTTCTCTCTCCTCAAAAATTTCCAAGTGACAAAGATTGTTGATGAAATATGACGTTTTCATGTGTGTGTCCCTGAATTATTTATTTAACTTCATGAAAATTTTTAAAAGATAATGGATAATTAGTGCATTTTCCTGGCTTGGTTTGCTGCCAGTGAGAATGCTTCAATATAAATGGTTGCTCACTCTGCTTGATGACATCATTGTTATTGAATGTCCAGAGATACCCGACCTTGGAATAAGAGTCAAATTACCAAAAGGAAAGTTGACATCTACAGAACAGAGATCTTTGGAGAAGTGTGGTGGCTCAGTGTTTAGCACTGCTGCCTCACAGCACCAGCGATCAAAGTTCGATTCCAGTGTCAGGCATCTGTTTAGCATTTGCACATTTTCCCCAGTCTGCATGGGTTTTCTCTGGGTGTTCTGGTTTTCTCCCACTATCCAAAGATGTGCAGGTTAAGTGGATTGGCCATGCTAAATTGCCTGTAGTGTTTAGGGTAGGACACTCTTTAGAGGGTGAGTGGAGATTAGATGGGCTGAATGGCTGGCTTCCACACTGTATGGATTCTTTGTGGACAGGTTTCTTCAAGGTCAATGGTAATCATCAGTACTTCATTGCTGACTGCGCATTCTGGGCCTGTCAGTTGTTAACGGCGAGAAAGGAGGCAAAGAAGTAAGATATTCCATCCATTGAATGTAACTTTGAGTACTTTTGGCCACTTACCATCATTATATCATTACATTCTTTCTTTATCTGTTGGTAACTGAAGCACCTTCCACCATCACCTCACAATGATCATTTGACCAAAATAGATCTTGCTGAATGGTAAATCATGGATGGATATGTCTGTTCAGCTAATTTTGCACAATGCATTATCTCACAAGGTAATCCACATTTTTTAATGATATTTCACATCCTGCTTATGTTGTGACTTGTGTGTTGGGCCAAAATTTTACACTCCAATTGCTGATACAAGTTATTTTACAAAACAGAATCAGTTCATTTCAGTTTTGGACTGTATAACTTGAATACTTATTCCAAAATATGGTTCATATAAATTACTCGGGATATAAGCATGTCAACTCTGTGCATATGATGTATTATCTTAATTTAAATGCACTTCATGTATTTTGCTCTACCAGCAATACTGCACAGTGCTGTGGGGGGGAATTCTAGGATTTTGACCCGGGGACTCCTAAAGCAATGGCAATAAGTTTCCAAGTCGGGATGTTGTGTGGATATGAAGGGAGCTTAGAGGTGGTGGCATTTCCATGTGTATTGTGCTCTTCTGCTTCCCGATGGTGGAGGCTGTGTGTTTCAAAGGTATCATTGAAGAAGTGTTGGTGAGTAGTTGTAGTTCATCTTGTAGATGCTACATACTGCTGCCAATGCACATCAGTGGTGAAGGTGTTAGAAGACATGAACATCAAGCAGGCTGCTTTGTTCCGGATGTGGTTGAGCTTCATGAGTTTTGTTGGATCTGCACCCATTCAGACCAATGGAAAGTATTCCATCATATTCCTGATGTGTGCTTTGGAAGTGGTTGACAGGATTTCAGGAGTCAAGAGATGTGTTACCCATCGTGAAATTCTTAGAATCAGATCTGGTCCTGTTACCAGAGCTGAGATAAAATGCTGGAAATCAAAGCAGGTCAGGCAGCAACTACGGAGAGAGAGCTGACATGAGCTCTGATGAAACGTCATCCAGACTCTAAACATTAGCTTGCTGTCTCTCCATGGAGGCTACCTGAAAAACTGTGATATTCAGCATCTTTTGTTTTCAGTGTGGATTCTAGCATCTGCAGTAATTTCCTACTTACTCCCAGAGTATATGGCTGATCCAGTTCATTTTCTTGTAAATGGTCCTTATGACGTTGATAGTAGGTGATTTAGCACTGGAATTGACATTGAAAATCAAAAGTTGATAATTGAATTCTGCTTTAATGAAGGCAGTCATTGCCCAGAAGATGTACGGCACAAATGTTGCTAACTACTTGTCAGATTAATCCAGGATGTTGCCAGATCTTGCTGTATGTTGACGCAGTCTGCTTCAGTTCCTGAAGAGACATGAACACTGCCAATCATTGGTGAATATCCCCACTTCTGACTTTATGATGGAAGGAAGATCATTGATGAAGCAACTGAAGATGGTTGGGCCTCGGACTCTACCCTGAGGAACTCCAGCAGTGATATCCTGTGGCTGAGATGATTGGCTGCCAGCAGCCACAACCATCTTCATTTTTGCTAGATATGACTGCAACTGGCCAAGTCATCCCCTGAGGTTTTCCCCTGATTCTCATTGTGCCCAGTTATGCTAGAGTTCCTTGATGGCACACTTGATAAATTGCTGCCCTGCAGTCACTCTGATTTGGTGTCTTGAGTTCAGCTCATTTCATCATGTTTGGACCAAGACTGTAATGAAATCACACTATGAGCGGGCCCAGTGGAATCTCAACTGAGAGCCACTGACCTGCTTATTGTTGAGTAAGTCTGTGCTAAGTTGACACATCAGTGAAGATCAGGATTTGCTGAATCTTCTCCTGCAGTGTGTTGTTAATTGTCCAACACCATTCACGGCTGAATGTGGCAGAGCCACAGAATTTAGATCTGATTTATTGGGTCTGTGATCACATAGTGATATCACTTGCTGCCTACACTGTTTTGCTCAGAAATAGTCCTGTGTTTCAGCTCCACCAATTTAACACCTCATTTCTAGGTATGCCTACTGCTGCTCCTGACAGGCCTTCCTGCTCCTTTTGTTGAACTGGGGTTTATCTCATCACTTTCTGGCAATTATAGAAAGGGGGACATACTGGACCATGAGATTATAGATTGTGGTCAAATGCAATGCTGTTGCTGATGACCCACAGCAATCCCTGGACACCCAATCTTAGGATCCTAGATCAGTTTGAAATCTGTACCATTCAGCATGGTGGTAATGCCATGCCACATTCTCTATGGACTTACACTGATAGTGTTTTGGACAGATGCATCTACTGCAAGCGGATTGCTGAGGATGAGGTGAAGTTCACTTTTGCTTTTTGTTGATTCCCTCACCACTTGCCATATTAACAGTTTAACAGCCGTGTCTTTTAAGATTCAGTCTGCTCACTCAGGAGTAGAGCTAGTGGTGCCATGCATATTAAAGTTCTCCACTAAGGTTCTGTGTTCATTCTACCATCACTGTGTCCTCCGTGCGTTGTTCAGCATGGAGCTGAAATTATTCATCAGTTGTGGGAGGAGAGATGGGTGTAATCATCAAGACGTTTCCTTGCCTATTTTGCCATAAGACCTCATCGGTCTTGAGTCAATCTTGACACCCTCCCATCTGTACCTAAATGTGACACCTCGTTTGCTGTCTGTCTAGTCAATGCACAGTGTTTCCTCTAAGTTGTATAGCTGCAAAGCAATTCTGACGTCCCTCAGATGTCATGTATGCACCAATCATCATGTTTATGCCTTGACTTCCAGAATGGGTTGTAGTCTTAAGAGAGAGGATACCACATTGGTCACTATTTATTATCTAGCCTGGAAGGAATGATTTACAGGCTGGAAGAGAGAATCTCAATAATGATATCAAATAACAGCAGTAGATGGAATGAGAATAAAATTTTAATTAAGTTACATGTATGGAATTTTGTAAGGATGATTACTCCATTTATGCTTAAAAATTGCCATTAATATTATTCTATCATTAACTATGATGCTATATTTCTGGTATAATGTCTATGCATTTGTATTAGTGATAAATCCGTTTGTAAGAAATGTGTATTTAGAGATGTTACTGGTTCAGATTTGAAATTTAGACTATAAAAATAAATTTGTCTTTCTGCTGAACCACAATAGATTTTAAATTTCGGAAAAGAGCTATAGTCCGGGAACTATCATTATTATTCAAAATGCAACCATCAGTTTGATGCCCAGGTGTAGAACTCTGTGCATACATTACAACATACAAAAGACAGGTGTGAACCCTGCTGGTTTGAGTTATGCAGTCGGGCAGTATAACCACCTTCGACTCATTTCACTGTGACAATACATTTGATACTGCACTGCTTACTACAAGTGGAGATTATATTACTTACTGATTATATTGTGTCCCATAATTAGTTGGCAGTTGCTTTTTCAGTAGAATTTACATTCCAATATGCAATGTATTTCAGGTCTGACCTGGTTGTGTTTTGAGCAAATGAAATTTGCTGGGGTTTGCAGCAACAGTTCTTAATATTTCCCACCCCAAATCAAAATGTTCAAGAGCACTACTCCCACCACAAACACACAACATACACACTCACCCTCTTTCTCATTTGTCAAAACACAAATATGGAATAAAAGGACTAAAGATTAGATATATTTTATGTCTTACTGAGGTAGTACACTGGAATCAAACTCCGTCATTCCCAAGCCATCACAAAAGTTAAAGACTTTATAAAAGCAAACAAAATTCCCCGATTTATCTGTCTTTCAGACCTGACTTGGCAGAAAGCATGGACCATACTTAATAAGAATTACTATTCATAACAAATAATACATTCCAGCTACAAATAAATGATGATGAACTTTCAATATATTCACTCTACTAGTTAAAGCTCTAATCATGTGATAAACAGACTGATATATACACATATAGACACAACATAGATAGGAAAATAAATCACGAGTGTGAAGGCTGGAGAGAAAGACTGGGAAAGTGGTTGAATGGTTCCTGACCACAGGGTCCTTTTGGCTTGTTTAGATGAGCTTTTCCAGGATTCTCTTTCTCCAGATGCTTTTAGTTACGTGCAGAAGGTCCAGGTTGACTGGTTTACACTTCTAAAGTCTCTTAGTTACTCGCCAATAACCACAGCTTAAAGTGACTACTGAGGGAAAAATAAACTCACATTCTTCAGGCTGAAGGTGGCTTTTGCTGCAGAACAGAGCCACTGCTCATTCTTTTCTGCATGCCTGTTTGTTTCTCACAAATACTCACGCCCACAGACAGTCTAGTTGCCTGGGAGCCAACCACTCTATTGTTGGCAGGCAGGAAGGTTTTCTCATCAATAACTGCTTACGAGTTCACTGATCAATCAGCTAATTGTTGCCAGCTAAATCTTCACTTGTGCACAGTCCCTGACTTTCATTTATCTGTGAACAGATTTCCACTACTGCTTAAATAAGCAGCTGTATAAAAGCACTTACAATGGTGTCAAGTTATTTGTTTTTAAAGAGTGCAACAATCCTTCAATAATTTATAAATTAAAAAAAAAGTTTTAAAACAGTTCTTTTCCTGCTTCAGTCCACAAATCACAAACAGAGAAAAATGAATAGCTGTGATCTTTATAATATAGCCTCATGAAGAGCTGCAGAAGCTTTGAGAAGTTCATCCAGCAGGTTATTCTGCCCTGCTGTGAGACTGTCATGGAACCTCCACCATTGTCACTGCTCACAAATTTCTCTGACTGCATTTTCCCTTAATTGGAATCACGTGCTGGCTGCATGGTATGAGCTTATCAATAGTCAGATAATAGGCTTAAGGTGAGAGGGGTAAGATTTAAATAGGACCAAAGTGGCAACTTTTTTGCACAGATGGTGGTGCGTGTATGGATTGATCTGCCAGAGGAAGTGGTGGAAGCTGGTAGAATTATAAAATTTAAAAAGCATCTGGACAGGCACATGAATAGGAAGGGTTAAGAGGGTATGGGCCAAAGGTTGGAAAATGGAACTGGATTAAATTAGGATAGCTGGTTGGCATGGATGAGTTGGATTATAGGGCCCATTTCTGTGCTGTACGTCTTTATTACTCAATGACTCTATAATTAAGCCTTCCCTGTCCCTAAAATTCTAACCATTGCCTGCTATATATTACAGTTAGTACAGCGAACAGACAAACACTGTTTAAGGTTTTAATCAAGTGAATTCAGAGAACCCACAGCTACAGTTTGAAAAAGAAATATGAGTAGTGGTTATGATCTGAAATTATCGAACTTGGTGCTGATTCTGGAAATGTTTGAAGTGGCTATTCGAAGACAGGATGCTGTTCATTGAGCGTCCCTTGAACTTTATTAGAACAATGCTGGAGGCCAAGGACCAAAGATCAAAATGGGACTCGCAGACTGGAAGGAAATATTCTGCAATGTGGTTACTAAATCTATGTTCAGGCTCCACATTGTGAGCAGCAAATGCAGCCAATTAAATTGAAAGAAATAAATGAAGCGCATGTAAATCATTGCTCTCTTGGAAGCAGTGATTTGGGATCTGGACAAGGGGAAAGAAAAATGTAAACTAGTAGGCCACGCAATGGAAGGGGATGGGGGTGTGTGGTCAGATATTGGGCATGATCGAAGAATGGAGCAGAGTTATGGAGAGGGAATAATTCTTTCTGAATATTAAAAATGAATGGAATTGGATGTGACAGTGGATGAGCACTTGAATGTGAAGGCTGCTACAGTGGCAGTTGAGGTCAGAAGATACCGATTTTTGTTCTAAGGGAGTGAAATCAGAAGTGTAGGAAATGGAACAGATGCGATTGAGAGCCTTATCAACTGTAACAGAGAGAAATCCTTGGCTGAGGAAAAGGAAACCATGATGATATCTACGTTGTACAAGTGATGGATTCTATCATGTTTAACATTACTGTAATGTATTCTCTTCACTTTTTAAGAAAAGGTTTCTTTTTGTATGGAAATATTCAAACATTTTCAGTTAGACTTGTGAATGGGTGAATTTCAAAGAAGACAGCAGGTAGCAAAATTAAATTGTAGATTGTTTTTGCTTTTGTCCTGCATTAACTGAGATTGCAATCTTAGTAAAACTAATTCAACAGAATTCTACTGATGTTTTTCAAAACAAAATTGTAGATTTTTTTCTAGGTTAACATAAAGTTATTGTTTGTATTCAGTATCATCAATTGTGCTAATTTATTTCCTTTACTAACTTATTCTTTGAAGCAAATTCAACAATGTGAGAGATGATACATCTAAACATATAGCTCATGTTAGTAAGTATGGAAGCTGCTTTTCACTGGTGATTTGTTGATGTGTACGATCAACTGAACAGCTAAGTTCTCAAAGCAAAGCTGAAGATATGGTTTCCAGCAGTGTCTGCTTTTGTCATGGCTTGCTTGTTTCATGTCAAGATCTGACCTGTGCTGACCCTATAACAGATGCCTTGCTGTGAGCTGCTCAGCCTCCTGAGTAACAGAATTGAATCTATGATACATGATGCTGCAGGAGTATCAAGATAAATCTACTACATGCACAATGAGGCATATTTATTTTTAAAATCTAATTTTGGATCTTTAATTGGAATTTTGGATCTGAGCTTGATACTAGAAAATTCAATTCAGAGCAGCACTTAACTCTTAGGTAAAACATGATGTGAAAACGTAACATTCTCCCACCCAAGCTGATTACATAATGGACGGAATCTTCCCAACCCCTGGTTGGCATGGGCAATGGCGGGACAGTTGGGAATATATGGTGAAAGATTAGATTTTCCATGTCAAGAGGAAAGAAAGTCTGATTCTGTGACCAAGTTTTAAATGGTGAGGTAAGAATCTTGCGCAGGAACAATGAAAGACCCAGTTGCATGTAATTGCATGCTATTAATGCTTAACCTCAATTCATTGATATGCATTTTCTGATTCTGACACGTGCCAGAGAGAACCTAGACAGTATGATTCCCGAAATGAAAATCAGAGCAGGTTCCTGGTGACTGCAGCTCACGGTTTGGTCCTCTGGGCTTTCAACTTGGACAGCAGTCTCCAACATCTCAGGGTATGCTCCACCAAATCAACAGCAATTACCATGTACATGGAGATTGACATTGGACATGTACTAGTCTTACCACATCGTCATGGCGTATCTATGAGCCACTCGCAATGCAATTCTGCAATTCAGTATTACATTTTGGACTGCACCAGAACCTTCCGGGACTTTATGTGTAAGGACAATACCCTGACTGGGATTGGCCCAACATGCAACCCAGGGTTCCGGCTCTCAATGTCCCATGTTTACAAAATGCTGTTCAAATGTTTTTTATGTGCATGCTGAATGATTGCACCATTGAACCTTGTTTCTAATATTACCCACATCAGTTAGTTTTAACCACCCCCAGTGGATCTAGCCACAGAAGCTGTGGTCATTCCTATCTTTGCTGTACTATGGGCTGTTACACAAATGGATGAGGAACACATGCATCTGCAATCCCAGGATCAGCATCAGCCTCCAGTCAATATTGGGTAGCCCTCTACTGCGGTGCTATCAGTCATAGTTGACCTCATGATGCAGTGAAGATACAGGACAATCACAGATGCTGACCTTCAGAGAACGCTGTGAAGGTGAGGGAGGGGCAAGCTCATTCACATGAGGCACCAATGAGAAAGATTGGTCCTTGACATCAAGTTTCCATGCAGGTCATGACTGGGATTTCATACTGGGACCATCCAACCAGGGGATGCGGTTTGCCCCTAGGAACTTGTGCTACAACAGCTGGAGGATGCATGGAAGGATGATGGGGATCCATATAATCTGCAGGCTGCTTTGATGAGGATGCTGTTAATACAAAACAGCACTTCCAGCATCTTACAGTGCAACAGCATTGGCCTAAGCAACGTGGGAAGGACTTTGTTGTAAACATCGCTCAATTGAGCTGATTTACATGATGTCATGAAGCTTACAGTCATGCAGTCAGTGACTGCAAGTGGTTTGAGGCCAGCACCCCTGTTTCATCCAAGAACAAGTGCGGTTTAGTGCTCTGATGTTTCGACACAGTTCATGCTGTTTAATAAAAAGATTAAAAACAGATGGAAGCCCTTGCAACATCTGATGCTTCCTCATTCAATCTTGATAAACATTACATGTTTGCATGGGCACTATGAAAAGCATTGCTATTGCTTCGATAGAATTAGGATTTCATGTCGTCATTAAGGATGGCTAGTCTCTATACCTTCATTCTCGTTTTTGCAGCTAAAATGTCATTTACTCCCACAGCTTATGATGAAAAGTGAACATATATTTACAAATGTGAGAATGTATTTACATTGAAGTGTCACCCATGCCACCTATGTAGCTCAGAAAATCTGCTTTGTCCCCTGACACGTCTTGGTGCATTCCCAGTGCCCATACCCGGGGTAGTGGGAGCTTGCCCCATAGTGGAGCCTTGGAGTTTCGGTCAGGTGGCACTGGGGGCAATGTGAAAACTGTGACTAGAGGCTCTAATCTGCTGAGTGTGTCCTGTCCAGATGTATTTTCACTGTCTTCTTCTTGAATTCTTACAGTGGTGAGGGTGTCAGGCGGATTAGGTGTGGAGGAAAGGTACCTCTGGCATAACGTGAGAGGAGACCTCTCAGGGGGACTGTGTGCATCTGTTCCTCCTTCTGGGTGTTTATTGGCACTGCCTTGTCTCCTTGTGAGGAAGGGGCTCCTGGAGTGACCCCTTGCCATTTGTCCTGAGCACCAATGGTTGGGGTGATTGAGTGCAGGTCAGTATGCATATCCAGCAGTCACTGAATCTGCTGGACCTGGTTATCCATGAGAGTTAGCAATCCGTCTCAGGAGACAGCCTAACACTCACTTGCCAGTGGCAGCATGGTATAAACAGCATTGGTGGTATCTTCCAGTTTTTGAGTCAATTTGTCCAGTGCCTTCAATAATCTTGCCTGCAATTACAGTGTCTCCTTCTGAACTGGCTAAATATTTCAATTGCTGGAGAATGCAGGAGGCAGGCTTGCCAGTGCATCCTCTGAGGGATCCACAGCTTCTTCCTCATAGTTGGAGCTAGAGGTGTCTTGCGGGCCGTTGTTTTGATGACACAGCCTGGGCTGATGCCACTGGTACATGCAGGAGACAAAACAGAGAAGGACTTGCAAAGTAATGGTTAAGGTTTTGATTTTTAAAAAAAAAATCATTCATGGAATATTGGCACAATTCTCTGGGCTTGAATTTATTGCCCATGTCTATTCTCCCCTGATAGTGGTGACTGTCTTCTTGAACTGTTGCAATCCATTTGGTCAAGGTAGATCATAACACCATTAGGGAGTTGGTTCTAGGATTTAGATCAAATGGCAGTGAAAGAATGGCAATACATTTCCAACACTGAATGGTGAGCTTGGAAGAAACTTGCAGGTAGTGGTGTTCTTTGTTCTTGAGATGGTAGTGGTGGTGCATTTGTAAGGTGCTGCCTGAGGAGTCTTGATGAATTTCTGCACCACATTTTGTCGATGGTATTCACTACTGCAACTGCACATCACTGGTGGAGGAAATGAATGCTTGTGAATGTGGTGCCATCCAGGTAGGCTGCATTGTCCTGGTTGGTAACTTGAGAGTCGCTGGAGCTGCATTCAACTAGGCAAAGTTGGAGTATTCTCTTATTCTCCTGACTTGTACCTTGTAGGTAGGGGACAGTTGGGACCGCTGGTTCTGGAGGTGAGTTATTTGCTGCAGGATTTCTAGCCTCTGACCTGCACTCGTAGTCACAGCTAGTCCAGTTTAGTTGCTGGTCAATGGTAACCCCCAGATGTCAATAGAGGGGTATTAAGCAATGGCAATGCTTTAGAATGTCAAGGGGCAACAGTTAGATTCTCTCTTGTTGCAAATGGTCATTGCCTACACTTGTGCGGCACAAATGTTATTTGCCACTTTTCACCCCATGCTTGTATATTGTCCAGTATTTGGACATGGTCTACTTTAGTATTGGAGGAGTCATGAAAGGTGCTGAACATTGTGCAATCATTATTGGCGAACATCTGACCTTATGATGGATGGAAAGTCATTGATGAGGCAGCTGAAACAATGTGGGCATTTTTTATGACCCTGAGGAACTTGAGCAGATATGTGCTGGACCTGAGATGACTGATTTCTGAAAATTATAGCTATATTCCTTTGTGTTAGGTGTCACTCCAACTGGTGGAGAGTTTTCCTCTTGATTTCTATTGACTCATGTTTTGCTCAGACTCCTGGATACCACATTCGGTCAAATGCAGCCTTGATGGGAAGGGCAGTAACTCTCACTTCTGGAATTCTGTCCATGTTTAAACCAAGGCAATAATGAGGACAAGAGCTGAATGGCCCTGGTGGATCCCAAATTTGAGTGTCAGTGAACAAGTTATTACTTAGGAAGTGCTGCTTAATAGCACTGTTGACAACACCTTCCATCATTTTATTGATACCATCATTTTATTGATAATTGAGAGTAGACTAATGGGGTGGTAATTGTCTGGGTTGTATCTGTCCTGTTTTGTGTGTACAGGACATACCTGTGCAATTCTTCACATAACTGGGTACATGCCTGTATTGTAGCTCTGCTAGAAAGCTTGGCTTGGGGTGTGGCAAGTTCTGGAGCATATATCTTCAGTCCTATTGATGGAACGTTATCAGGGTCTGTATGTTTCCATAATTTATTGATATTGCACAGCGTGAATTAAAATGGCTGAAGACTGACATTTGTGACCCTTAGCACCTATGGAGGAGGCTGAGATGTATCATCCACTCAGCTCTTCTAGCTAAAGATTGTTGCGAATATTGAAGGTGGGGATATATGTAGACCTAGCGTACCATCCTGCACTCTTCATTGGACCAGGTGGTTAACCCTCTAAATTTGATCTTCATGGTTGAATAGGGAATACACTTGGCCTTGAGTTTGCACGTTGTGTTGGAGTATGATTCTGCTGCTGCTGATGTCCTAGAGCACCTTGTGGAAGCTCAGTCTTGTGTTGTTAGATCTAGTCAAAGTCTAACCTATTTAGCACGAAATAGATTCAGACATCATGATAGAGGGCATCCTTCATGTGAAGAAGGGATTTTGCATCCACAAGGACTGTGTGGTAGTCACTACTGTCAATGCAGTCATAGACATGTGCAGGAGATAGATTTGTGACAATGACCTCAAGCATATTTATTCCCCTTATTAGTTCCTCATTACTTGCTGAAAGACCAGTCTAGCAGCTACATCTTTGAAGACTTAATCAGTTCAATACGTAGTGATGCTGCTGAGCCACTCTTAGTAATGGATTTTGAAGTCCCACATCGAGTACATTCAGTCTTTCTCAGTGGTTTGTCCAAGTGATTTTCAACACGCAGAAGGACTGATTCATCAGGGGGTTGGTATGCGATGATCAGTAGGATGCTTCCTTGCTCTTGTTTGGCCTGATGCCATGAGACCTCAAGGGGTCAGGAGTCACTGTTGAGGACTCCTTGTGCAACTTCCTTCTGACTGAATACCAGACTGAATATTCTGCTGTGTCTGTCCTGCTGGTGGGACAGGGAGATGATCGTGATGTCTGTGACATTGCATTTAAGTATAATTATGTGTGTTAGACTACGTAAGGCTGCTGCTCGATTAGTCTGCGAGGTAGCTGTCCTAATTTTAGAAGTGGCCAAGATCAGATTTACATCCTCATATTTTATTCACCAAATAATTTTTAATTTTAATCTGCTTTTTTATTTATAACTTAGTAATTACAGATACGTTTTTCTACACGATCAAATTGATTGAATACGGTTATAATCTTTTTAAGGGATATTATGCAAGTGGAACTCCTTTTCGAAAGAAGTAAATACAGTACAGCAGGTGGAATGTGAAATATCTACAAAACGAAACAAATAATTTTCTAAACTTTATGGTCATATGTGTATTAAGCTCCATTAGTAGATATTCAAAAGACAGTTAAATTTGATGGTTGGCAGAAAAATGACAGAGCATTAGTTCTCTGCTTGGATTAAAATGGTTAAAATTAGTAGAATTCAATTTTCATTTTGCTGGATGGTATTGTGTTTTCATCAGTGTAGTGTGGAAGAAGTAATATATACCCTTCAATGGCCTCACACTCCTGGAACAGGGCAAATTATGATGTCAATGTGGTGTTGATTCAATTTTCACTATAGGTCATTGAGCAGATTTTCCTGTTCTTCCTGCATGCTGGGCATTTTGAATACCAGAACACTAAAGCCCAATCATGGACAGAAATTTGATGGGACCACCTGACAGGCAAGTGACATTCTCTCTCTTAATATTTGTTATACTCAGGATATACAATGCATTAACATAGGAACAGTGGTATCAACTGCTTCTTCCCAATCTGAAGCTAAATGTATATTGTATTTGTGGAAAATCCCTCATTTTCTAATTTTACAATGCATATTCAATTTTAAAATCAGCAAGGCGTTAGAGCAACTTCCTTGGTGGTGTAATAGTTAGGACTGCTGTAGCACAGTTTCAACCCCTGATCAGGAAATAAAGCATTATTCTCCAAAAAGCGTTGTATGGCACAACGTTAGTTTCCACACCTTTGCTAGAAAACGGTCAAGTTCAAATCCCATCTGCTCCAAATGTCTGCCGTGACACATCTGAACAGCTTGATGAAAAAGATCTACTCTATTTTAAACCGTGGGTAGGACCCATTTGAATCAGGGTGATGGCTTGGGAGTCAGGTCAAGCTATAAAATGTTTGGAAGCTTGATGTGTTCATGCCACTTGGAATTTGAGTGGAGGCAACTTTTCTCAGAGGTGGAAAGGTAATTGAACTAGTTGAGGTGCCTATTACAAACAACTTTCCACAGGGATTGAAATGTTATTGATTCTTTAGCATCTTTAGCTAAAAGATGGGCAGGTTCAGAGCGTGGTCTTGAATGCTGAGCAACAGTGAGAGGGGTAGTTAAAGTGATTGCACCATGGGAAGCAAAAGCCGGAGACTGGGTAAAAATTGATGAGGGTATGAAGGACAGACCGAATATGTACTTTCTACCAGGAGCAACAAGTGTGTGCAGAGTGAGGGTGGTGCGAGACTTTGAGCAGTTATCCCAGCAGTAGACCAGAGAGCCTCATACACTGCTTTTCAGAGCTCATGTGAGGAAGATCATGAGATTATTGCTGGTGTGCTATCAGTGGGAGCAGGGCTTCAACACCAAACAGGCACAAAACCCATTCAGTGAGCACAATGGGGGTGGCTTAGCTGAAACTTGGTTCCATTTGTCCTTCGCATACTGCTGTGTTATGAATGCAAAACTTGTCAGGCCACTTCTTCAAATGTTCACTACACTTCTGCCTTTCCAGCAGGTGCTTCCTTCACATTAAGTATGACACTTGCTTGTTCTCTGACAGTATCGCCCTGCATATCAAGGCTTTGTTACATGCTCCCAAGCCTGATAGCCCATAACTGAATGACCAAGAGAGAAGAATGCTTTCTCTTTTTCTTCCAACCCTTGCAGATCTGCTGTTTGCTTTATGTGCCAGTATTTGGATCTTTTTCCATAGCAACAGAATTCCACCCCATACATGCTGCTCATCCTGTTATATAGCTTGTCCTGCGGCAGTCTTGCTCTCGTAGAAAACCAAAACATTCATAGTGCTTCAAATACATTTGACTGTAGTTGCTTATCTTCAGATATGGTCAAAACATTGTTTATAACAAACTGTCCAATACTTATAGATACTTAAGAAAATGGAAAAAAAATCATTTTAATTTAGGTGACGTCATCCATAGTCCATAACTTCCCAGAAACATTTTTAAAATCATCTTTTGACGAAAGGTAATTGACCTGTGATGTGAACTCTTTCTCTTCAGATGCTTGCATATGGCATAACATTTTGCAGCACAGAAAATCTTCTGGTTTGACTCAGTCAATTCAAAGGCTTTCTTTTTAAACTTTGATAAACTGTTAGCAGAAGTGCGGCACAAAAATTTGCATTTTGGAATACAGAAATATTTTGGTACACTGCCACAGTGAAATGGCTTATTGTTGAGATGATTCACTGTTAAATTCAGTTTGATCATAAGAGGGCTCTGCTATACAATAAAGTTAAATCCAGCAACGTACGTTTCCAGATGGGATATATTTATTCAATGTGGTTGATTACAATAGCCTTTTGCAGCTCAGTTCTGTGAAAATAGGTCCCTCCTGGGATCTTTAAAACAAAATATTAAACCTGCCCTCAATGAAGTCAGCTGGCAGACAATAAAATGTAAATTTTTGTTGCATGTGTGGAGGGGAAAAAAAAAATCACCCTTATAAGAATGAATTGTTTTCAAAATTGAAAACGAGGCAACGTTTTCTGTTTCTCAGCTTAAAATCAAAGTATATCAATTGTCAAATAGAGTTGATTGCAATTTAAAACAAATTTTTGGCACAATGAACATAAGGAAAGAGCAGGCCATCTAGTTTCTGAAACTCTTCATCACTCATTTAGATCATGGTTAAGTCTGTCTGCCCTGACCGTATATTCCTTGGTGGCCTATGCTAACAAAATCCATCAGTCTCTGGTTTGAAAGTTTCCATTGACTCAACATTAAGAACTGTTTGAGGGCAGGAATAGGAGGTAAATTTCACATGTTCTTTCCATGAATTGCTCCCTACTTTTACCTCTGGGTTTCTCAAAAAGGTAATTCTTTCTTGATAGTCACAAAAACAAATAGCTTTCTCATTTCAGAGATTTTGGTATACCACCCCTTAACCTTCTACACTGAATAAAATGCAACCATGTCGATACAAAAACAGAAAGTGTTGGAGAAATTCAGCAGATCTGGCAGCATCTGTGGAGAGAAAAAAAATTTATTGTTTCGAGTCCAGTGATCCTTCATCAGAAAATATTTATGCAACCTGATATAATAATTTAACATTTAGGCCTGGTATCTTTCTGATCAATTGACTTTATACAGTGCCCTTCTTTGTAATTGTGGTTGAGTCATATCTCGTGAAACACTGTCTAAAGTGCTGAATGTGAATTGGCTTCTCCACAATTTCCCTTGTGATGCGAAGAATGACCAGTGGTTTGTGATCTGTTTCAGTTTGATTCAACTTCAGTGCTGCAGCATAGTCCAAGATCTATGCCCATGTTGCCATCAAGGTTTGCTTCTTTTTCAATTGTGGCATTTGTTTTTGTTTCTGATATGTTGAAGCATAATTTGAAACAAGGCAGTGGCACCATGGTAATATCACTGAACTTGTAATCCTGACCTCTGGCCACTGTTCTGGTCACATGGGTTTGAATCCCATCTTGGCAAATAGTGAGAAATAATGGGAACTGCAGATGCTGGAGAATCCGAGATAACAAAGTGTGGAGCTGGATGAATACAGCAGGCCAAGCAGAAGGGTCTCGGCCTGAAACGTCAGCTTTTGTGCTCCTAAGATGCTGCTTGGCCTGTTGTGTTCATCCAGCTCTACACTTTGTTATCTTGGCAGATGGTGAATTTGCATTTCGTTAAAAATTTGGAACATAAGCTCACCTGTTGGGACCATATAAATACTATTGATTAATATAAAAACCTATCTTTTGCACTAATTTTCTTTCGGTTGGGAAATGTGACATTCTTACCTGGTCAGATATAAATGGGACTCCAAATCCGTAGCAATATAGTTGACTCTTAGCTGCCCTGTAGGCAATAAATCTATAGCCAATGATGCCCACATACAATGAATAAATAAAACATAATATAAGACAGTACATCTTCTGGAACACATAGCAACACTGCACTAAAACCTATGGATAACACATTTGCAAATATTATTGTTGGTAGTTGTTGGTCATATATAGGCACGGGCTTACCAAAAAAATGTGTTGGGAGTCTGATGTTACATTCAAAATGAGTGGTCTTTCTGTGATACCAGCATTTAAGAAGTCTCACTCTAATTAATGATCATAAGGGTTTGACCAGGACGATGCTTGATCAGTTAGTGTATACAGTTCAAAAGTTCACTTGACAAGCTGCTTTGTTTTTAATTAAATCTGCGCACCTTATTCTTAAATCTCATCTTTCCTTAACCACATTGCCTGAAGACACTCAATTTAATTCCTCCACTCAAAATTTCCTCTCATTTTCATTCGATCTTTCATATGACTCTCTCTCTCTCTCTGCTTCTTTCCAACTTTTTGCCTCTCCCCTTGGGTGGATCTTTATGATTGTCTCACAGACAAACTTCTCTCAGTCTTTATCAGGTTGGGTTTTACACTAATTAACTCATTATTCCTATTCAACAATATCCCCTTTCTAGTCCTTGAAAAGCATCTTTCCCAAGAAAGTTATACCTTAGAACCCCATTAGTAAGATTGTCTACCGGCCCTCGGGCTTCCATAAACTTCAGATCCTACTAAAGCTTATGCCTGTGATAACTTTGCATTGTCTTTATTAGCCTCCATTAGTTCTGGGGAGATGCTAACAAATAAGGCAGGACAAACCGAACTATCCCTGTTAAAAGGGTGTGAAGCTGGATGAACACAGCAGGCTAAGCAGCATCTTAGGAGCACAAAAGCCGATGTTTCGGACCTAGACCCTTCATCAGAAAGGGTCTAGGGCCGAAACGTTAGCTTTTGTGCTCCTTAGATGCTGCTTGGCCTGCTGTGTTCATCCAGCTCCACACTTTGTTATAACAATTACTTAATTGTTTTGAAATAATTTCTCTGGTTGACGTTCCAGCATGACTATTTGTCTTGTCTTGAACTGACTCAACAATTCATTAATTGTTGATTGGTTGGATTTGACTTTCTCTGCTTGCTTAAGCATCCTTAAGAATCTCTGTAGCTCTGTTATGTTCCTTGCTTTTGGAAATTCTCTGATGACCTTTGTTTTCGAAGGATCAACTTATTTCTGTGATTAAAAACAGGATGTGCTGAAGAAATCCTGCAGGTCTGATAGCTTAATTCCAAAGAAATGGACTGCACTCAAAATGCTAACTGTTTCTGCACAGATGTTGGCAGATCTGCTGAGTATCTGAAGCACTTTGTTTTGCTTTTATTTGAGTATTGTTCCTGAGACTTGCATTATGTGATATAAGAGTTTGATCATACGCAAATTCATACTTGTCATTTAGTGTTAGGCCTGCATGCTGCAATGTTTTCAGATCGTCTCAGAGTCATTCAGCATGCTTCTCCTTTGTAGAACAATATATTGGAATATTAGCCTTCTGTTATATTATTCTGTACTTCCCTCGGAGTATGTTGTCATCTGGAATATTTCAGGTGCAGATGCTAATCAAAAAAGGTGACCTGCAGAAGCAATAAAGATCAAAAGGACATTATAAAAGTGGTTGTCAAGTTTGATTCCTTCTCCAAAGCTACTTATCAAAATCCACTAATAACATCTAATTTTGTGAATGTTGTACAGGTGTTGACTGGCTCAGATGTCTGGATGGTTGGCTTGTGGTGCAAAGTAACACCAACAGAGTGCAGACCATCCCTTGCTGGCAGTGCTATTTGTGAAGGTTCTGCCATCTCAATCTTTCCCCACACCTGAGGCATGGTGACTCAGGTTAAACTCACTGCCAGTAGTCTCTCTCTCATGAGAGCAGACTATGGTAACTTTCAATTATCAAACATTGTACTCCTCTCTAACTTAACTGGGTAGATTTCACATTGTACTGCCTTGATGAGTTGGGCCAGGCCACATAAGATCTTAGTATCCCTATTTAATTTAGGAACAGTGACTATACCTGAGCACCACTAAGCACTGTGATCAATAAACTTATTTGCTCTTGGCCCATTCTTTTAATTTGTGTTGTCTTTATATATCTGAGAGTGAGGTAGCTTTCTTACAGTAAAAAGACAAATTTTTTTTCTCACTTCTTTTATGTAATATGGTACTTATTTTGCACTTTACTAAGCCTTGAGAATAAATTAGGAAATTCTTCTCTAAATTCTGTATTGCCTTTTCCATGAGCAACTCAATCTAATTTGTGGGTTAATTTTAATCTCAAGCATGCTTTCCTGATGAGAAGTGAAGGTTTATGATTTTGTAAAATACAAAGTGCTCAGTTTTTTCTTAATTCTTCCGTTTTAATCTTGCCATGATCAGATCTCTACTTTCATATTTGTTCTCCTTGCACGTTGCAGTTTGATTGAAGAAGATTTTATCGTCATCTGTTCTAACAATTTTAACCAGTCAGAAAGTATGAAAACACCTGTTTGACTTGAACGGGGGAGGGATGCTGTGTTTGTAATGAGGTCAGACAGGTTAACATGAGTTCCCTGATTTGGACTGTTAATCTGGTCCAGTCAGGGAGTCCTGGATGACAGATATAAACAGGAGGGTCAGAGATTCAGTTCACTCTGAGAGCTGGCTCTGAGGGAGCTGGATCAGTGTTAAGGACTCTCCATGTGTAAGTAAGGGTGACTTGGTGTCAGAATACTGGCCTCTGGAGTTATTTCAGAGGGACCAAAAATGTAAACATCACTCCACTGTATTGTTACACTTCTAGTTAAAAGAACCCATCTAGGGTTGGGACTGTTATGCCTCTAGTCTTCTGTTTAATTTAGGTCTGTCTTTGTTTTATACAGAACTTCCCAAGCTTTAACTAATTTTACATTATCTCTTCCAAATTTTTACAATTTCACGATACATATGTGAAAGTATGATTGAAGGTGATATTTTCAATGTGGATTGAGTCACACTTGCAATCCATGGTTCAATTATTCCTTGGCCTCATATCCTGCAAACTGCTCTGGCCTTGATTCATCAAGTATGCTGCCATTGGTGCTGAACCAGTGTAGCATTTAAAGCTTTTACATGGTGCACTCCTCTTATTCACAGAATGTTTAGTGTAACAATTTGAATTATGTCAATATTTAACATTAAATCTGCATATTATCAACATTTATAATGGTGAATCTATCTCACTGTGCCAAAATTACACCAGTGTGTTGATGAATCAAAATCATTTAATGAATAAAACAAACATTTCTTCCTAAGTTAGCTGTCATTCTTAAAGTCCCAAAGAAGGTTCAGAAAATTCAGTTTAAAAAGAAGCATGATAACACTGTCAAGATGATTTAAAATTCAGTGTAACTGGCCTGGCCTGCATGTGACTCCAGACCCACAGCAACGTGGTTGACTCTCAACTGCACCCTTGGCAAGTTAGAGATGGGCAATAATACTAGCCAAGCTAGCAATGTCCATATCCTGTGAATGAACACAAAGAATTAACTGTAGAGTCTCAACTAACTTAAAAACCATGCACCTTACCCACATCTGTAACAATGGATAGTAGAGGAACTCTGCCAGAGGCCATCAAAACCTATCATGGTGACAGGAAGACATTAACAAATGCAAAGTATCTGATACTGACACAATGGCTGTCACAGAAAAGTCAGTTTAAAAAAAAATTAGTAATTACACCCTGGAACTAGTATTTCACAGGAGGTTACAGGAGTATCTTAGCCGATGATAGAAGAAAATTTGCTCTGTCCATTTTCTCTCTCTAAAAAAGTTCCCAGTCCACAGAAAAAAATCATTATAGAGAAAAATCATCTAGCAACTGAAACTTTTCTCTAACGACAACATTTGCTGCAACTGACTGCACCCTAGAAACCAACTAATCAACATTGACTCACAGCATAAAGACAACAAAAGAAAAATAAACTGCATATTGTTTTAGCTTCCTTTGTTTTGGAAGCTGTTCACCCTTTGACTTTGTAAGTGTGTGTGCTTATTTGTGTGGGCCGAAGTAATTGAACAAAGAGCATATGTTTGACATTGCATTTTATTATTTCCCTCAGGTTTAACAGTTAAGAATATTTCTCTATCTCAAGATTGTCCTGTTGGTTGGCTCCTTGTAGAAAAATAATAGTTAACTACATTCTTAATTTGAGAGAGGTACAGACTCACACGTAAAGAATTTAAACCTTAAGCAAGTTTACCTTTTCTTGTCTGATTGTAACATGATTTCTTCTCTCGCTAAATTGGTTTTTATATATTTTAATAATATACCAGCTCAGAATATGTGATATGAGTAAGTGTAAGGCTTTTATAGTAAAATATTCGAAACTGGAAGTCACTGGCCAGTTTGACCTGTTCTCTCCTGCATAGCTATCAGACTGAAAAAAAAAGTCAGCTTTCACAAAACACGAAAGATGTGGTACTTAATTAGCCACTAAACCTGCCAGTACTTTAACTGCTAGTCCATTCTCCCAATTTCCCTGGGTGGAATCTTACAATGAGGATTTTGGAGGGATTCTTGCTGCCAGGTCAGCCCACACCAACACTAACCCTGCATGTGCATCTGAGCTACCCATTCATTTGCTCTGGACACTGATCACTAGCCTGTGCTCCCACCTGCAATAAACATTGGCAGCTATGCAAACCATATTCATCTCCTTCAATCGCTACCTCTCTTTCCAGTAGAGGCACAGCATCAATACAGCAGAAAGAATCATGATGGACGGTGGGCTGCCCAACATTCAGTTCCTCATCCCACACGTGGGAGCGTGTCCTCACTTTGATCATCCATGGACTGCTTTTAGAGGCTGCTGTTGACTTAGTGTCCTTGGATGTCCTCAGCAAAGGATATTCCTCTTGACTTGCCTGAAGCGTGCTGAAAACCATGACACCTATCTTGCCTCTGTGTCTGTGCTGAAGAAACTGGCAAGACAGAAGTAAAATGAGCCTGGCATCTGTAGCTGAGTGTGCAAAGTGCAAAAAGGCAAGGGGAAGCATTTCAAGGCAGGGAAGCTTTGATCAACCAGGCAGTCCGAGTGAGCAGCATGACAGCAGGAGAAAAGCTTGGAGATGTAACCTAGTTTGGCCCATGAGGTGGATGCATGGTCCTGAGCATACAGTGTCCTTGCTGCAGCATTACAAATTTTGTTGCTGACGCAGCCCAAGGTGCAGCAGCATACTGTAAAGGGATCACAGCTATGTCATCTGGGGTCATAGAGATTAGTATGTGTTGGATGGAAATGTCCAAAATGGGGTTCATTTAGCAGTGACTCGGAGAATGCCCTGAGATGTTAGTGACTGGTGCCCAGCATGAAGCTGTTTTGGAGCAAGTGGTGAGCTAAGTCACACTAATTTCCATGCCAAGATTTGCGATGTCTAGCCTTATGGTGTGTTTGGTACAATAGGAAGCTAAGTATTTATTAGTTGAGTTGAGCTGTTAACAAGGTGCTCAATAATTCCCTGTAATTGGCAACTCCCCACTGCCTAGCGAAAACCTTGCCTTGCCGTTTGTGAAAAGCATGAAAGATGGAGCAAAATGCTCCCAAAATTGAGTCTTTCCCGGACTTCTCATCCGATTCTGCCCCAAATCTCCCCATAGCACATGTTGCTGAGGCCCCTATAAGTTTCAACCCTCTGTCTGTCTCACCTGCTCTGATAATGTTACCTTCTACATCTTTATAGGCAGATATAGGCAGAAAACGGGATGAGGTCCAACAAGCAGAATTTAGGGAGTTAGGAGCCAAGTTAAAAAGTAGGACCTCAAAGGTAGTAATCTCAGGATTGCTACCAGTGCCACATGCCAGTCAGTGCAGGAATGAAAGAATAGCTAGGATGAATGCGTGGCTTGAGAGATGGTGTAGGAGGGAGGGGTTCAGATTTTTGGGATAGTGGAACCCGTTCCGGTAAAGGTGGGACTATTACAAATTGGACGGTCTACACCTGAACCGGACTGGAACCAATGTCCTTGGGGCTGCTTTTGCTAATGATGTGTCCGAGGGTTTAAACTAATGTGGCAGGGGGATGGGAACCAAATATTGGACAGAAAAGAGGTAGTAACGAAAGCCTGTAGGGAACTAGACAATGGAGTCAGTGTGACTAAAGGGAATAGTAGTCGGGGAGCAGATGATGAACACAAAGGGACAGGTGGTCTGAGGTGCATTTGTTTTAATGCGAGAAGTGTAGTAGACAAGGCAGATGAGCTTAGGGCTTGGATCGGTACCTGGAGGTATGATGTTATTGCTATTACTGAGACTTGGTTGAGGGAAGGGCATGATTGGCAACTAGTTGTCCCAGGATATCGATGCTTCAGGCGGGATAGAGAGGGAGGTGAAAGGGGTGGAGGAGTTTCAGTAATGGTCAAAGACGATATCACAGCTGTACTGAAGGAGGGCCCCATGGAGGACTCAAGCAGTGAGGCAATATGGGTAGAACTCAGAAATAGCAAGGATGCAGTAACAATGTTGGGGCTGTACTACAGGCCTCCCAGCAGCGAGCGTGAGATAGAGGCACAAATATGTAAACAGATAATGGAAAGTTGTAGGAGAAACAGGGCGGTGGTGATGGGAGATTTTAATTTTCCCAACATTGACTGGGATTCACTCAGTGTTAGGGGTCAAGACGGAGCAGAATTTGTAAGGTGTGTCCAGGATGGTTTTCTAGAGCAGTATGTATGTCGTCCAACTCAGGAAGGGGCCATACTGGACCTGATGCTGGGGAATGAACCCGTGTGGTTGATATTACAGTAGGGGACTACTTTGGAAATAGTGACCACAATTCCGTAAGTTTTACAATACTCATGGACAAAGAAGAGAGTGGTCCTAAAGGAAGAGTTCTAAACTGGGGGAAGGCCAACTATACCAAAATTCAGCAGGATCTGAGGAATGTAGATTGGGAGAAGCTGTTTGAAGGTAAATCCACATTTGATATGTGGGAGGCTTTTAAGGAGAGGTTGATTAGTGTGCAGGAGAGACATGTTCCTGTGAAAATGAGGAATAGAAAAGGCAAGATTAGGGAGCCATGGATGACAGGTGAAATTGTGAGACTAGCCAAGAGAAAAAAGGAAGCATACATGAGGTCTAGGCGACTGAAGACAGACGAAGCTTTGCAAGAATATCTGGAATGTAGAGCGAATTTGAAAAAAGGGATTAAGAGGGCTAAGAGAAGACATGAGATATTGCTGGCAAACATGGTTAAGGAAAATCCCAAAGCCTTTTATTCATATATAAAGAGCAAGAGAGTAACTAGAGAAAGGATTGGCCTACTTAAGGACAAAGAAGGAAAGTTATGTGCTGAGTCAGAGAAAATGGGTGACATTCTTAACGAGTACTTTGCATCGGTATTCACCAAGGAGAGGGACATGACGGATGTTGAGGTTAGGGATAGATGTTTGCTTAGTCTAGGTCAAGTTGACATAAGGAAGGAGGAAGTGTTAGGAGCCTAAAAGACATTCAGATGGACAAGTCCCCAGGTCCGGATGGGATTTATCCCAGGTTATGAGGGAAGCGAGAGAGGAAATAGCCGGGGCCCTAACAGATATCTTTGCAGTGTCCTTAGACACGGATGAGGTCCCAGAGGACTGGAGACTTGCTAATGTTGTCCCCTTGTTTAAAAAGGGCAGCAAGGATAATCCAGGTAATTATCGACCGGTGAGCCTGACGTCAGTAGTAGGGAAGCTACTGGAGAAGATACTGAGGGATAGGATCTATTCCCATTTGGAAGAAAATGGGCTTATCAGTGATAGGCAACATGGCTTTGTACCGGGAACGTCATGTCCTACCAACTTAATAGAATTCTTTGAGGATGTGACAAAGTTGATTGATGAGGGAAAGGCTGTAGATGTCATATACATGGGCTTCAGTAAGGCTTTTGGAAAGGTTCCCCATGGCAGGCTGATGGAGAAAGTGAAGTCACATGGGGTCCAGGGTGTGCTAGCTAGATGGATAAAAAGACTGGCTGGGCAACAGGAGACAGAGGGTAGTAATAGAAGGGAGTTTCTCAAATTGGAGACCTGTAACCAGTAGTGTTCCACAGGGATCTGTGCTGGGACCACTGTTGTTTGTGATATATGTAAATGATCTGGACGAAGGTGTAGGTGGTCTGATCAGCAAGTTTGCTGATGACACTAAGATTGGTGGAGTAGCTGATAGTGAAGGGGACTGTCAGAAATTACAGCAGAATATAGATAGACTGGAGAGTTGGGCAGATAGATGGCAGATGGAGTTCAATCCGGGCAAATGTGAGGTGATGCATTTTGGAAGATCAAATTCAAGGGCGAACTATACAGTAAATGGAAAAGTCCTAGGGAAAATTGATGAACAGAGAGATCTGGGCGTTCAGGTCCATTGTTCCCTGAAGGTGACAATACAGGTCAATAGGCTGGTCAAGAAGGCATATGGCAGGCTTTCCTTCATCGGACGGGGTATTGAGTACAAGAGTTGGCAGGTCATGTTGCAGTTGTATAGGACTTTGGTTCGGCCACATTTGGAGCACTGTGTACAGTTCTGGTCGCCACATTACTAAAAGGATGTGGATGCTTTGGAGAGGGTGCAGAGGAGGTTCACCAGGATGTTGCCTGGTATGGAGGGTGCTAGCTATGAAGAGAGGTTGAATAGATTAGGATTATTTTCATCAGAAAGACGGTGATTGAGGGGGGACCTGATTGAGGTCTACAAAATCATGAGGGGTATAGACAGAGTGGATAGCAAAAAGCTTTTTCCCCGGAGTGGGGGAACTCAATTACCAGGGATCATGAGTTCAAAGTGAGAGGAGGAAAGTTTAAGGGAGATATGCGAGGAAAGTTCTTTACACAGAGGGTGGTGGGCGCCTGGAACGCGTTGCCAGCAGAGGTGGTAGACGCAGGCATGTTAGCGTCTTTTAAGATATATTTGGACAGGTACATGGATGGGCAGGGAGCAAATGGACACAGACCGTTAGAAAATAGATGACAGGTTAGACAGAGGATCTTGATCGGCGCAGGCTCAGAGGGCTGAAGGGCCTGTTCCTGTGCTGTAGGTTTCTTTGTTTCTTTGTCTTCTTGTTCTCACAACCGAGGAACGCCCCCACCCTGGGACTAACAGAGCCTTCAACTAGGCCCAACCCAATCCTTGCCCTCTGACCTCAGCTGTTCCTCTCATTCCCAGAACTACAATACGATTCCCTGGACCTTACTTTTCACCACATCTGCCTTTTTAAGAAGATCATCCTCTGCCATTTTCATTACCTCCAGCCAGTCACCACCAAATGCATCTGTATCCCCGTCAGCATCACCTTCAAAATCATGTCCCCTTCACACAGCATCTTCCCATTCAATTACAAGAGGTATAATACCTGTCCTTTTCCTTCCTCTCTCCTCAATGCCCAAGGTCTCAAGCACTCCTTCTAATCGAAGCAGTGGTCCATTTGTTCTTGTTGAAATTTAATCTGATGTATTTGCAGCTCATATGGTTTTCTCTCCATCGTGGCAGCTGGGTGACTTTTGCAGAACACTTCCTCTTAGATCATAAGCATGACACTAACTTTTCAGTTGCTTGCCATTTTAATACACCACCTTTTCTGGTATTCCCACCTTTATGTCCTCAGCCTGTTCCTGTGACACTCAAAAACAAGCTTAGCGCACAAGAACAAGGGCAGGAGCAAGACCTCATCTTGGAATTTGGCAGTTACCTTTTAGACTTATTGAGATTGACAGCTTCAGAACTCTGTACTCTATTTTGATTAGTTTTCTTTTAAATCACTGACTTGTTTCTTTACAACACTTTCCCCTCCTGTTGCTTTTTGTTCCGTGACATATTTGCCAATCTCTTCCACCCTGTGACTTTGACCTTGCTATTTGTTCTGCACTCCCCCTTTTTTTAAAAGGGGCCTAAAACCCAGCATATTTTCACCTTTCCTCAGCTCTGGCAAAGAGCCATATTGGACCTGAAATGTTAACTGTTTCATTCTCCACAGCTGTTACTCGACCTGTTAGTTGTCTGCCCCTTTTGTTTTATTGACCAGTAAATTAGGCCTTACTCATTCAGGTAGAAGTGAACGGTTATTGGCTTTGTGACACTTGATTGGTGCCAAAATTCTCTCTGGCACTAAAAATTAACTTTTTCACATAAATGTATCTAAATTATCACTGGGGTTACCATCTGTGCTTATTGATGGTAAATTTGAATATTTTAATTACAGCCACTTAGGAGATAGAGAAGAATGTTTTTTGCAACTCTTAGAAAGTTACAAATGAACGTCACCAAATCTCAGCCAGCTTTTATTTGCAATGGCATCAGGTTCATGTCTCCTTCCTCAACCTGGGCTGACAAGATGCCAGAATCCAGCCCTTAGCCAAATCCCTTTGCGCCCCATTTTGCCAACCCAGAGGTTCCTCTTACATAGGGAATACCAGATCAAATGTTCCAAAGTAAGGCAAAACTTTTACCATGGTGCTGTTAGATTTCATTACTACTAATGCACAGCAGAGCAGATAAAGACCACTTTTGCAGCTCAATACAACTATACATGGTCTTGCGGTGTTAATACTTCATAATAGATGACACAATCTATCCAGATATAAGAAGGTAGAAATGTCATTTTGCATACAGCTAATGCAAGATTGTGGAATTTGATCTATGAATCACAGGAACTAATTAATAAAATTAGTTTGATTTATTCAGTCACAGTGACCATTGATGTTTGGCCCTGTGATGTAAACCATCCTGTTACAATGAAACAAAATACTCACTGTGAGCATTGCCACAGACTCTTAGTACTTGAGAATTTATTTTTAAAAAATGTTCAAATTGTTTTGGTAGCATTGTGCAACAATATGTCAGCAGGCACACAATATTTATCTCATTTATTTGGGGTGAATAAACAGTTAATTATGTTTCAACTATAGACAGTAATTTTACAAACATGAAAGAGGCTACTCTTGTTATGTTCATAGTTTAGGAACTATTCACTTTCTTACGAAACATTAGTGTTCTCTAAAGATTAACCACATGTTAACAGTTCATACCAAAAGGAGTTGAGCCTAGCATTTGTGAAAGTTAATCGAGAGCCTGGAGCTTTCTGTTATTCTGCTTTTATAGGAGGTATGAAGTTACAAATAGGTCTTTGGGCATGAAGATCTCTTGTTTTCTTCACAGACTTGCTCTATGTTCTGCATCCTTCTTAAATTTATATTTTGCAACCTTATACATTTGTGGTAATGTCTTGCAACATTTCATCTTTGCTATTTATAATGTGCTTGAATAGCCTTTTTTGATCCATTAGTGTTTGTTTAGATATCGCCAGTTGCTATCACCAATTCAATTTTAGTGTTATTTTTCACTTACAGTATTTTCTTTCTTTTGAATCACACATCCTCTTGCTTCATATGTCAGAGAAGGCCCTAAGTTTCCTTCAGACTTGCGCTGATGTAATGGAATATCTACGACATAAACCCTGCTTTAAGATCTGTTGCTCACACAGTTCAATGTCAATTCTAATAGCTCCATACTGCATAGTGGCAATGGCAAATTTTGTCAACTTGCACCATCACCACTTAATGTTTTTCTCCTATTTTCTCTTCCCAGTTTCAGTACTTTTCTTGAGTTTGAGATATACTTCTGGTGTAGTCATTATTTCAGAGAAGATTATGTACAGATGGCCTAACCAAGATGAAAGATGCAGAAAATCTAGAGCAGATGCTGTGCAGTTCTAATGGAATGATGGTATGGTTCCAGAATAGGAGCCGCGTCAGTCCATCAAATCCACGTCAGTTTCCTGAAAGAGCAAGTCACAATATGCCTACAATGCTGCTTTTTCCTCAAAACCCAGCTTTGCCAATGCATCAGTATAACTGAAGTCTCTTATCCCAGGAATCATTTGCACAATGTTTTCCTGTACCCTCCCTCATGCCTTCCATCCTTTCCTGAAGGGTAGTGCCCAGAATTGGACATAATACTCCAAGTGAGTTTCAAACTGTTTAATAAAGTTACGGTGAAGCTTTTCAGGTCCAGTGACCATTTTTCAGAACCGATTTTAACTAATACCAGCTTGGTATATATGCTGAAGATGTGATGGGGAAAGGGGGAGAAGAAATAGATGGAGATGGAGCCCAGAGAGAGAGAAGCAATTAGGCAGACAAAGGAGTGGGTAAAGGTCAGCCTTGTGGAATTAATAGCTGCTATTGGAGACCAATAATAGCTGACAGAGTTGGTTTTGGCACCAGCCAATGTGACGACAAGGCCTGGTGTGGTTTGAGTTTAGGGTAAGGACATGGGAGAAGGTGATCAGGCCCTAAAATTGAATTTGGTATTGAGTCCTGAAGGCTGCAGCATCCCCAAATGGAAAGTGAAATGCTGTTCTTTCAGCTTGTACTGAGCTTCACTGGAACAAGCCTGGAACAGAGATGTTTGCCAGGGAACAGAGCGTTGAAGTGGCTGACAGTCAGAAGCTCAGGGTTATTTTTGCATAAAATATGGAAATGTTCTGCAAAGCAGTTGCCCCACCTGTGTTTCATCTCCCCAATATAGAGAAGAGCTTCCCTTCTCTTTTCTTCTCCCCCTGCTCAGTATTCCACAGGGATCATTTTCTCTGGAACACGTTGGCCCTCTCCTCCTCCATTCCCAACAGCTCCACACACCCCCACACAGCACCTTCCCATGTAATCGCTGAAGGTGTAAAACCTGCCCATTTACTTCTTCCCTTCTCACTATCCAAAGCTCCACACACATATTGTGCAGGTCAAGCAGTGATTTACTTGCATTTTACCCAATCTAATTTACTGTATTTGCTGCTCACACACAGTGTGGTCTGCTCTACATTGGGGAAAGAAATGCAGACTGGGTGACCACTTTGCAGAACACTTACATTGTGATCCTGAACATCTAATGCCTGCCACTTCAACACGCCACCACGTTCTCAGGCCAAAATCTGTCGTCTCGGTTGCACTTGAAGATCAGTGTAAGCTGAAAGAACTGCATTTCTGTTTGGGGACTGGCAACATTCAGGACCTGATATCAAATTCAAGCTACAGAGCTTGTCAGGTGCAAAATGAGATGCTGTTCTTTCAGCTTGCCTTGAGCTTCTCTGGAGCACCCTCCCACCTCACCTGTTATGTTGTAAGTCTAAATACACTGTATCTATTACATTACCTTTAATAGTCTGTGCTATCTCATAGGGAAAAAAAACAGTTGATGTCCAGATGCAGCAAGATCTAAATACCATTTGGGCTTGGAATAATAAGTGCCAAGTTACATTCGCACCTCACAATTGTCAGGCAGTATCATTGCCCAATGCCCAGCTGTCAAGATCTTAGGCATTACCATTGAACAGAAATTGAACTGGACCAGCCATATAAGTGCCATGGCTACAAGAGAAAGTCATAGACAGGACAGGAATTTTGTGATAATTCACCTTTTTCTCCTTGAAACCCGCTTACTATACATAAGGCACAAGTAAAGTGTAATGGAATTCTGCCCACTTGGCTGAGAGTGTACAGCTCTAGCAACACTGAAGAAGCCCTACACCATCCAGTACAAAGCTTCCCGCATGATTAGCACCACATTAATCATTCACTTATTCCACCACTACTGCAAAGTGGCAACAGCATTTACATTTACAAGAGACACTCCTGTAACTCACCAAGGTTCCTTCCAACAGAATCTATCCAACCTTCCAAGCTGGGCCATTTGGAAGGACTAGGGAAACATATACATCAGAATGTCACCATCTAAGAGCCACACACCATCCTGAGTTAAAACTTTAGCACTATTACTTCATTTCAGTATGTCAAAATCCTGAAACTCCATCCCTAACAGCACTGTGGGAATACCCTCAGCACATGACCTGAAGCAGTTCATGAGGAGAGATTACCATTTGCCTTCAAGAGCTATTAGGGACCATGAGTAAATGGTGGCATAGCCCACATGAAAGAATAAAACAACCCAGAATCTTAATATACTATGATCCTAATGGTTTCCTGCTCACATTTGATTGTTCTGGCCCACCTCGTTCGTCCAAACCAGGTCCAGCAGAGTTTCCTTTCTCATTGGAGTGGAAACATACTGATGCAGAAAATTCTGAACATGGTTCAGAAAGTCATCCCCTCTTTATCCTTCTTATTACTATCCCTGTCAAAGTTTAGAGGAATTAAACTTTATTACATCTACTGTGCAGTTTTTGCACTTATCTTTAATTTCCTTGCAAATATGTTCCTCTATATTCTTCCTGTAGGCCAGGGGCATTTCTGATACGCATGTATTATAAACATGCCTCTATTGTTTCTTGTAAACTAGACTGTGATCTTGACCCCTCTCAAACATTCTTTCTCTCCAGTACTGTCGTAATATGCCTATTTAATCATACTGTTCCATTCTTTTACCCACTGTCTTCCCTAAATACCTTTTTTGTAAGACTATTTAGCACCTTGTCCTGTGTTGGATTAAACTGGGTTTCTGTTACCCCAACAAAATGCATTCATGCGGTTATATGCACTTGTACTTCATGAATCTTATTTGCCACACTCACAATCATAATAGCCCTAATTTAGTTTCATCCCATTTTACTCAGAGCCTGCAAGAAACTTACTTTTTCTAATTCTAGTCCTTTCTGTTTCCTCCAGTTCTTTGTATACCTTGTTGTTCCTCATGGATGTTGCAACTTAATTCCCCATCTGCCTGCCAAGTTAGCTCCCTGAAATAACTGCACACAAAGACCAGTATCCCATCACCAAGTCACCCTTTATTTACTTGTGCACAGTACACTGGCTATGGCCAGCCAGCTCACAGTCAGTCCTCAGAACTGAAGAGATTCTAAACCTCCTGATTATATTGATCAGCCAGGGCATAACCAATTGGTCCAGGTTAACAATGCCAATCAAGGATCTCAGTCAATGATATCCAACTGGTTCCAATTGCTACATTACTACCCCCACCCGTGGCTAAGTCTGGTGATGTAGGCCTTGTCTTTTCCTTGTAGCTTTTCTTGCAATGTTTTCACGCCACGTCCTGTTCCTCTGACTCAGACACTGATACATCTGGAGCATCATGGGAGAGGAGAGTTTCCTCCTCCTCTTCTGGTGATACCAGTATTGAGGCTGCATCCATCTTAGACTCTAACGTTTCCTCAACATTAGATGGAGGGGGAGAACCTATGGTTTCTGACAGGCCTTCTGGCTGTTCTGAGGGGTCAGGTACATTTTGCTCCTCTACCATTTATGAAGTCATAGCTTTTAGGTGATCCACATGTTTGTTCAAGATTGTATCACCAATCCAAACTTTGTAAGTCATGGGACCTGATCTCACATCAACTTTGCATTGTACCCATACAAGGCTAATCCTATGGTTCTGGCATCAATATTCATCCCCAAATTATCTCCCTTGGTAAGCAGACCCATGAGGCCAGCATTGACACTTCTGCCGTTTCATCTTCATATCCCCAGGTCTGGAAATATCAGGTTTAACCTGGTGCAGAGTCTTCTTCCCATCAGTAACTCTGCTTGAGCTATCCCTGTTGTTGCATGTGGAGTGGTCCTGTAATCAAACAGGAACTGGGACAGTTTTGTATCAAGTGATGCTGTAGGCTGCTTCTTTAAGCCTGCCTTCAACATTTGGACCACTCTTTCAGCTGGATCATGAGACAATGGATAGTTTGGAGCGGTCCTTATGTCCCTACTGCCATTTGACTTTAGGAAATATTTGAATTCCCTGCTGGTAAATGGCATCCCATTGTCCATTACCTATATTTCTGCCAATCTGTGTATTGTGACCACAACTTCTCAATCGTCGAAGTTTGCTGAATGAGCTTTATGCATTTCTGACCACTTTGAATAGGAGTCCACAATGACCAGGAACATTGAGCCCATGAAAGGATCAGCATTGTCAACATGCAACTGAGTCCAGGACTTACCTGGCCAGTCCATGAATGTGGGGCCGCTGCTGATGGCAATTTTCCTCCTTGTTGGCACACTGGACACTGCCCCACCAATGTAGCTATGTCAGAATGCAGTGCTGGCCACCAGACATAGCTTCTTGCTAGCATCTTCGTCTTGGAAAACCCTGGATGCCCCTTGAGGGGTTCAGCCAGTATCTGGCGGTGACCTTAACTTGCGACAGTCGCCCTTGCTCCCTGCAGTAATATGCCAACCTCTACAGTGATCTGGTCTCGCCGGGTCCAGAATGGTTTCAATCCTTGTTACAATGACCCTTTTGTTTCCCCCATTGCCACCAGCTGTTTTGGTTTTGCTAGGACAGGATCTTTGTGTCCATAGTTGGATATTGTCAGAGGTGACTGGTAGGAAGGGTGTCCAGGAAATTTAAAACCAAAATGGACTCTTCCAGGCGAGGCACCGCTGGTGGAGTATCTGCCAGTGGGAGGTGGCTGAAGGCATCCTCATTAGTCATTTGGCCTCCTGGATGGTGGCCAGAAGCTATGGGTGGCATCACCTTGTCTTTCATCTGTAGCCCTAGCAGGGGTTTGTGATCTGTCACGATGACAAATTTCCACCCGCAAAGGCACTGGTGGAACTTCTTTACATCAAAGATGACCACAAAACCTTCCTTTTCTATCTGGGCATATTTGCATTTGGCATCAGCCAAAGTCCAGGAACCATATGCTCTCGGGTGTTCCTCTCCATTGGCGACCAGTGTGCCAACACTACTACAATACCATACAGGGAGACATAGCATGTCAGCACTACCTCTCACTTTGGATCGTTGTGGGCCAACACCTTAGATGACGATAGCTGCTTTTCCACTTCCCTAAAGGCTATTTCTTGGCTACATAACCATTACCAAAGCTGGCCCTTCTGTTCAATAGCAGTTGTAAGGGTGCCAAGATGAAGGTCAGATTACATATAAATTTTCCATAATATGACACTAACCCAAGGAAAGACCCAAGCTCCAGTGCAGACACAGGAGCCAAAACTCCTTTGACAGCCCTCACTCTCTCTTCCAATGGGTGTAACCAAGTTTTTGTCGACTCTGTAACTCAAGTAGGTCACTTGGAGTGCCTGGAACACATTTTACCTTTCTCAGGCATATGTCCACCTGGAAGAAACTATACCTTGGAAAAAGGGTGACCAATGAACCAAACATTGATATTAATCAGTTCCAATTTGAATGGCACAAAGTATTTTAATTGTTCCAAGCCCAGGGGAATTTCCAGGGTGCGCACTCTCCTGGGTACTGGCCTACAAGTTTTCTTGCTCAAGTCAGGCCTTGTAGAACTCCTATGCTGCTCACGTCCACATACCACCAGCAGCAACTACAATGGGTCACCAGACCAGAGCCTGGAGAAATTATCAGGCACTTGGCTAAAGCTCGGCTTTGTTGTGGGGCCCTGCTTTGGGTTGGCTTGGGTCTCCCTGCTCAGGATATGCTTTGCGTGAGGCTCTGCAATTGCCAACATTCGAGTGTTGTTTCCCAAGCTCAGTCAGACAGATGAGGAAGTCTGTTTCCATTGGGATGCCCTGTCGCTCCCATGCTCCATTTACTGCATTTCTTAATGCCAAAGCTACTTGTAGTGCCTGTTTGAAGCTCAGTTGGGCTTCACCTAGTAGATGCTTTTCATGGTTACATCATTAATCCCACATGCCAAATGGTCTCTCAGCATTTCATTCACAGTTAATGCAAAATCACATGCCTCTGCCTGTCATCTCAACCTCAAAAATCCCAATAAATATTCCCCCGGTTCTCAAACAGCCAAATAAAACTGGTAGAATTATAGGTGGTTTGGGAACATGATAATGCTTAACCAGCTCAACCAACTGTTGGAAGGTTTGTGTCTCGTGCTTCTGGGAAAGTTAGGCCCCTGGAAAATGCCATGGTTTTGGAAGCAGTCAGAAGGATTACTCATTTCTTTTCTTCTACCATTTGCCCAGAAAAAATATTGCATTCATTCCACATACTGGGCCCAGCCTTTGATAGCAGGATCACGTGAGCCATCCTTCCCAAGGTAAAGGTATGATGCTAGAAATGCTCACCCCAACTCCAAGATGATTGTTGCAAGCAAATGTTCTTCAGCACACACTGTTTTCTCCCATCAGCACTGAAATAACTGCACAGAGGCCAGTATCCCATCACCAAGTCACCCTTTATTTACTTGTGCACAGCCCACTGGCTGTAGGCAGCCAACTCAAAGGTAGACCCCTGAACGAGGGGATTCTAAATCTCCAGGTTATATTAGTTAGCCAGGGCTTTCCAGATTGGTGCAGGTTAGCAACCCCAATCAAGGACCTCATAGTCAGCAAGATCCAGCTGGTTCCAATCACTCCATTTCCTCACAGCACTAAAAAACTACCTACCATGGTCAGTAGTCTTGTTTTTTTCAGTTGCTACCCATTCGTTATGCACATACAAATCTTGTCGACCCCAGAATGTGTCCCAGTATTCCAGAAATCTAAAATCTGGCCTGTTGCGCTATCTTTGCAGCTGTGTTCTCCAGTCCCCATGAGCACATGGTGTCATGATAATCTGGAAATTAATACATTGGAGGAGTTGCTTGCTAGTTTCTTTCTTAGCTCCAAACAATCTGCCTGTTGGATCTATTTTTTCTGATTGTCTATATTGTTCGCATCAATATGGACTGTGAATACTGTTCACTGTTCTGCAGCCACTCTGTGATTTCCTTGACTTGCAGTCATTGCAAGTGGTAACCTGGGTCAGGCCTGTCACACTCCTGGAAAGAGTGCAGAGCTAACCCTGGGGCCTGCTGGATGCTGATCTAGGCAGCTTATAGGGCTTGGCTAGGCTGATTATAAGTCGTGCCCAGAGCACTGAGACTTTTTCCAATTATTGTAAAATAATCCAATTGACAGCACTCTAAATATTCCACCCACCACTCGCCACCACCACCACCACCACGCACCCCCTTACTGGCTCTTGTCCCCCCACACAATAAAATAAAGATGAAAATTCTTTCAACACGTTCTTAGCCCTTGAAGTACTTCATCGCTTGTCAAAACAAACATTTGCTTCAAACATTAAATCCGCTATTAAAACAAACACATAGATATATGGCCCCTCACATCTAAATCCTTTATTATTTCTGAGTTGTTAATCAAACATAACTTTCAAGCTACCCATTGCTATAATGGCTGCTTTCAGATTCAGCCCATCTGTCCTAAAATGACAACTCCTAGGTTTATGTCATCAAACATGTCTTTAAATTGAAAACAATGATCTTTTACAACTTCAGAATAGCTATTTTTAATCAATCTTTGGATTGATAGAGGGTGGGAATTTCTATGACTTGATAACTTCACAGTTCCAAAGAGCTTCTCTATTTAAATGCACGTTCATTCTATTTTTACCAATCCCAAAGGGGGACCTTGGGTCCAAAAGGCTAATTACCTTTCCAAAAGGATACCTCTCGGAAGAATTTTGGGAGGTTTAGACATTTTTCTTGTATCTCTAACATTCACAAATTGTGTTTCAAGAGCATGGCTGGCTAAAATGCTTTATGCTTGCTGTTCCTCTGTGTGAACCATGGATGTGTGAAATACTTCCCATCCCTGTTAGTCTCCTGGACAGAAATGGTAGGTGCTGAGCTTGAGTTGAGACTTCCACATTTCAAGCTTTGATAACTTTTGGGCTAAGGCTCAGTGTCCTTCATGAAAATCCAGGCCAAAAACTCCCGTTTGATCTTCTGTTCTGTCAACTAATTTGACCTTGTTTTAAACAATGGGCAAAAAGTTGAAGATCAGAGGAAATACTTCACCGAGCTGTTCAATAATCTTCAGTTGCATTAAGGAAGGATGGACATGACTTATTAATCTCTGTTAACCAATGGGGGAGATTCATGGCTGAGCAGGTGGGGTGGGCAGGTGGTGGGAAGACTCAAAAAATAATCCAATGACAGGTGATAAAAAGTTGAATGACAGATTTGAAGGAAGATCAGATGAAAACATCATACAGCTGAAGATATTTTTGGTTTTATTAGTTTGTTCAGAAATACATGTGATTTCAAACACTTAATCCAAACGTCACAGCAGAAGGATATGACAAAGTGCATTTCACATGGTGCTTGATAATTTGATATTTCACATTCTTATTATTTAAACCTCCCAAGAATGAGAATTCAGGTTCAATATTTCAATATACATAGTCAATGTGCTGTGAATGGCTTTTCAAGCATTTATTAAGCCGCATTCTTTGTGTTATATTGTGTATTATATGCAGTTTATTGCAAATAGATCAAAAGGTAAATTGGAAATGACCTGGAAATAAATTGCTGCTTAGTGAGCTTGGAAGCTCTTTAGTTTTGCTGACACCATTCCATTAGGAAATTTCATGAAAATATTTGATTACTTCAGGCCATCACTGTGGAAGATAACTTAATTATAATGACACAAATAAAGTGAATCTAATTAGTGGTCCTGGGGCAACAGCTCATTAGCACTGTAGTTTAGTAAATTAAATTTCAACACTAATAAATTAGAGTATTTGTCTTAGATGTGTGGGAATCTCAAAAATGCCTGTAGTTTGGCTCTATCAGGTTTTTTTTATTGACTTACAGACAAAAAGGTTAGTTATTAATAAAGGCATGAGGGAATAGATGCATTCATGACACAAGATAGTTACCCTGATATAGATATTCAAAAATTATTTTGTAAATGTGCAATATTGAAGAACTGCAGTAATGTATCTGCAAATTACGACTACATCATATTATATGTTATTGCATTTCGGAATTGCACTAACCTATTGCTTCAGCCAAGTCCCTGGTAAACTTCACTAAATGTGTTATTTCTGTAAAATCTGAAGCAGATATATTATATCCACGCAGCTACCAATGGGTTTTACAAATTGCATTTTTGAACTGAGCAAACTTGTGTAGGTTTATTTCTATAAGGAACAAAATTATTTGTCTGTCAGACACAATTTGTTTCACGGATGATTTTAAAAATCAATGTCTATACACATTCAATGCAGAAGTTATAAAAATTGATCCACTAGACCAATATACTGTTCTGACAAATAATGCCCATCTAAAGACAGAAATATGTGAATAAATGATAGATAATAAGTCACTGACCATGTAGCGTGCCATTGATGCTGGAGAATGCAGTACAGTAATAGAAAGCTCCTATGGAACCACTGAATTAACTTTTTTTTTCCAAATGTGCAGTTTCATTTCTTCATGTGCCTTTATATCATCAGTATTAGAATATATGTATTGAGACTGACAGATTCATTAACTTTCCAAACTATACAGTTGATAAGCTCATTTTAGATGCTTTTCAGTGCTTTTAAGATTTTCAAATCTCATGATTATTCATTAAATTTTATTTTCTTCTGCATCTGAATTTATTTAATGTAAAGTTGGTGATTTGTTTAAGTTTGCAGTGATTATTTTCTGAACCAGTAAGTTATTCATCCTTTTGGTAACTGATATTATTGAGCAACAGAGACAGTAGTACGATTTATGTGCCAAATAGATTATTAGATTTTGACATTAACATTTTTAAATTTGTTAAATTCACAATATATTTGTCTGCACTACTAACACGTAACAATTTTTGAAGGAACACTATTTTAATGTTGCCAATCTAAAATCCCTCAATTTTCAGTCTTCTCAGATCCATGATAGCTTCCTGCAGCTGAAATATGGAATAATTTGGTTTGTGATATTTTCTGTCACCGCAATTAGTATGACAGATTTGAATTAATGGCCTTTTATGGCCACAGGATATCCCAAAGTGTTTTATAATGAAATAAGTACTTCTGAAGTGTAGTAATTGTTGTAGTGTAGGAAAATTATAGTTCATCTTAATATCTCTTCCTGTTAATCATTTCCTCATCGTTTCTCTTCTGAATTCTGATTGATTTCTTGCTGGTGCCCAATACCATAGATCCCTCACCAGTAGACCATTCTTCATGCGTCAGCCTTATTTAGAGCAACCTTTTCAACACAATGTCTGCCATAAGGACTTTTGCCAGTATTACAAAAAGAAGGCAGCTTCTGATTCATCACAAACATTTATCATGCATGACCTACACTGAGACAGTCTCCATAATTTTCATTGGTTGGTAACATTGAGCTGGATCATATTTGCATCTGGTGGGTTCTTGTTGCAAGGTCCAGTGAATTTTCTTGTCCTGTCTTACCAAACTCATCTCATTAACTACATCCCTCTTCCCAAAATCATCTTACCTTGAGCTGTTTTTAGAACAGTTCTGCTTCTCAGCAGAAATGCTGGAACTCAGCAGCATCTCTTGCACCCAAACCTGTGCTGTACCTGGGAAAACACTATCAACCCAGAGTTGCCTTGCACAGTTGCTGACATTTGCCCCGGATGTGGTAGACTAGGGAGAATTGGTGCCCTCTTTGCACACAGGAATCTGGAGGTCCAGCTAGATGTGGTGGTGTATCAATGGTACTGCCTGTTCCCATAGACGCAGCATCAGAGACCTGATATTAGACCTTGCTAACCAGGTCGGAAGTTTCCATCCAGGTTAAAACAGTCTCAGTCATCTGGAGGAATGTACAACACTGTAGGAAATAGGTCAATGACTATCCCACTCTGCCAGCATAAATGCCACCATCTTCTCTTTGTTGCCTCACACTCACTCTATCAGTGCTGCTGTACTTGCCTCGCACAAAGGCTCTTGTTCTCCCACTCTCACTGTTGCAACATCTTCCCCATTCGCTCTCACCCACCCCAAACCCCAACAACACTGCATGCCCTCAGCATTTGCTTCGGCAACTTCCCCAAAAGTAATAGATGTGCCACTTATTTCCATCTTCCTTAATACCTATCTGTGCTTGATTCCAGGAGGAAAGCAGCCCACAACAGGGCAGAAAGACTCAAGGCTGATGGTCTCATTCAGCCCCTCACTCCTTCTTAGACAGAATCCTCAATCTGACTTGTCCCAATACAGGTACAGTAGGAACTGCCGATACTGGAGAAGCTGAGATAACACGGTGTGAAGCTGGATGAACACATCTTCAGAAGGAGGGTCTCGAGCCAAAACGTCAAACTTTCCTGCTCTTCTGATGCTGCTTGGCCGACTGTGTCCCAATACAGGATTTGCTTTGTTTTACTCTGCTGGACAAAGTCAGTCCTGACCAAAGACTGTTTCGCTTGATTTGATTAATGACTGCTAACAACTATGACAAACTTCCTGGCCTTATGTCTGTGCTAAAAAGGAAAGCAAAATGACAGTCTGTTGAGCCTGATATCTCCGGCTGCAGGTGCAGCAAGGCAAGGCAATGTTTGGTCAGAATGCTGTGAGCATCCAGGCATCCTCAACGAGAGTGAGCACTGTGAGTGCACATTAAGAGTTCGGAGATTCCTGCTGCAGATGATGAGCTGGCTACCTGTCCCTCAGTGCGCTATATCCTGGTTGCACCGTTACAATGTTAGTTGCTGGTACAGTCAGAGATGCAGCATTGAAGTTCAGAAGCAGCTCAAAAATGGATCAGAGACATATCATGAGATGTTTCAGTGTCTGGCAGATGGCAGGGGGTCACATGCCCTGAGATGTTGGTACCCTGTTTCCAATATGGAGGTCATTCGGAACAAGCGACAAGCTGAATCCACGGGTACACGCTCTGATTTCCCTGTTTGCAGCTGTTCAGCTTGCTTGGTGAGATCAGTAAGATAGGAGTCTGAATATTAATGAGGTGCATTGTGGCATTGCTATTGTATGATGCTCAGAACCCTGTCAAATTCTGTCTTTTTTTCTACCTTCCTCCAAATTCAGGTAGGGTACACCATGACAGAAAGCACGAAGTCTGGTGGAAGAGAATGTGTTCGATCTCAGAAGCACATATACAGGTGAATGCAAAAGAGAGGATTGGTTTGGAGGTGAGCTGGCTAGAAGAGGTTGGTGGCAGGGCATTTCGTGGATTATTTCAATTCTTGTGCTTTCACTGCTGTAATGATTTTACACACACCCTTTGTTTCTTCAAAGGTAAATGTAGACAAGTGCACGGTTAAACAAGCTTTTCTGCCTCTCACGTTATGATGTGCCTTGGATGAAGAGGCCATTCACTCGTACGACCATCAAAGCAATTACAGTTCAATAGCTTCTGCCATGTGTTGTTCAATGCTGACTCAGTAGCTTACGTGTATAAGACCAGCACAAACACAATGCTCCGGAGAAAGTTCGAAGAGTTGCAACTCAGTGAACATCTGAACATGAGTGAAAATCACGAGAAAGTTCCAGATCTGGTACCTCTTGTAATTGTAAAAATGAGATCCTCTTGAACAGTAGCTATCCTAAAACCAAAGTCACCTCAGGTCTGTAAGATTCCAGAGGAACCATCCCAACTAGTACCGTGATCAAATACATGCCACTAAGAAACAATTTCATAAGGTAGATTGTTCACCAAAAGTTCATAACTAACTGGATGAATAATGTTTCTCTGACATTTGCTGGTGAAAGTTATTGCTTAAAGTCAACACTAGCATGACAATGTGGAATTATGAGTTCATTCCTGCATCTGACTACAGCCTCTAGGAATTGTACGATGTTGGGGAAATGTGGTAGAAAACTTCTATCTTTTTTTCCCTTGAATCCCTGCAATGTGGAAACAGGCCCTTTGGCCCAACAAGTCCACACTGATGCTCAGAGCTTCCCACCCAGACCCAACCCCCTATAACCTACCCCATCTACACATCCCTGAACACAATGGGCAATTTAGCACAACCAATCCACTGAGTCTGCACATCTTTGCACTGTGGGAGGAAACCCATGCAGATGCAGGGAGAACGTGCAAACTCCACGCAGACGATTGCCTGAGGGTGGAATCGAAACTGGGTCCCTGGTGCTCCGAGGCAGCAGTTGTAGCCACTGTGTCACCTATTGGGGACGTTTGTCAAAAGTCTTGAAAAATAAGGAACTTGTGAGACAGTGTAGTACTAAAACAGACAAGTGTGATGTGAATCTACTTGTTGAGTCAACAATGTGTGGAGCTGGATGAACACAGCAGGCCAAGCAGCATCTTAGGAGCACAAAAGCTGTTTCGGGCCTAGACCCTTCATCAGAAAAGGGGAATGGGGAGAGGATTCTGAAATAAATAGGGAGAGAGGGGGAGGCGGACCAAAGATGGATCTCTTGACCTGGCTGTCCTCCCCAGACTGACCTATATCCTCCCTACTGCCCCACCTATCCTCTTCTCTCCACCTATCTTCACTTCCATCCATCTTCGGTCCACACCCCCCTCCCCCCCCCCACTCCCTTTTGCTACAGAAAATAAGAATTTAGACTCGTCCATTCTTTCAGTCACTATCAAGGTAGAAAATTATTATTATAGTATGATTGCTTTTGGATTATATGTATCACTTTTATTTTCTTATCATTAAATAAACAGAGTTTGACCATGAGACCTGAAGATATAGGAGCAAACTTGGGCCATTCAGCCCATTGAGTATACTCTACCATTCAATCATGGCTGATATGTTTTTCGGTCCCATTCACCTGCTTTTTCTCCGAAACCCTTGATCCCCTTATGAATCAAGAACCTATCTATCCCTGTCTTAAAGATACTGAACGACTTGGCCTCCACAACTCCTCACCATGCTTTGGCTTAAGAATTTTCTCCTCATCTCAGTTCTAAAGGATTGACCCTTCACTCTGAGGCTCTGTCCTCGGGTCTTAGTCTCTCCTACCTGTGGAAAAGTCTTCCTCACATCTACTCCATCCAGACTTCTTTGTGTCCTTTACATTACAAAGAGATCCCCCCTTATTCTCCTAAATTCCATTGAGTGCATACAGCAGAGTTCTCAAATGATGCTCATATGACAAGCCCTTCTTTCCCAGAAGCATTCTTATGAACCTCCTTCCTTCCTTCCAGCTCATTTTCCTTAGATAACAGAACGCAAAACCATGCCAAACTATTCTAAATGCAGTCTGATCAGAAGCTTACAAAACCTCAATAGCAAATCCTTGCTCTTGTAATGTCGTCCTCTCAAAATGAATGTTTTTATGAACTTTACAAGTGTTCTTTAAACAGAAATAATTATTTTTACAAAATTCACTTTGTGGGAGAAAAACAGAACCCCTGCAGATCATAACATAGTTGCTTTTCACAGATATCTGTTATACCGTAGATATAATACAAAAAAGTTTGAAATGTCAGGTAGCATTGAATTTTGGATTGGTAAAATTTAGGTGATTTGTGATTCCCTGATTTTCTATTGGCTCAAAATAATACTTTTTCTGAGTGGTTGAAATGGAGAAAGGACATGCAGTAACTCATGCAGAAAACAATGGGTCAAATGCCCATCTTCTGTTCTGTAAATGTCAATGCCTCTAACTTGAAGGATTAATTTATTGAAATATAGATCAGTAAGATCCCAAAGAAGGCCACAAAAAACCTCTTGAAATATTGCAATTTTAAACAAACATATAATATAGTTTGCTTCTTCAAAGCAAATCCAGTTGCCATTCTTACTTTTGACCCAGCTTAGTAAATTGCTGAATAAATTATAAAATTCTAGGATCACCTTAAGCACCTCCTGTATTCATCCTTTTATTAGAGTAATTTAAAAAAATACATTTTAATTTGTTTTCTCATTTGTTTGATCTTGTCTTTCTTATCTTACCCATAGAACACAACATGATCTTTGCCACCTTCTTTGCATATGCTTTCAGCTAGCATCACAGCAGATAGTTGAGTCTTTTAAAAAAAATTCAATAGCGTGTGTTTCAAGCCAGTTAAATATCTTCAAAGTGACTTCAGTGCACATTTGAGTTTCATTTCACATGAGTAATAATGCTCCTCCAGTATCGTCCAGACTGTCTCAAATCTGAGACATTAAAAATATAAAAATTCTTACATCTCACACATTTTGTGTTTATTATATTTTTGCTGCAGTGCTTTTAAGTGAGTGTTTTTCTAATTATCACAAAGTGAAACAGCAATAAACTAAAACTTTAAAAGTAGAGAACTTATGAATCAAGAGCAAGTAGAGCATATACAAAATTACCAATGAAGAATGACTAGAAACTTAAGAAAATAACTAATTCCTAATAACCCATTAGCAGTTCTGAGTAACGTACTGTAACAGTGAATTCATCAAATTATTCAACATGGTTTTTGAAACAAAATCTTCAGACAAGTTTTCTTAATTTATATGTTTAAACTCCAGAATTATTTATATTATAATAACAAGAAGGAATTAACCTGCTTATTTGTCTTTAGTCTCTTGCAATGACTTTACCTTTATTTTCTCCCCAGGCCTCCATTGCTTCTGCTAGATTGGGTCTACATTTGAAATTTAGGCACAAAAGTAATCCCCACATAGTCACTGGACCCCAACGTAGGGAGGCTGGAGGAGCTACAAGTGGCAGGTGCATGACTTCAGGGTACATCTAGTGTGAACTCCACAGCACCTTGTTCTTTAGCAATGTTCATGTGGGTGTGCCATTCATGTGATCACTCTCAGCTGAACATGTGTTTGTTTGCCGGAGGGACTCCTCCCCACCGCTCTCCCCACCACCCCCTGCCAACTAGTGTTATCAAAAGAATCAGCATTTAATTTACAGGGAAAGTGCTTTTGATTTACATGTTTTAGTTGCAGTGTTTGTGGAGCTACTGCATTCTGATCTTGGAGTAGTTTGGTGGCTGATTGGATTTCGAAAGCAGAGTGCTGCATCCTGACAGGGAGATTAGAAGTTCTTTCTTGCATGTTAATTGTTGTGAACAGAAATGGATATGAAAGGGTTAACCTGAGCAAAGCTGCAGCTCCACCTATTCACAGCCTCTGGCTGGAGCACCAGACAGTTTGGGCAGTTGCAAAAATCTGCCACAGTCTTCTGCTGAACCCATGGATTCCCTCCTCTGAAGGGTTAATGTAACCTGTATAAGTGTACAGAGATGTAATAAGCTCCATCCTGCTATCTAAGATAGGACAGAGAATAATCTTTGTTTCATCCTTTGCTGCAGATTATTGGAAAGGCCTTGAACTATCATAGGAAGAAGGCTCAGTAGTTACATTCTGTTCTAACCACACGAGATTGGTATACAGACCTTGTATCACTGTTGTAACATTCGCAAAGGCCTGCCAGAATGTGGGGTCCAAACTTTCAGCCCCCACAAGCCGGCAACATGAAACAGCCAGAGAGTACAATAACAGAGAGGAGTAGCTGTGCACTGAGGGAGAAGTAGGACAGTTCTCAACACAAGGCTTGACCTATCAAGGGTCTTCAAGGAGCAATTTCCTACCAACACCTTAATCATGAGCAAAGTGTGAGGAACATACACAATTAAAAAGGGAGGTGGATTATGAAATGCACCTTCTCCTTTATCAGGAAGGCAGTGCTGTCACTCAAGGTCACCATCACTATCAATTTCAACGCACATGGATTTTCCAGTTGGGTGCAGATGATTTCCAATGTTCAAATTTCACTTTCTTTAATTTCACCATGTAACAAGCTTGTGTGACCAGAGAAGTAACTCAATTAGTTTCTATAAGGCAGGAGGTAAGGGCTTGTGCCTTTTCCAAGCTTCTGGGATTCCTGATGCAGCAGGGATAAATTTCCTGAATGCACATGAGACAGTTAACTGCACAGATAAAGGAGGGGGGCGGGGAAACTACCAGATCACAAGGAATACCACTACATCAGGACTGAGTTCATATATGACCATGACAGACTATGGCCACGTTAGTGAATGCTCGTGAACTTTGCAGAACACATGATGCCTTTAATCTGAGACAGTTAGTCCTTTTTGGTTGTCATGATGACCCAGAGTTTGGTTGCTGGTGACCACAGCTTCTAGCTGGTCCCTGTTGAATCAAACTTGCGTATCCTCATTCAGTACTGTTCTGTGATGAGTAACTTTATCCTGCAAAGAAAGGATATCACTGATTGTGCTGTTAAATGTTTGGCAAATTACAACCTAAAATTAGGAGCAATACAATTTTTCTTTTGTACCTCACAGCTGTGATTTTATTAGCCCAATATTTAGTAATATGTTTATGTTCAATTTTCCAGGATTTTTCCGTCGCTGTTACTTCATTTAACTGATGAATGTTTCTTTTAAGCTATCATTTTATTTAAAAATATGTTCGAGGACAATTGTAAAAGCTTTATTCTGGTTAAGTTTAAGCTGAATGCAGAGAGCTGTACATAAGTGAGAAAGGGCCTCAGAACCATACATAGACAACAATTGTGATCAGAGATACTGGGAACTGCAGATGCTGGAGAATCCAAGATAACAAAGTGTGAAGCTGGATGAACACAGCAGGCCAAGCAGCATCTCAGGAGCACAAAAGCTGACATTTCACACCTAGATACTTCATCAGAAAAGGGGGGATGGGGAGAGAATTCTGAAATAAATAGGGAGAGAGGGGGAGGTGGACCGAAGATGGATCTCTTGACCTGGCCGTCCTCCCCGGACTGACCTATCGCCTCCCTACCTCCGTACCTATACTCTCCTCTCCACTTATCTTGGCCTCCAGCCATCTTTGGTTCGCCCGTTCCCCCTCCCCTTGTTTATTTCAGAACCCTCTCCCCATCCCCCTTTTCTGATGTAGGGTCTAGTCCAAAACGTCAGCTTTTGTGCTCCTGAGATGCTGCTTGGCCTGCTGTGTTCATCCAGCTACACACTTTGTTATCGTAGACAACAATTTTGCCAGGCTGTAGTAATTACTTACATTGTAAACGTATGTTCATTTTTAAATGATAACGATTCAATCATTTTTTCCAATAGAATAGCTAAACTTTACCTCTAAATATTAGCTTCTCAGTTTCTGTGCTTTTGAAAATGATTTGGACAATGGAGACAAACAAAGATAAATGGCTGTTGAGATCTTGACAATTGACTGTTAAGAACACTCTTACAATTTATCTTTCATTACCCTTTCTTCAGTTGTGAAAGTGACATATTTTTTGGATTGTGGACAAAATAAGGAAGAAGATTCTACTTTAAATTAAGGGATGTGGAAGAAGGGGTGTGTGTGTGTGTGCGCGCGCGCGTGCGTGTGTGTGTGTTGACAAACTCCCAACTAGTTGCATGTCATCAGGAGTGCTCAGCACAGTAAGTATCTCTTGATTGCTTCCTGGGCAAGTGTTTGGACTGTATGGCAGAAGCATCCAGCTTGTAAAAGACAAAGCATCTAAATCTTCTTCCGTCTCCCTTCTGTGGCTGGAGAAGTGAAAGAAAATTCTGAGCAGGTAGCGACTCCGTGTCTCTAAACGTTCCCTCCTTGCAAAGAAAATGGGAAACAGCACCTTCAGACACATAGGAAGGGGTGAAACATCCAACCAGTGAATGAAAGATCCAGGATCATTGAGCTGAAGCTTGTCATATTTTGACGAAGTGTCCATTTCATTCAGTTTCATCGAGGGCTTCTCTGCTTACGGCCTAGCGAGATTTCTCATCATATCGTCCCAAACTTGTCTCATTAAATAGCTTTACCCATCTTACGGAGACATTCTTGTTTCATGTTAAGCAGATCTACCACTCACCATTCTGGAATAATTTGGCACTGCTGGAATATCCTGAAATAGACTGACATTCCCGATGCCAGCTTTAAAAGAATATTGTGCTCCCAGACAAGCTGTTAGTCTAGAGCTGCACTGTGTGGGATCTGATAATAACTCCTGACATAGCAGAGGAGGGGGAATTGTCACCTTGCTTTATGGACAAGGAACTGGACAACCAGGTGGACAGGGTGATATAAGGGATGGCCATCCTCTTCTCCCAGCAGTGGAGGCCACAACACAACATCATGCCAGGCTGGCCCAAGGCTGCTGCCAATGTCAGCGTGGTCTCAGTCACCTGGAGAAATGTCAGCTGTGTAGGAAGGTCAGTGAATTCCTACATTCTGCCAGGGTAAGAGCCATGATCTTCTCTCTGCTACCTCACTGACACTCTATCTCTGCTCCTGCAGACAATTCCCACCAGGGCTCATGCTCTACCACCCTATCTTACTGCATGCAGCATCTTTATGAGGGAACAAAATGTAATATCTCCAAGTTCGCAGGTGATACCAATCTGGGTGGGAGGGTGAACTGTGACGAGGATGCAGAGATCCTTCAGCATGATCTCAAAAGCTTGGGGAATGGGAAAATCAATGGTAGATGCAGTATAAGTTAGATAAATATGAGTTGATCACTTTGGAAACAAAAACAAGCAGGTAGATTACTACCTGAACGGCTGTAAATTGGGAGAGAGGAGGGTGCAGCGGGACTTGGGCATCGTTGTGCACCAGTTGCTGAAGGTAAGCATGCAGGTGCAGCAGTCGGTTAAGAAGGTAAATGGTATATTGGTCTTCATTGCGAGAGGTTTTGAGTACAGGAGCAGAAATGTGTTGTCGCAGTTGTACTGAGCCTTGGTGAGACCACACCCGGAATATTGTGTGCAGTTTTAGTCTCCTTTTCTGAGGAAGGATGCTCTTGCTCTCGAAGGAATGCAGAGAAGGTTTACCAAGCTGATTGCGGGAATGGTGGGTTTGACGGATGAGGAGAAATTGACCAGGCTGAGATTGTTTTTGCTAGAGTTCAGATGAATTAGAGGGGATCTCATAGCGGCTTATAAACAGCTTCTAACAGGACTGGCCAGGGTAGATGCAAGGAGGATGTTCCCAATGGTGGGTGTGTTCACAACCAAGGATCACAGTCTGAGGATTCGGGGTAGACGATAAAGAATGGAGGTGAGGAGACATTTCTTCACCCAAAGCGTGGTGAGCCTGTGGAATTCATTACCACAGGAAGTGGTTAATGTCAAAACATTGAATGTATTCAAGAGGCAACTGGATATAGCACTTGGGGCTAATGGGATCAAAGTTTATGGAGAGAAAGCAGGATTAGGCTATTGAGTTAGACAACCACCAATGATTGTGAAGAATAGCAGAGCAGGCTCAAAGGACCGAATAGCCTCCTCCTGCTCTTATCTTCTATGTTTCTACATTTCTACAAGCTTTTGTGACTGCACTAAAAAGCAAGGCAGGTCAGAAGCACTGTGACCTTAGTAGTTTTTTGCGCAGGTGGGGCACAGTGCAAAAAGACAAGGCAATAGAAAGCACAGATGCTGTCCCTGCACGCTAAGTGTCCTTGCAGCAGCCTGTTAATGGTAGTTGCGAGTGTACACAGAAGTGCAACTTTAAAGAGCAAAAGAGTGCTTTAAGTGGATTGGAGAGTGCCAAGATGGTCCTCATAGGATGGCAGGTGTTGGATTCCAGTGTGAGTGGATGAGGGGTACATGTGGCCGGTGCCCTGGAGGATAACCTGATGCTGTTGCCCAGTGTCTAAGATAGCAGCCCAGAGGAGGACGTGGCAAAAAGGAATTTCCAGGCACCCGCTCAGACTTTCATATTGGCAATTTCTAATCTGGTTTCCTTGCGGCAAGTAGTAGAAGAGAAAGCAGTAATGAGGGAAGATTTGGTGCTAATGATGTTGTAAACAAGCAATAATTATCATTTATAAGTAGTTTGCTCCTGCTTAGCGAGAATCTTGTCTGATGACGGGAACATATTTGGAAATTGAAGCTAGTTGCTCCCAATGTTGGGGCAAGACTCATTGAACTTCTCATGCGATTCTCCAAGCTTTATTGCCTGAGCCCATGTTGTTCAGTTCCTTATAAAGGTGTCTGCAGCCACATATCCTCAGCAAAGCATCTGAACGAATCAGAAGGGAAATGAAGGAAAACAGTTCCTTTGTGTCTCTAATCTGGGTTAAACTGTGCTTGGCCTGCTGTGTTCATCCACCTCCACACTTTGGTATCACGGATTCTCCAGCATCTGCAGTTCCTATTATCTCTAAATTGTGCTTCATTAGCTTTTTTGTTCCTTTCCCACCTATGATATTGGATCTTGCCTTTTTATGTGTCTGTATGTTTTGGTGAAGTTGTTTTACCTGGGCTTGGTTCAGGTAAAAGAGTTAAACACTTGCAATTGACGTTTCAATTTTGCCAAAGTTAAAAAAGTTTGATTGCAACAAATGGTGATTTTCTTGTAAATGATAAAAACCTGGTGCACATATACTTGTAATCTGAATTAGTTATAAGTAAAATTTTTCAACTCAGCAATGTATTCAAATTTTCACATTTACGATCACCCTGGGAATAGTGTGGCTTGATTTCCAGTGTAGTGCCTCTGAGAGTCATGTCACAGTCCAACTATATCAATGTTATAGCCAGACTCTGGGCAGGAAGTCAGCCAGAGAAATCAACTCAATTTTGAGAGACAGAGAATGGCCGGGTGAATGGATTTATCTTCAACAAATTTAGGAATAGGCCGAATGTTTGTTGATGTTCCATTTTTTCAGATAATAGTGAGCCTCAGAATGAATTGATTCCGTAAGTTCTGATGGCTCACTGCATACTCTCAGGAGAGAACTGGACTGGGCCTTGTCTGGTACAGAGATCGCATCATTTGGATGCTAAATGGTTTACCTGTTCATGTTTTTGTAGCCTCTAATGATCTGTTAATTTTTCACCCTCTAAGGAAATTACTTCACTGTGGTTCAGGACTGCCAGAGGGTGGTGTTATTTGAAGGTGTTGAGTCATGATTCATTTTGCATCCTAATTGTGACAGATTTCTGCTGTCCTTTTCCTGACTGTTGTCTTTGTATGTTTATACGTTTCTTTGGTAGCTCACAGATAGTGTAACTTGACATTTATAATCTTGCCAGATATTTTACAGGTTTATGCAAACATTTGTGATATATGTGTCCTTACTTTTGGGAACGGCGTCTGACATATGAATGGAGCAAAGACTAGTTAGTCCAAAATGCCCACCCCAGTTATCCAAAATTTGTTTTGCATTTATTGTGGTTAATTTAATAGAAGCCTATTTTTATGTTTTAAAGTTGAGCACTGCATTGCTTCACTTTTTTGCTTTTGCTTGTCGATGGAAAAAGAATGCAGTCTGTTTGTTAAAGTGAGACCAGCCAGCTATTTGTGTGCAATTGTTCATATTTTGCATGAATGCATAATTTATATGACATTCAATAAAATGTGTGGTGTAGTCTGACAGCTTGAAGTGTTTGGTGGCTGCCAGCTGAGTTTATCAGTTTGATCAGCAAGAGACAAGGGAAATATTGAACCCTGAATTTTGTGATCTCTCGTGTCATAAAATTGAGTTATGATGGAAAAACAGAATAAATTGCGTTTTCTTCGAAAGTAGGAGATTTGAAAGGTGAATTTTTGAAGAAATAAAAGACATTCAACTGTATTATGAAAGGTAAGTCTGGAGAACTACTTATGGGTGAACCTTGTTGACCAAAGGAGCACAGGTTCAAGCAATTGTAGACAATTTTACAGAATGTTCAAAACCTTGTGCCAAAGAAAAGTAACTTCCTCAAAGTAATTGCAGACACCCATAGTAGAGTGATAGCTGTTCTTCCAGGTGGATAAGTTAACAACAGTTTATATTTATGGGGAGCCATCAGAGCAGATGAACCCAGTGTCTATAAACACATTTTCCAGTCGGGTCACAATAGATAGTATTATAACTGTAACAGGAGAAATGTATTGATAATCAAGCCCCATCACCCCCACCAGTCACACTATTAGCATAAGTGCTGGTTCAGTTGTAGAAATGTCCAATTACTTCTTTGTTGTATTGCGGGAGAAGTCATGGCCCCGTGCTAATAATGCTGTTACCTCAGAAAGGTAGGTAATGTTCCAGAGACGCAGGTTTGAATCCTGCTGCGGCAGATGATGGAATTGGATTTCAATAAAAGCCTGCAATTAAGAGTCCAATGTTGATCATGAAACTATTGCTTGTTGTTGGAAATTAATAAAAAAAATCACTGAGATTAAAGAGAATTTCACCAGGCTTCTTTGACGAACTCAAAATAGTCACTTAATTAGACATGAAAACCTATTTTTAAAACAAGTGACTAACAGCTAAATTATAATCTGGAATTAAAACCCTTAATCCCAAATGTAGGCATTCATACACAACACTAGCCTCTGCAGAAATTACACTGTCTTTAAAAGCAACAGGGGAAAAAAACATACCCTACTGGCCGAAGTCTGGACACAAATGATAGAATACGATGACTTCTTGCATCCACTGGATTCCCTGTCAACAGAGTCAAATTTGATACAGCTATAGACTGATAGTACACTTGAGTTCCAATTGTAATAAGAAAAAGTAAAATAGACTTTTTTTGAGAAAGCGAATATCTGAATCACAGAGTCTAATTCTCTGAGAATTAAATGCCAGTTGGAATGAATAATCCTGCCACATCAGAGACTTTAACAGAATTCATTGGTTTGAATGTGAGTAACAACCCAGGGGTCACCACATTGAATTTTGTCAAAAATCTTTTATGTCGTTTTTTAAAATTCGGGACATATTCTTCCGTAGACTGACCACCTTTTTTCTGAAATCGGTCTCATGCACCTCTCATTCATGGACATTGAAATCCAGCATTTGCCAAATCTCCTGTATTGAGTGTAACAAGGTCAGCTAGGTGGATCTCATAGAATATGAGTTTCCTGATTCGGACTATTAATATGATCCAACCAGGGAGCCCTGGCTGACAGGTAAGAACAGGCGTGTCAGATATCCTAGAGATAATGGGAACTGTAGATGCTGGAGAATCCAAGATAATAAAATGTGAGGCTGGATGGACACAGCAGGCCAAGCAGCATCTCAGGAGCTGATGCTGCTTGGCCTGCTGTGTTCATCCAGCCTCACATTTTATTATCTGTGTCAGATATCCTGTTCATTCTGAGAGCTGGCTCTGAGGGAGCTGGACCAGTGTCAAGGATTCTCCTGTGTAAATAAAGGTGACTTTGTGACAGGAAACTGGCCTGTGTGGAGTTATTTCACCCTTGTGATCTTCATAGCACCTCTCCAATCCACTAGTGGGACACTCAGGAAGCACAGACTTGCATTGAAGCATGCTCCAGCAGCTAGTGTCAAAGATCTCAAAAAGATGTTCCAAATATTCAGCACCATCCAACTGATAAGCACCTATCTAATGAATTACTTTACACTTAAGACCATAAGACCATAAGACATAGGAGCAGAAATTAGAACATCAGGCCCATCCAGTCTGCTCTGCCATTCAATCATGGCTGATAAGTTTCTCAACCCGTTCTCCTGCATTCTCCCCATAACCCTTGATCCCCTTAATAATCAAGAACTTATCTATTTCAGTCTTAAATGTACTCAATGACCTGGCCTTCATAGCCTTCTGCGGCAGTGAATTCCATAGATTCACGACTCTCTGGCTGAAGAAGTTTCTCCTTATCTCTGTTCTGAAAGGTCTTCCCTTTACTCTAAGGCTGTGCCCTCAGGCCCTAGCCTCTCCTACCAATGGAAACATCTTCCCAACATCCACTTTGTCCGGGCCATGCAGTATTCTGAAAGTTTCGATTCGATCCCCCCTCATCCTTCTAAACTCCAATGAGTGTAGTCCCAGAATCATCAAACATTCCTCATATGTTAAGTTTTCTATTCCTGGGACCATTCTCGTGAACCTCCTTGCAACCTTCTCCAGGGCCAGTACGTTCTTCCTGAGATAAGGGACCCAGTACTGCACACAATACTCCAAATGTTGCCTGACCAGAGCCTTATAAAGCCTCAGCAGTACATCCCAGCTTTTATATTCAAGTCCTCTCAAAGTAAATGCCAACATTGCATTTGCCTTCCTGACTACTGACTCAACTTGCAAGTTTACCTTGAGAGAATCGCTTGGGTCTGCTTCCTGTACAAAACAACAAAATGTTCCTGGTCATATGGTTCAGACTCTGAAAATACCAGACAGTAATCATATTCAAACAACTTACAATGGCTTTTTTCTATTTTCCAAAATGGCCACCAGTTTTTCTCGGTTTCTTTTAAATTGTCTATGAGTGGAATCTTATAGGGGTCTGAACAATGTGAGCTATGAGGAAGTTTTGGCAGAATTGTGCAAAATGTTCTCAGAGGCCTCTCTTGATGTTGGGAGCAGTGTGTTGCACCATTTGTGCATTTGCGAAGCAGTGAGATCAGCTTCTGGCTGGGCAGTGATGAGTAAGCACTTAGTAGGATTATAGCCTGTTAAATCTTTATTAATGCCACAACTTGCCTCATCATTTACCTTCCTATTTGACAAAGTACATCAAACGAGCTAGACACAACAGTTCTTGACTTAGAAGCCTGAGCAGGTACCTGGTGACTTCAACCCTCTGCTGGCTGCAATTCTCCTGCCTTTGTTGCTTAGCACCAACCAACATCACAGGGCACAAACCACAGACACCAACTGCGCACACCCTTTGTCCATAGACATTGGCATCTGACATTTGCCATCTCCCCATGATCCTCAAGGCATCTCTCTGATCTACTTGTCGGATGCTCAGGAAGCATAGGCTTGCATTGCAGGGTGCACCAGCAACTAAGCACAGTTTGCACACGGGAACAGCCCCTCAGCTTGTGCAATGGGCCAGCCTACATCTCTGGGCTGCTCGTTTGCTCTCTTTCTCCTCTCTCATTTAATGCCTAACTGTATGCTAGCAGCCTCCAGGCCTCCTCTTGCCAGGCAATGTCATTCTTGTTAGCTTAGTCACACGACCCAGCAGTAAGCCTTGCTGGTCAACAGCCTTCAGTCAAAGGAATAAACATTTTACTGCACAACAGTGTGCAATTCAATCTCACATTTGCTTCATGTGCTAACAACTTATAAAGCAAAAATACTGAATATACATCAAGCATGCAGCTATCTCTCAAAATCTGATTGACTGGTTAAGGTGTCCTTGGTCAGGAGGTCCGTTCCTTGCCAGTCCAGGGAATGGGTCATGGTCAGACCTATGGCTCTATAGTCACAACTCTTGGGGAAGAGGAGACCCCTGCTTGTACTCCAGCCTGTTCAGCAGATCTCCAGGTCACTTGCCTCAATCTGGATGCCGAATGTCCCTTGTGTACTATGTTGAGGGCAAATGTCAGAAATTGCATAGGGCAGCTCCAAACTGTTGATGCGTGTCTGGGTATACGACAGCCTTTTAAAGATTGCTGCTAACACCAGGAACAGTGGACAATGCTCAGATATCCCGCAGTTACAAGTTGTTCCGGCAACGGCACAAGGTAAGATGGGCTGGAATTTGATAAGAGAGAGACCATGGGGTGGGGTAGGTAGTTAATGAGGTGAGATACCATGAGAAAACTCACGAGGTCTGACAGCTATAAAAAAACTTTCCAAGAAGCTCTTCACTTTTCAGGCAGGGGCAAGTAGGCTATTCAACCCATCGAGTCTGCTTTACCTTTCAGTGACCATGGCTGATTGGATAATTCTCAACTCCACTTTTCTGCCTTTTCCCTCCACAATCCTAGATTCCTTTCTGATTAAAAAATCTGCCCTCCTCAGCCTTGAATATACTTAATAGCCCAACCTCAACAGTTTCCTGTGATAAAGCATTCCACAGATTCATAGCTCTCTGAGAGAATAAATTCCTCCCCATGGCAATCTTATATTTTTGACCCCTTATTCTGAGGTTATGCCCTCTGGCCTACACAAAGGAAAACAACTTTCTGCATCCACCCTGTCAAATCTTCTAAGAATCTTGCATGTTTCAGTAAGTCCACCTCTCATTCTTCTGAACTGCAACAAGTCCAGGCCCATGTTCTCATTGTCTCCTCCATACCTGATATCAGCCTAATGAGCTTTCTTCTATCTGCCTCCAATGCCAGTATCTTTTCTTAGATAAGGTACCCAAAACTAATCTCACAGTATTCCAGCTCGAATCTGACTACTTCTTTCTACAGTTTGAGGAAAACCTCCCTACTTATATGTTGATAATAAAATGTGAGGCTGGATGAACTCAGCAGGCCAAGCAGCATCTCAGGAGCACAAAAGCTGACGCTTCGGGCCTAGACCCTTCATCAGCGAGGGGGATGGGGTGAGGGTTCTGGAATAAATAGGGAGAGACGGGGAGGCGGACCGAAGATGGAGAGAAAAGAAGATAGGTGGAGAGGAGAGTATAGGTGGGGAGGTAGGGAGGGGATAGGTCAGTCCACGGAAGACGGACAGGTCAAGGAGGTGGGATGAGGTTAGTAGGTAGATCGGGGTGCGGCTTGGGGTCGGAGGAAGGGATGGGTGGGAGGAAGAACAGGTTAGGGAGGCAGAGACAGGTTGGACTGGTTTTGGAATGCAGTGGGTGGTGGGGAAGAGCTGGGCTGGTTGTGTGGTGCAGTGGGGGGAGGGGACGAACTGGGCTGGTTTAGGGATGCAGTTGGGGAAGGGGAGATTTTGAAACTGGTGAAGTCCACATTGATACCATTAGGCTGCAGGGTTCCCAGGCGGAATATGAGTTGCTGTTCCTGCAACCTACGGGTGGCATCATTGTGGCACTGCAGGAGGCCCATGATGGACATGTTATCTAAAGAATGGGAGGGGGAGTGGAAATGGTTTGCGACTGGGAGGTGCAGTTGTTTGTTGCGAACTGAGCGGAGGTGTTCTGCTAAGCGGTCTCCAAGCCTCCGTTTGGTTTCCCCAATGTAGAGGAAGCCACACCGGGTACAGTGGATGCAGTATACCACATTGGCAGATGTGCAGGTGAACCTCTGCTTAATGTGGAATGTCATCTTGGGGCCTGGGATAGGGGTGAGGGAGGAGGTGTGGGGGCAAGTGTAGCATTTCCTGCGGTTGCAGGGGAAGGTGCCGGGTGTGGTGGGGTTGGAGGGCAGTGTGGAGCGAACAAGGGAGTCACGGAGAGAGTGGTCTCTCCGGAAAGCAGACAGGGGTGGGGATGGAAAAATGTCTTGGGTGATGGGGTCGGATTGTAGATGGTGGAAGTGTCGGAGGATGATGCGTTGTATCCGGAGGTTGGTGGGGTGGTGTGTGAGAACGAGGGGGATCCTCTTGGGGCGGTCGTGGCGGGGGCGGGCTGTGAGGGATGTGTTGCGGGAAATACGGGAGATGCGGTCAAGGGCGTTCTCGATCACTGTGGGGGGAAAGTTGCGGTCCTTGAAGAACTTGGACATCTGGGATGTGCGGGAGTGGAATGTCTTATCGTGGGAGCAGATGCGGCGGAGGCGGAGGAATTGGGAATAGGGGATGGAATTTTTGCAGGAGGGTGGGTGGGAGGAGGTGTATTCTGGGTAGCTGTGGGAGTCGGTGGGCTTGAAATGGACATCAGTAACTAGCTGGTTACTGCATCTCATGCAACCAGCTAGTTACTGATGTCTCCATCTCAGGCAACCAGCTAGTTACTGATGTCCATTTCAACCCCACCGACTCCCACAGCTACCTAGAATACACCTCCTCCCACCCACTCTCCTGCAAAAATTCCATCCCCTATTCCCAATTCCTCCGCCTCCGCCGCATCTGCTCCCACGATAAGACATTCCACGCCCGCACATCCCAGATGTCCAAGTTCTTCAAGGACCGCAACTTCCCCCCCACAGTGATCAAGAACGCCCTTGACCGCATCTCCCGTATTTCCCGCAACACATCCCTCACAGCCCGCCCCCGCCACGACCGCCCCAAGAGGATCCCCCTCGTTCTCACACACCACCCCACCAACCTCCGGATACAACGCATCATCCTCCGACACTTCCGCCATCTACAATCCGACCCCACCACCCAAGACATTTTTCCATCCCCACCCCTGTCTGCTTTCCGGAGAGACCACTCTCTCCGTGAATCCCTTGTTCGCTCCACACTGCCCTCCAACCCCACCACACCCGGCACCTTCCCCTGCAACTGCAGGAAGTGCTGCACTTGCCCCCACAGCTCCTCCCTCACCCCTATCCCAGGCCCCAAGATGACATTCCACATTAAGCAGAGGTTCACCTGCACATCTGCCAATGTGATATACTGCATCCACTGTACCCGGTGTGGCTTTCTTTACATTGGGGAAACCAAACGGAGGTTTGGAGACCGCTTTGGAGAACACCTCCGCTCAGTTCGCAACAAACAACTGCACCTCCCAGTCGCAAACCATTTCCATTCCCCCTCCCATTCTCTAGATGACATGTCCATCATTGACCTCCTGTAGTGCCACAATGATGCCACCCGAAGGTTGCAGGAACAGCAACTCATATTCTGCCTGGGAACCCTGCAGCCTAATGGTATCAATGTGGACTTCACCAGTTTCAAAATCTCCCCTTCCCCCCACCGCATCCCAAAACCAGCCCAGCTCTTCCCCTCCACTCACTGCATCCCAAAACCAGTCCAACCTGTCTCTGCCTCCCTAACCTGTTCTTCCTCCCACCCATCCCTTCCTCCCACCCCAAGCCGCACCCCGATCTACCTACTAACCTCATCCCACCTCCTTGACCTGTCCGTCTTCCGTGGACTGGCCTATCCCCTCCCTACCTCCCCACCTATACTCTCTCCACCTATCTTCTTTTCCCTCCATCTTCGGTCCGCCTCCCCCTCTCTCCCTATTTATTCCAGAACCCTCACCCCAACCCCCTCTCTGATGAAGGGTCTAGGACGAAACGTCAGCTTTTGTGCTCCTGAGATGCTGCTTGGCCTGCTGTGTTCATCCAGCCTCACATTTTATTATCCTGGAATTCTCCAGCATCGGCAGTTCCCATTATCTCTGATACTTATATGTTGAATTCCGTTTGAAATGAAGGCCAACATTCCATTTGCCTTCCCTATTACCTGCTGAAAATGGATGCTAGCTTATTATGATTCATTGATGAGGACTCCTAAAACCCTCTATTCTGTAGTTAATAAAATGTGAGGCTGGATGAACACAGCAGGCCAAGCAGCATCTCAGGAGCACAAAAGCTGACGTTTCGGGCCTAGACCCTTCATCAGAGAGGGGGATGGGGAGAGGGAACTGGAATAAATAGGGAGAGAGGGGGAGGCGGACCGAAGATGGAGAGTAAAGAAGATAGGTGGAGAGAGTGTAGCTGGGGAGGTAGGGAGGGGATAGGTCAGTCCAGGGAAGACGGACAGGTCAAGGAGGTGGGATGAGGTTAGTAGGTAGCTGGGGGTGCGGCTTGGGGTGGGAGGAAGGGATGGGTGAGAGGAAGAACCGGTTAGGGAGGCAGAGACAGGTTGGACTGGTTTTGGGATGCAGTGGGTGGGGGGGAAGAGCTGGGCTGGTTGTGTGGTGCAGTGGGGGGAGGGGACGAACTGGGCTGGTTTAGGGATGCAGTAGGGGAAGGGGAGATTTTGAAACTGGTGAAGTCCACATTGATACCATTAGGCTGCAGGGTTCCCAGGCGGAATATGAGTTGCTGTTCCTGCAACCTTCGGGTGGCATCATTGTGACAGTGCAGGAGGCCCATGATGGACATGTCATCTAGAGAATGGGAGGGGGAGTGGAAATGGTTTGCGACTGGGAGGTGCAGTTGTTTGTTGCGAACTGAGCGGAGGTGTTCTGCAAAGCGGTCCCCAAGCCTCCGCTTGGTTTCCCCAATGTAGAGGAAGCCGCACCGGGTACAGTGGATGCAGTATACCACATTGGCAGATGTGCAGGTGAACCTCTGCTTAATGTGGAATGTCATCTTGGGGCCTGGGATAGGGGTGAGGGAGGAGGTGTGGGGACAAGTGTAGCATTTCCTGCGGTTGCAGGGGAAGATGCCGGGTGGAGCGAACAAGGGAGTCACGGAGAGAGTGGTACTCCTGCAGTGCCACAATGATGCCACCCGAAGGTTGCAGGAACAGCAACTCATATTCGGCCTGGGAACCCTGCAGCCATATGGTATCAATGTGGACTTCACCAGTTTCAAAATCTCCCCTTCCCCTACTGCATCCCTAAACCAGCCCAGTTCGTCCCCTCCCCCCACTGCACCACACAACCAGCCCAGCTCTTCCCCCCAACCCACTGCATCCCAAAACCAGTCCAACCTATCTCTGCCTCCCTAACCGGTTCTTCCTCTCACCCATCCCTTCCTCCCACCCCAAGCCGCACCCCCAGCTACCTACTAACCTCATCCCACCTCCTTGACCTGTCCGTGTTCCCTGGACTGACCTATCCCCTCCCTACCTCCCCAGCTACACTCTCTCCACCTATCTTCTTTACTCTCCATCTTCGGTCCGCCTCCCCCTCTCTCCCTATTTATTCCAGTTCCCTCTCCCCATCCCCCTCTCTGATGAAGGGTCTAGGCCCGAAACGTCAGCTTTTGTGCTCCTGAGATGCTGCTTGGCCTGCTGTGTTCATCCAGCCTCACATTTTATTATCTTGGAATTCTCCAGCATCTGCAGTTCCCATTATCTCTATTCTGTAGTTAAGCTTCTCTATTCTTCTGAACAAATATTCAATGGCACCCATTGACTCTACTACAGGCATACTGCGTATAAGATGCAGTAACTTGCTGGCACATATGAAGTCACCACCTTAAAGTTCCCTTCCATGTCATGCACTATTTTTATTTGCTGTCTTTTTGTGACTACTGGATCAAAATCCTGAAACACCTTCCCTCAAATGGCATTTCGCTACATGAACTGCAGCTGTTCAAGAAGGCTACTGGTTTCTTGTGGGCAATTGGAGTGGAAAATAGTTTTGCCAATATCCCACAAATGAATGAACGAAGATAAAGTAAACTTTTGACAAAGCATTAAACCAAGGCTTTCTTTGCCTGCTCAAACAGATGCAAAAGATACCATGACACTATTTAAAGAAGAAAAGGCATTCTCCGAGTATTCTGGCAAACATATATCCCTCAAGGAAAAAACACCAAAACACATTAAGTGGTCATATAACTCATTAGTGTTTGTGCAAATTGACCATCGTGTGTGTCTATAAAATAATAGTGATTACGCCTCATAAGTAATCCATTAACTGTAAAGTACTTTGAGATGTCCTGAGGACATGAAGAGTGCTATATTAATGCAAGTTAATATGACCTTTCCTCATAAGTGGGTCTATGATTTCATTACACATAGTGTACAAAGAAATTCTTTCCCCATGGAATGCAATGCACAACAAAATCTCCATTAAAGTATTGAATATTGTCTTAATTTACTAGTCTGTTTTGTATGTACTTAGTTTTGCATTTTTAAATGTTGGTTCACAAATGAACATGAAGCATTAAACTTCGAGGACAATGCCCTTCTTTATTTTATGCGCTGAATATATACATTGTATACTTAACTTTTTTTTGACAAAATGAGGACAAAGTTGACTTTGAAATGTCAAAAACCATAGCTTTTACCTTAAACAGTAACAGATCATGTATGGCAGTTTTGTATAATTTCCATTTCCTTTTTAGCATTTTCTTCCACTAATGTCATTGTAGATTTTAGTGTCTTCTCCCTGTACATCACTGCCCTTAATCTGACAGTGTCAGAAGGATCTATCTTCATTTTCTCACTCTTTTCATAATCTAATCCTCAGGTCTAACATGCAATTAGTGCCCTTTTTGCCCCCTGAATACCAAACAGGCTGATTGCTACAGCTTTCCCTGTGCAATCCGTTTAGCTACACAGCCAGTAATGAATATGTACATTTTAAGGACCTAAGCGAAGGGGGTCATAGGCAATCAACCTTGAATTCAATTACGTGAGTCAAGGTTAATGACTCTGCACAGTGGTCAGAGGTGCTTGGAATGCTACAGATTAAATCAAGCTGTCAGAACTGACAATGCATAGAACTGAATTACTTGCATGCGGAACAGGGAATCAAGTGCAGATAAAATGGTGTTGGTCTTCAGAGAAGATTACATAGAGTTTGTAGTGGCAAATCAGATTGTAAATCTCCCTTAGGTCTATGATATGATTAGCACAAATAAAGCCATGTCTAGCTTGTAATGCACTGCTTGCTAATGAGACAAACTCCACTGTGTCTTCTGCAGTCATATAGGGAGGAGACTGCCATGTATTAGAGCTTATTTCTGGAACTTCGGCTACCAACGTATCAATTGCAGAAGACCCATGTCTTTATGAATTAATAAATTCATATATTATTAAAACTGTGACCTTGCCATGTTTTGCCTTCTGCACTGTGTTGAAGCTGAGCGCAAGCTTGAGGAACAGCATTTTTTCTTTCTACAGGGCATTTTTCGGCCTCTGGTCTTAATAATTTCCTTAATAACTTCAAAACTCAATTTTAGCACCTTTTATCTGTGTGACAGGAGGTGCTGGTACAGCAGTTTGGTAGCTTCGATCTTTTGAGAAGGGGGACAGAAATGGGAGCTATAGGGTTCCACTTTTCTTTGGAACATTGCTGGTGAGCAGAGTGCATGCTTGATGTCAGCTTTTTTCTTGATTTGTTCTCCAACACACCAAGGCTGCTATAGTCCTTCCACTTCACAAATTTTATTCCATTTCTAATTGTTTTACTTTGTACTCCCTTAGATATTCATACATTTTCTCTGTCTGTTAAAATTCTTTAATTTCATTCATTATGCCTCCTATTGACTTTTATTCATATCACTTTAACCATTTAAAATCTCCTGTTTTCTATTTAAGAATTTGACAGGCCATTCATATGGCTGTTTGGTTCTCATTATACTTGGTAAAATGACATGTAGTGCTATGGGGAAAGAATGAAGACGTGGTGCTAATTGGAGAACACTTTCAAAGCCTGACACAGGAACATTTGGCTAAATAGCTTTCTGTGCTGCATGAATATGCTATTCTCTCCTTTGTTCCTTAATAAATGCTGGTTATCTGTGTATTTTTCACAATTTTCCTTTTACATTTACCTCAACTTGTTTGTTATTTCTACAGATGTTGATTAACTTGCTGACGGTTTTCTCAATGTTTCCTGTTTTGTTTGTAATTTGGTGTGTAGTCTGTGTAAATGGAACACAAGTTACATGAAGGTGGCAGCTGGAAACTGAGTGCAGTGGAAACAAATTGTTAAGGCCAGTGATTTGATACATGGGGGAATTTGGTGCAGTGATTCCGTTTTATTATTTCAAAGTGGTCCAAGAGAGGGAATTGATGGCAGCGAGATAAGACAACAAAGGCTGGATGCATTAATTAGGTAGTTGGTGAGTTTTATAAACTAGACTAAGTATAAACTGGTCTTGGAGTGATGAAGTTTTTCTGTTACGTGTAGAGCATAGCCATTACACTCCACATCATAACGGCGGTTAATCATTGAATGATATTTTAAACTTGAAATCTGATGTGTTAAATATAAGCAAAGTAAAGATGGCAAGGAAGGTGATTAATTGCAAAAAGAGCATCTAAGAGTTGGTGGGTACCTGTATGATCCACAGCAAACACATCAGCAGTATGTTTCCACAGCTCAAGAAATTTCTACTTGAAGCTGATGAGCTGCAGTACGAGCTTTGGGCATTGGAATAAATCATGTTAGGAAGAGCTACCGGGCTATTTGTTCCAGAAGGCAGGTCAACTTTTAGCCTAGATATGCCTGATTCAATCCATGGTCAGTGGTGGAAGGGTGTGATTGTAAAAGAGGCAGACATTAAGATCAACAAAGTAGCAATAGAGTTGCTACAGTCCTTACAGTTGTGTAACAGAATTGAGGTTTTTGGATCTTGTGTGGATGAGAGTAAGGTCTACAGGGAAGAGGAGCAGGGAACAACAACATCATGGAGGGTGCCATTCTATTCAGGGGAGGAGAAAGGAATGCAGTTGTTGCAGGGGACTTTAAAATTAGTGTAATAGATGCTGTTCCTTGCAGTTCAGAACATGAGTTACAAGGCCTGTAATGCTGACCTGGTATCAGAACAGTATCTTCACCTCCGGGCTGGAATGAAACTCCAGGAGCGACAGAATTCAGCATGTGTATAGTAAGATAGATAAGACTAACCACAAATGTAATAATCTCTCAAGTACTCCTTAAGACATGAACAAATTGGCCAAGTAAATAAGATCAGAGAGTTGACAGCATAGCTCAAAGATTGATCCAGGACAAATGATTCAGTTTCATGGGATACTAGGACACGTCCTGGAGAAAGAGGAACTGTACCATTTGGATGACCTTCAACTGAACAATACTGAAACTAATGTACTGGTAAATTATATAACTTGCGATGTGACGAGGATTTTGAGCTAGATCGTAGAGGTGGGGCCAAGGGGGTCTGGGGGTAGGACTGTGGTGGGAATGAGCATTACACAATAGTCAACGCAGAGACACAGGGCTGCATTTACTTTTGAATTATGATTTTGGACTAAGTTTCTTGGATGGTTTCTTGCTAGACGACCTAATGAGAACATATCCCATTAACTACTTACCTTGCCCCTGTGGCACCCGCCTTTGCCCAATCATAATCTCATTTGTCACATTGGAAGAACTTGCCACTGCTGAGATATCCCAGAATTGACAGGTATTCCTGGACTGGTGCCATTTTTAAAAGCTTGTTGTGCATCTGGAGAAGCACTGTTTGTCCAGAGGTGCCCTGTGTAATTGCTCCCATTTGCCCTGGATGTGGCAGAGAACGGAAAATCAGTGCTTTGATTTGCAGGCAGCGATGTGGAAGTCCTGCTGAATGGGGTGGTCCAGAAATGGGATGCTTTCTTCTCCCAGGAAAAGGAGAGAAGATCATAGCACCAGACCATATTAGCCAGGACTGAGGTTGTTCCAGGCTAGAACAACAAACAAAGAAAATTACAGCACAGGAACAGGCCCTTCAGCCCTCCAAGCCTGCGCTGATCCAGATCCTCTGTCTAAACCTGTTGCCTATTTTCCAAGGATCTGTATCCCTCTGCTGCCTTCCCATTCACGTATCTGTCTAGATACATCTTAAGTAACGCTATCGTCCCTGCCTCTACCACCCCCGCTGGAAACGTGTTCCAGGCACTCACCACCCTCTGCATAAAGAACTTTCCACCCATATCTCCCGTAAACCTTTCCCCTTTCACCTTGAAATCGTGAGTGCTAATGCATTCTCAAACATCTGGAAGAATATATAGCAATATAGAAATAATTTCAGTGAATTTCTCCACTTTATCAGTGTAAGTGCCGCCATCTTTTCTCTGATACCTCACACTCACTCTTATCTTTGCCTGTACGCCCACCTTCCATCCAGAGTCATGCTCTACCACTCTTTCTACTGCCCACAAAATCTTCCCTTTCTTGCAATCACTCACCGAGCGTACCACATTTTGAACCCTGCATGCTCAGGACAGTCAAAGTCACATAAGAGGTGAGAAGCTGCATGCTAGGTGACCCACAACCCTATCACAATCGATTGCTTGGAACCTGGCCTGCCCCTTATTACATCAGAGTTTGTATCAGAACCAGAAACCTGCCTGTCAGTGTTATATTTCCCTGAGAGTTCATCACAGCATACTTGTTTGAGATGGAAATAGCCACTGGAGATTCGTGCACTTCCTTCCTCCTTCTCCTACCTTTCCTGGAGCTCACCCATTTGCCTGATGCGATCTTCAGTTTGTGTCCTTTCCTATAGCTGCCATCCATCCCGTCCCCCCCGCTCCTGTAAATTCCTCATTGCCTCTAACTGGCGCTTTAATCACTTCATGCGATTTGATAGGATTCGCAACCAAGCACACTTCCTGCAGACGTAATTATCAGCAACACAGAAACTTTCCCTAATCTCCCACAACCAACAGGAAGAGCACATCACTCTGCTCAAGGCCACCTTCTCACTGTAACAATCTACAGATCCAGAAAATAGCACAGTCCTACCTGCTGTAAAAACTCTGCTCCAGGCATGTTAATAAGTATATTCTATATTTTTGTCTGAGAGGCAATGTGCAAAAAGGGGCATTAAAGCAACACAAGGAGGGATGCAGTGAGCATTACAATGACAGTTGTCATTGATCTCAATGTGCAGCATTGAAGGGCAGTATCTATGTTATAATTGTTATATATTATGTTATATATCATAAGATATATCTAAGTCTTATTGAATGGTGGAATAGAGTTGGGGGCACTCTGTTCAATTTCTGCTCTTATTTCATATGTGCATATGTTTATATTGTCAACTCACAATTAAGGTGATTTTGTTATACCACAGTCTGGGATCTGCAGTCCCAGCTACTGGCGATTTCAGATTGATAGCCTTCCCATGGTTTCTTGCTGTTTGGACCAATCCCAGTTTGCACACATACTTTAATCGTATAGTGATGTCAAGGCTGGTGCTCAAGTGCACCTTGATTTTCTTATAGCTGCATTATCAATGTCTGTTATATATTTCTACTTTTTTCACTGTGTGCACAGTTTGAAATAAAGGTCAAGTAAGTTAAACATTTTCTGATAGCGTCATCTTTCAGTTGTGTTTTTTATATAGAAATGTGATGTATATATTTAATAGTTCACTAGATCTCCACAAACTCTTATGAATACCGAGATACTCTTGTTCCTTCAAATCTGATTGCGTAATTTGCATCTAAGTTATACAATTCCCTACATCAGCTGAGGTATGCAGAACTTCACTTGACAGATTTACAATCTTCACTTTGCCCTGAGGCTTTATTAGGCTCCCAATTTTAGGAAAATAAATCTTCTAACTGCTAAGGTCAAGTAATTTGGCGCTTTGCTTGAGAAAGTTGGTGCCTTCTGTATTTATGATATTTTCTTTTCTCTTTTCACTTTTTTTTTAGTTCTCAGATATGATTCCACAATGCTGGATGTATTCATTGCAGGTGTTTTCTTAAGTGGTTATTCATCATGTGTGAGCCTTGACAAAGAGTGACTTAGCTATTTAATTGTATTGGTGATGGGAAAGGGGACCTGGGTTGTCATAATCAAACTGACCCTATTCTATTGGGTAACAAAATCATGACTTAAGGTTACGAGTCAAATAGACAGTTACAAATCAATCATGTGTAACATCAAATAGTCAAAGGAACATTCCTGAATGAGTGATAATAGAAAGTGAACCAAAGGAATAAGTTGCAGGAGGAAGACAATATACCAGGCAAGATATATGGAAGAAACATTTGGTTTTTGTATCATGTATCTAGCTCTATTCCAGCACAACATTGATGTAATGCTTAGCCCCCATAAGTTTGCAATTTGAGCAGGGGGACATGGTCAATTTCTTGCTCAGTCTGTCACTACACTTGCTCCCTTCCCTAGCCACAGCAACACAGATTTCATTTCTAGGGGCTGTATATTCACTGTGGCCAGCTGACTGAGTACACGATAGGCATCATACCCAGGGTCTTCTTTGAATGTATGGCTGAATGATTCAGAGATTATTAGACTAGGAAGAGCACATATACAGCATTTAATGTAAGACATCATCCCAAGGTGCATCACAGAGAAATATAAACTAAAATATGCAACTAATCCTCATACTGAGATTTTTGATGAAATGACTAAAGATTTGGTCAAAGTGGTAGATTTGAAGGATTGGTTTAAAGGAGGAAAGTAAGGTCAAGAGGTAAAGTAATCTTGGTAAGGAATTTAGAGCAAGGCCCAAGGCTAAATAACTAAATTTGAAATGTGGGCTCAGGGCAGAATGGGGAGAATCAGTCAGGCAGGACAAAATAATGAATCATTGAGTGCTGAGGAATGAGGGCAGGAATATAAGTTTGTTGAACCTGACTAGGAACAGATAAAAATATTGGCTTGGATATTTAAGGGAATTAGTGGAAAATGCAAAAAATTAGAAGAATACAGAGAGACACAGAAAAAGCAATAATCCAAGGATTTAAAAACTGAAAGAACTGCGGATGCTGTAAATCAGGAACAAAAACAAAGTTGCTGGAGAAGCTCAGCAGGTCTGGCAGCATCTGTGAAGGAAAGAAATGGAGTTAACATTTCGCGTCTGGTGACCCTTCCTCAGGGGTTTTCTGAGGAAGAGCCACTGGACCCAAAATGCTAACTCTGTTTTATTCTTCACAGATGCTGCCAGACCTGCTGAGCTTTCCCAGCAACTTTGTTTTTAGTCCAAGGATCTACATTGAATCAGATAATGCTAAAAACCTCGGCAACTGAAGGCGTGGCTACCGATGGTGGAGAGTTAAATTCAAGAATGTTCAAGGGGCCAGAGGGTTAAGAGTCTGATGGAGATCAGAACGTTGGGGAGGGGCCTTTGTAGAAGGGTGGGTATTTTAAAGTCACAATGTTGTTTCACAGGGAGCTATTGTTGTTTAGTGAGCATAGGCATGATAAGGGAATAGGAATTGGATTCTTGTTAAAACAGGACCATCAGAGTTTTGGATGACCTGTACTTTGTGGAGGGCAGAATGTGGGAGAAGAATCTTGGAAGACCCAATTATGGAGCTAACAATAACATGAATGAGTGTTTCAGTAGGCAAGGCAGGGAAAAGTTGATGACGTCATCGAAGTAGAAATAGGTGGTCTCTGATGGCGTGAGTATGTGGTAATTTAGTGGGGGTGATGTGTTTGGACTATGAATGATTTGTGGCATTTAGATTCTGTCATAGAAAACCATGTAATATTGAGCCATCACATCAGTTAGATGCATTAGTGAGGTTTTAGCTCTCATTATTCATTTATCATTTATACAAAGGCACCGTCTTTGCTGCCAAAGCACAAACAGAACAGCTGCACATCATTTTCATTGCAATGATGTTATGTTCAAACAATGAGATATTTTCAAAGTGCAGTGATGTGTTTCATTGGAAGTTGTGTTACTGCATGATAGTATTTGGCGCAGTTTAAGAAAACATTCGTAAATTACTTTTTGTGAGTTATGTATATTTAAAGACTAGATTTTCTGCTATTTCAAATGCCAAATTTTCTCTGAGTTTAAACTTAATTAATGTAAAGTTCCATAAATGTTTCAGTTTCATCTAACCAACCTTCAACATGAATAGCCTATAGATATATATCCAATACCACATAATTTTATATTAATTGCACTAGATCTTACAATTTATCATGCAGTTTTTGTCTCTATGTTGACGATGATTCATAAAACCATAGAACCATAACACATAGGAGCAGAATCAGGCCATTTGGCTCATCAAGCCTGCTCTACAATTCAAGCATTTTTGCTATGTTTCTTAACCCATTCTCCAGCCATCTCCCAGTAACCCTTGACCTCCTCACCAGTCAAGAACTTATCTATCTCTTAAGTACACTCAATGTCTTGGGCTCCACAGCCCCCTGCAGCACTAAATTCCACAGATTAACCACCATCTGGATGAAAAAATTCCTCCTTATCTCTGTTCTAAAGGGTCATCCCTTCACTCTAAGGCTGTGCCTTTGGATCCTAGTCTTCTCATAGCAGAAACGTTTCCCATGTTCACACTATCTAAGCCTCTCAGAATTATGCAACCACTTTTCACATGACAAGCCGTTTATCCCTGGCATCATTCTTGTAAACCTCCTCTGGATCCTCTCCAACACCAGCACATCCTTCCTTAAGCCCAAAACTTCTCACAGTATTCCAAATGTGGTCTGGCCAGAGCCTTATACTGCTTTAGCAGTACATTTCTCATCTTGTACTTTAGTCCTTTCAAAATGAATGCAACATTGCATTTGCCTTCATAACAGCCAACTGAACCTACATGTTAACCTTAATAGAATCCTGAAGTCAGACTCCCAACTCCCTTTGTGATTCAGTTTTTAGAAGCCATTCCCCATTTAGAAAATAGTCCATGCCTTTATTCTTCTGATCAAAGTGCATAACCTCATATTTTCCCACATTGTATTCCATTTGCCACTTCTTTGCCGACTCTCCAACCTGCCCCACTCCTTCTACAGCCTCCCTGCTTCCTCAACACAAACTGTCCCTTCATCAATATTTGTGTGATCTACAATCTTTGCAACAATGCTTTCAGTTCCTTTGTCTAGATTGTTAATGTATGATGTGAATAGTTATAAGCTCAAAAGAGACCCCTGCAGAACACTAGCTGCCATCCTGAAAAAGACCCACTTATCCCCACTCTCTACCTTCTGCCAGTTATCCAAACTTCTATCCATCACAGCGCTTTGCCCCTAAAACTGTGGGCTTTTAGGCTATTTAGCAGCGTCCTGTGTGGCACCTTGTAAAAAGCCTTCTGGAAATCCAAATATATCACGTCCACTGGCTCTCCTTTGTCCAATTTTCTATTTACCTACTGAAAGAATCCTAATAGGTTTGTCAGGCGTGACTTTATTCTTGACCAAACTATGCTGACTCAACCCTATTTTACCATGCACTTCCAATTACTCTGCGACCTCGTCCTTAATAATGGACTCCAAAATCTTACCAGTGACTGAGGTCAGGCTAATCAACATATCATTTCCTGTTTTCTGTCTTCCTCCCTTCTAAATTAAGGGTGCTGCATGAGCCATGTTCTCTGGGACCCTCCACAATTCCAGCGATGCCTGAAAGATTTTGCTTATACCATCTTTAAACTTTTCTTTCATTCACTCATGGGACAAGATGTGGGTGTTGCTGGATGTCCAGCATTTATTGTCTGTTTGTAGTTGTCCTTGAGAAGGTGGTGGTAAGTTGCCTCCTTGAACTGCTGCAGTCCATGGTAGTCAATAAATTTTGAGCAGATATCTGCAAGACTGATCTGTGCATGCAATACATTTTGTATTAATGGTGGAGATTCCAGTGGATGAGACCCTTAGGGAGGTCATATTTGATTGTGCATATACTTTTCAAATATAATCATAATGCTGTTGGTGATTACCAGCTTATCTGTCAACCTATTCTGCACGAATATAAATGGTAGTGTTAAAAAGTCTTGTTCACAAAATTATAAATTGCAGTAGCCATTCCCGATATTGTCCTTTGTTATAAAGCAGAGATGTGTTTATTACATAGCATAATGCATTCATCACCATTGTAATATTAATCCTTTAGCATTGCTAAAGTTCATAGACAATGGTTATGAACATTTAGGGGTAATTTTTTTTAATTGCTGCTGGAATGATAATTGAGTCGGTTTTTAAAACAGGCATACACCCTAGCAGAGTAGCCCCTCATTGATGTGGGAAAATTGATTGAGACGTCTGGTGACGTCAAGGTCACAAAGTCTCATTTTCCAACCAAGTGCTGGATAATGACACGAGATTCTTGCCAGTGTGTGAAGAGAGGCCAATTTGCATGGATTGTCACTCAGTATCACTTTCACTGACAATTAATTCTGCCTCATTAATGTGCAGTTTCCCATTCTTCCACCTGCTGGTAGAAACTAGATATCGAGAATTCCATGAACATGAACATCACAGCAGTTATCTGGCGTCTCCAGCTCACAGCTTGCTCCTCTGGACTTCTGCTTTGGACACAAGGCACTATCGTCTCTTGACACACTCCGTGGAGAATGACCATACACACAACACATCCACAGACCATGGCATCCAACATGTACCAACCTCACTGCATCTTCATGGTGCATCCCTGATCCATTTATAGTACATTTCTGCATTTCAGTGCTGCACTGTGGAGCATGCCAGCACACTTCATCACAATGCTGCTGTAAAGGATGCTTCACATTAAGGATTGGTACCCAGGCCATGGTCTGTGTGAGGATGCTTCTTAGTGTTGCCCTCACTCTAACACTCACTCACTTTGTGCCTACTTTGATTCTCACAGCATTCCTGCATTCTCTTGCACTTTGTCTCCTCAGCTCCAGCTTAGAGCTCAGTGTATTTCTGTCATGCCTTGAAGTTTCTCACAGACATACAGTCAGACAGCTTGTCATGGTTGTTTGCAGTCATCAGGCAAGGGGTGTTGCTGTAAAACATAGTCCTCTGTCAATCCCACACCTTTAGCAAGCACCAACAACTGACACAGAAGCCACACCAAGTGACTATGCCAAAGGTCTAAGGGGCTTAGTCCTCAGTCAAGTCAAGGTTGGGGGCTGCTGTCAGTCAGGGGATCCCAGTAATCAGTCAAGAAAATCATGTGAGATCATTCTGGATTTTGGGTATCGTCAGTTGTCCCCTTGAGATGGTCAGGTTCAGGGGTCTATTATCCCTGTAGCCTGGGGATTGTCCAGGTGGTACAGTGCAAGCTGTCAGAAGATTTGCTGTTCATCGGGTGGGAACTGTGAAGAGACCAGTTGGAACTGTCCGTCCAAGTCACCCAGGCTGTTGTGTAGCAGTGCAGGTGACCCACGGTCTGTTCTGCATGTGAGCAAGTGAAAGGCAAAGGAGGTTAGCAGGGGACACTGTTCTGTTAGGGAAGCAGGAGAACATAACACCGCAGACTGGAGGCAACAGATTTGGGATGCAGAGGGGACAAGGAGAGTGATGGAGAAATTTAACATTTAATGTGGGGGTGGGGTGGAGAGTATTACATGGAAGGACATATAATGCTACAGGAGAGGTATGATTGGTGATCCCCACTACCTGGTCTCAGTGGTGTGGGGTTGGAGTGAGTGTGCATCACGATGTGGTCAGGACTTAACTGCACACCCTGGGCTTAGGGAGACAATGGCCTAGTGGTATAATCACTGAACTGTTAATCCAGAGACCCAGTAATGTTCTGGAGACCCGGGTTTGAATCCTGCCATAGCAGATGTTGGAATTTGAATTCAATAAATATCTGGAATCAAGAATCTAACGATGATCGTGAAGCCATTGTTGATTGTCAAGAAAAACCCACCTAGTTTTCACCAATGCCCTTTAGGGCAGGATACTGCCATCCTTACCCAGTCTGGCCTACATGTGACTCCAGACCCACAGCAATGTGGTTGACTCTTAAACTCCCTCTGGGCAATTAGGGATGGGCAATAAATGCTACGTCACCAGCAATGCCCTCATCCCATTATTGAATAAAGGGAAAAAAAATGTAAGTGATGTGCAGTTGTAATTCCAGGCAGTAGATGGCAGCATGTGGGTGATTAGGAGTGAAGGGCTGTCCAAGGGGTGCCAGGTATAAGAGGGCATGGAGTACTCGGGGTGGGGGTGAATCCTTGGTAACCAAACTGAGCCTGCAGCTCACAGCACCAAGTGCAACCTATGTTATCTGATATGTTCTCTCAGTTTCTAAATGTCAACTGCAAATGGAAAGTGACTATGACCATACCTGGAGTGGGTGGGATAATTGTTAGTTTTCTGTCTCAGGGACAACAGCATAAGCATGCACTTTCAGGGTACAGGTTGAAGTCCTTTGCAATCCTACCATTGTGTATGTCAAGTGCATGTAGTGTACAACTATGTGGGTTGCAAAAGCTGGTCGAGAGCAATCTCGACCGTGACACTGGTCGTTGAAAATTGAAGACAGTCATTTCTGTGAAGTAGAAGTAAACACAGATGATGTTAAAAGTGGCAGCCACAGGCCACAAAGCACAGAGGTAATGCACAACCTCATAGGCTGCAGAGGGACATCTTGAAATGTAAGTGTAATTACATTTAATTACGACAGGTAATGATATATAACAAGGCTTTTTTTAAATAATGTGGTGCTGGAAGGATGCAGTCTATGGATTCGTGCACCTTTTACTGTCACCTACTGTCTGACTGCAACATGACCACTGATGCATAAATTGGAGTAAGTTGCAATCCCTAAGTACCATGTAAAGGCATTCCATGGCCCTCCTTGCTAGAGTGCTCCATGTCCCACTGCATGGAAAACTCGGCTAAACCATCATTAGTGAACAATGTGAATGGTGACTGCTCACTTTCCTAAGGACTGGTTCTGTTTCTTATGTTTCCTACACAAGTCCATTGTAAAAGTAACTGAAGGATCCACACACATAAAGGGTTGTCATTGCTGTGATGCTTCATTAGCACAGAGGAATGGAAGAGTAACAGATACAGCAGCAACCTCCAGCAGGTGATGAATAGGGCAGTCCATTCTTCAGCCAGGGACATGTTGGGACAGGTGATAGATCTTTTCAAGATGAGGTCAATGTTTGGATTGGTCTGGAGGCACACTGTTGTAGTACACTCCAGACAAAGTGCGCCACATAATTACCAGTAAGCTGTGCTCAGCACAACAGGAACAGGCAAAGAAGAAATGTGATGGGTGATTTTCGTTCACTTGTGAGACGTGGAATGTGGGACATGGGCGTTGCTGGCTGGGACAGCATTATTGCTCATCCTTAATTGCCTCCGAGAAGGTCGTGGTGAGCTGTCTTCTTGATCCACAACATTCCATATGATGTAGGTAGACCCACAATGCCCTTAGGTGGGGAATTTCAGGATCTTGATCCAGTGATAGCAATATTTTTCCAAGTCAAGCTGGTGAGTGGCCTGGAGGGGAATTTGCAGGTGGTGGTGATCCCATATATTTGCTGTCTTGTCCTTCTATATGGCAGTGGTTGAGGTCTAGGAAGGTACTGGTGGAAGGACTTTGGTGAATTTCTTCAGTGCATCTTGTAGATAGTACACACTGCTGCTACTGAGTGTCAGTGATGGAGGGAGTGGATGCTTGTAGATGTTATGCCAAACAAGCGGGCTGCTCTGTCCCGAATTGTGTCAAGTTTCTTGAGTGTTGTTGGAGTTGCACCCATCAAAGCAGGTGGGGAGTTTTCAGTCAAACTCCTGACATGTGCCTTGTAGATGACAAACTTGCTTTGAGATATCAGGAGGTGAGTTAGTCACTGGCTCTGTACTCACTGTATCCCTGTCTCTGACCTGGTCTTGTAGCCACTATATTTGTTGGAATACGCATGCAGTTCTGGTCTCCCTGCTAGAGGAACGATGTTGTGAAACTTAAACGGATTCAGAAAGGATTTACAAGGATGTTGCCAGGGTTAGAGGGTTTGTGCTATAGACAGAGGCTGAATAGGCTGGGGGCATTTTCCCTGGGGCAGTGAAGGCTGAAGGGTGACCTTGCGAGGTTTCTAAAATCATGAGGGGCATGGATAGGAATATAGGCAAGGTCTTTTCCCCAGGGTGGCTGAGCCCAAGACTGGGGGGGCACAGTTTTAATGTGAGAGGGGATCTTCCAAGCTGAGAATGGAAAGATTTAAAAGGGACCTCAGAGACAATTTTTTTCATGCAGAGGGTGGTGCATGTTTGGAATGAGCTGCCAGAGGAAGTGGTGGAGGCTGGTACAATTACAGCATTTAAAAGACATCTGGATGGGTAGATGAATATGAAGGGTTTAAAGGAATATAGGCCAAATGTTGGCAAACGAGAGTAGATTAATTTAGGATATCTGGTCAACATGGAAGAGTTGGACTGGCAGGTCTGTTTCTGTGTTGTACAACTTATTGACTCTTATGTGGCAAGAACAATTGAGTTTCTGGTCACTAGTAAGTCCCAGAATGTTGATGGTGAAGGTTACACCATTGAATGTCAAGGGGTGGTGCTTAGATGATTGGAGATGGTCAATCCTAGCATTTGTGTGATGTGAATGTCACTTGCCACTTGTCAGCCTGAGCCTGGATATTGTCCAGGACTTTTGCATTTGAATGTGGCCTGTTTCGGTTTCTAAGATTGAAGAACTAGGAGAGCAGAGCTATCTTCCAAGGAGAAAGATAAGGATATTGAACACTTGAAGATGTTACAGCTGAAGGTCCCCTCAAGAGAGTAAGAGTCTTGCATCCTAAATCCTGTTTTCTCTTGATGAGTGAGGAAGTCCCTTCCAACGAGGAATTGAGAATGGTATCTCTCGATAATACACCCACCAATGTGTTAAGGCTGTTACCTCGATCATTTGTGCAATCACTCACTTCATCTCATTTCCCCTTGATGAGATCAGTGCTGGTGCTTTAGGAACTTAACTGAATTCCATCAGATACAGGGCACAATAGACTGTGCGCAAGTCATGTTGAAACTATACCAGAATGCAGTTGAGTTCATCAATGGAAAAGGATGCCATTTGATCAATGTGCATGTCATTTATGATTATCGATACAATATCTTAGAAGAGTATGCATGGTAGCCTTGGAGTTTAAGGAATGCCTGGTTTGTTGAGAACTCCTGTTTTATTTGAGGATCCAAAAGCCTTGCAAAGATGGTCATTGAGAGATGAGGGCTACACTCTGTGACTGTTATACAACTCTGTACCTGTGGTAGTGTGCTGATAACAGTACAGTCCATTCCTTACCTGCGGTAATGCTGGGGCAGACGATAGGTCTCCTCAGGATGAGGTTCCAGTGTTTGGAGCCATCTGGCGATGAACCTTACAGTACAATCCATACAAAGTGTAAGGCAAGTAGTTTCTTGCTGTTCTAAGAGGCAAATGCAACTTTAGTTAGTTTGTTTTCTGTTAGCTTTTGCTGCAGTTGATTAAAAGTGACCACTTTTTGAAGTGTTTAAAGATTTTCTTGAGTGCAGTTGAATAATGATTACTGTGGGCTTTGGGGAAAGTCAGGGTTGTAAGATGGGACATGGCTGGGAAAAGATAGACAGCATGGCTTGGTACTGAAACAGTGATACATGCCCTTTGATGTGTTGAGTTGCGGTTGCTATCCCACTGCATGGATGGTGTGGGTGGAGTTTCCATGGGGTGTGGTACTTAGTTGATGAGATAAGGTTGGGCCAAACATATGAGAAAATGCACAAGGCCTTATGGAGAGAAACTCTCCAAGAAATTTGCAAATCTGATACTTAGATGATTTCTGCTGAGATCAAACCCTCTGTTCTTGAAAGGTAGTGTGCTGCAGATGCTGGAAATCTGACATAAAACAAGAAATGCTGACAACAATGAATAGTTAGGCACGATCTTTGGAGAGATAAACAAAGTGAACACTTCAGGATGATCATCAATCATTAGAATGCTGCCAGATGGCAAAGTTGGAAATTACCTGCGTTGTGCACCCAGATTTGGATTTACTCTTTTGGGTAAATGACCTGGACTTACATATTTACTTACTTATTTAGCAAGAGCCTACTGGTGTTCAGATCTAGTTTCTTCAGAAGCTAAAGAAATCTGCTCAGACCAACTGTTTCTTGGAAACTGCTCCTGAAGCAATTGCCTTCAGTCATTAGGGGCTAACTGTTGCAATTATGTTTAATGCAAATGGCATGAAAACTATCGAAAATGCAAGAAAATAGAGATTGCTGTTGTTTAGCATAGGGGTGGAACAATCTTCAACTGTTTTGGGCGAGCATTGTAGGGATGCGGAATGAAAGTCCGTGGAAAATATGGAGTGGAATAATTCTTGACTGATGTGTCAAAACAGCAACACAGATCCCCAGGAAAATCTGAAACTTGCTTTGAAGTTGGCAGTCGTTTGGCTAAGCTTACTTCATTTGGACTTTCAGACTTCTTTGATAGACTATCGTCTGTGAAGCTAAGTATGTAACTATAAGAGTTTATAGAAAAGATTGCATTATCTGTACTTAAACTGAATAAATGCAAGCTTTTGTATTAAAATAAATTGAGATCATTCTCTGCAGAACTCACCTAACATTTTACTCAAGTAAGTGGCAAACTTAATATAATTTGATCTAATGGGTCTTGAAAGATTTTTTTATTTTCCTGACAGCAGAAAACAAAAGATAAACAGGTCTTAACATAAGAATATAAGCTGACAGCGCACACCTAAATACATAGGTGCAATTTGTCGACGAAATTGGTCCGTAACCCTCATTATCGTGAAATAAGTAGGCTGCCTGTCTGAATCCCTCAATTGGTCAGCAGCTCACCTACTTGGCAGCTTCAAATATTGGGCATCCCAGATGAAATTTCAGCTCTTAAAGAGCAGGCAGTTCAGCAGATTGTAGGCCAAGGAAAAGCTTCATGGGCCCCACCTGCTTGGATACAGCATTGGAGGACAGACATCCTAGCAGCAGAAAAGTGTTCCATTAATTAATGGTAGTAATGGGGAATAAGTGGCAGAGCACATCAATCCCATTAACACCAACCCCAAGGTGTCACAGCAGGAAAAAGTTGAATTGCTTGCAGAAAAGCCTGCTAGAAGTGGTAGATTTTAGGGGAAGTCTCTCTTTCCCTCACACACACACACTCTCTCTCTTTCCCTCACTCACTCATACACAGACAAGCAGCCTCTCTCTCTACACACACACTACACACTCTCTCTCGTCTCACACACACACTCACTTTCTCTCTCCATCACACACTTTCTCTCCCTCACGCACACAAATACTCTCTCTCTCCCCTCCTTCGCACATGTACATCCGCACGCACACACACTTTGCCCTCTCTCTCTCACTCTCTCTCTCTCTCTCTCACACACACACTCCGTTCCCCACCCACAACCACACTCACTGTCTCTCCCACCCCCATGATCACACACAGACACAAACTTATGGGGTGAATTTGTATTTGCAGGTACATTCTATTTTGTTCAAAAAGTACACTGTTTATAGACAGTCAGTCAATGTGGCTTTTTATAAGTTCCCATTTTAGAATTAAGACTTGTCTGACTCCAAACCAAAACACAGACAGATTCTAAACAAGGCCTCACACATGCATTGTCTGACCTAAAATGTCGCCTCTTCTTTACACTGATAAAACCTGTAGTTCTCTCAGGTCAGTGACTTCAAAGGAATTCGGGGATTTACATATCCATAGCAATCAATTAAAACCTTCTAGCTGATTAAAGATTTAACCGCATCTTAGGCTTGTTTAATTAATCCTGTGGTGTGACCCTTACTTATAAATTCTGTGTCTGATACCACCTCTCTCACTAACACCTGAAGAAGGAGTATGGCTCAGAATGCTTGTGTTTTCAAACAACCATGTTGGACTATAACCTGGTGTATCGCGATTTCTGACCTTTTATGAAGGAATTTAGAAATAAGGACCTGAGCAACTGAAAGTCAGACAATCATGCATTTATAGAAGGGAAATTGTGTTTGGCAAATCTGTTTGAATTTTTAAAATTTGTGCTGTAGCATCTGCTAAAACACAGATCACTGACTTGGCCAGACAGAAAGGGATGCTGGGTACTTTGGCCAAGTAAAATGCTGAAATCACAAAACCCACAACACCAGACATGCTGTAAACACAGCAGCCAGGTGCTCATAACATTAGCATATTGTAAAAGGCAGCAGTTATCCTGGACAGAAGCCCAACAACTTATCCACCAAACAAAAGAGGGCACAGACAGAAAGGCATTGGGACCTGCTAAATAAAGAAACTAACTGTGTCAAGCCATCCAAGTGATTGACAATGTTTCGAACTACTAACAGCATCCCCTTGATTGGCCAGAATAATAGAAAGTTCCAGAAAACCGTCTGAATGGTACAAAAACAAGGTTCACCCGCAGACCATTCTTTTGGACCTCCTGAAGAGACCAGCATGGCCAATGGCAGGGACCCACTGATTGTCTGGAGAGAGAGAAAGAGGAAAGGAGAAAGCAGCTTGGTATCCCAGAGAGAGAGAGAGAGAGAGATGTGCAAAGCTACAAGAGACTTGGAAATATTGCAAACTTAAGGTGCTGAATAGCATTTGAAAATGTATGTTTAGTATTAAAAGTTATTGTAACTTGTTTCCTAATAAAGTTGGGACTGTTTTGCATTGGTATCGGCTTGTGCTTGTCGTGATTTGACTGCTTCAGTATTGCGAGACACCTAGGCAAATACATTCATAACTCATAACATTCTGGTTGCAGCTGTCTAACTTGTTTTAAGATGGAACTAGACAACAGAACTTTGCAAACTAAATGGGAGGTAACCAGATGATAGAACATAGAACATAGAAAAGTACAGCACAGCACAGGGCCTTTGGCCCACGATTTTGTGCTGTGGATTAATCCTAAACCAAAATTAAAATAACCTAACCTACATTCCCCTCAATTCACTGCTGTCCATGTGCATGTCCAGGAGTCGCTTAAATGTCACTAATGACTCTGCTTTCATGACTACCACTGGCAAAGTATTCCATGCGCTCACAACTCTCTGGGAAGAACCTCCCTCTGACGTCTCCTCTATACCTTCCTCCTAACACCTTAAAACTATGACCCCTCGTGGCAGTCAATCCTGCCCTGGGGAAAAGTCTCTGGCTATCGACTCTATCCATGCCTCTCATTACCTTGTACACCTCGATCAGGTCACCTCTCTTCCTCCTTCTCTCCAGAGAGAAAAGTCCAAGTTCAGTCAACCTCTCCTCGTAAGACAAGCCCTCCAGCCCAGGCAGCATCCTGGTAAACCTCCTTAGCACCCTCTCCAAAGAGTCCACATCTTTCCTATAATAGGGCGACCAGATGTAGTGTGTTTGGGTTTTCAAAATCCATTTGATAGGATACATTAGTTCATAACACAGAATTCAAACCAATGACATTGGGTGCAATAGATTTCCATGGATTGAGAATTGGTTGACAGTTGGAAAACAGAGTACGAATGACAGAACATATTTCGCTTGGTAGGACATGGCTTCTGGGGTACTGCAGGGATCAGTCATTGAACCTGTACTATTTATGATCTATGCAAATGACATGTATGACAAAAGTATAAGTATAATGTATTCCAGGTTTGGTGATCATGTCAAGTTAGGGGGAAAGAAGTTGGCAGGAAGAGGTAAAGAGAGTGTAAAGGGTTTTCGACAGGTCGAGTGATTGATTAAAAACATGGCAGATGGAATGGGATGGAAGGTATGTGTTAAACTGTCCACTTTTATGGGGGGAAATAAAAAATTAGGTTTTTTCAAAGGTGAGAGACAGTGCAATGTTGATTTTCAGAGGGACCTAACCATTCTTTTACTTGAATCATAGAACATTAACATGCAAGAGAACAGCAAAGCAAAAGATATGTTAACCTTCATTACAAAGGAATCATAGGAAATGAAATGAAGAGGCCTGACAAAATTATGTACACTCTTGTTGAAGCACCACATAAGTAATATTTACAATTTTTATTGCTTTTTCCCTTAAGCTGTTATTGTAGAGGATAGGGCGAAATTCCATGGCAATTAAAAGATTGAGACCTATTCTTATTGAAACATAAAGAATTCTTAAAGTAGTTGGCAAGGCAGCAGAATAACTGTTGTCAATAATTCAATGCTTTTCCAGAAGGTGGGCTGTTGAGGCCCTGCTGCTATGATCGACAGTGATGAATTGAATTGATGAAAACTTCCGCAGTAACACTCAGTCTTGCTATATAAAGTGTTGGAGAGTTCTTGAATGAAGTGTAACCGAGTTTTTACTAGCACTATTTTTAGGGGTGACATGAGGGCACAGTGGTTAGCAACAGGGACCCGGGTTTGATTTCACTCTTGTGCCATCCAGCCAGTCTGTGTGGAGTTTGCATATTCTCCTTGTGTCTGCATGGTTTTCCTCCGGGGGCTCCAGTTTCTTCCCACGGCCCAAAGATATGCAGGCTGGGTGGATTGTCCATGCTAAATTGCCTTGTAGTGCCCAGGGATATGCAGGCTAGGTGGATTGGCCATGCTAAATTGCCTTGTAGTGCCCAGGGATATGCAGGCTACGTGGGTTGGCCATGCTAAATTGCCTTGTAGTGCCCATTGAAATGCAGGCTAGGTGGATTAGTAAATTGAGGATGTGGATCTGGTTGGGATGCTCTTTGGAAGGTCAGCACAAACGCAATGGGCTAAGTAGCCTCTTTCTGCATTCTAGGGATTCTGTGATTCTAAGATAGATGCTGGAATGTTCCCCGGCTAGAGAGGCGAGATTTAGGGATAACAATTTCAGAATGGGGTAACCACTTAGGACTGAAATCAGGAGGAAGTTCTTCACTTAAATCTTTGGAATTCTCAAGCCCAGAGAACCGTGAAAGCTTGGCCATTGAGTATATTCAGTCAAAGACTTTTGGGATTTAAGGAAATTAAGAAATATGAGAATTACGTGGGAAGATGGAATTAAGACAGATGGTTAGCAATTATGGTAATGGTTGGTGCAGCGGGCTTAAAGGGTTGAATAGTCTGACCCTATTTCTGTTTTTCTTGTTTTTAATAGTGGAATGATTCAAATAGGGAATATGTAGGATATTGGATTTGGGGGAGCACAAGTATGTTGGAGAATTGTAGGACTGTTTTAAAACTAAATAGAAGTTGATTCATTATGAAATTGGCAATTGTAATTGCCACTGATATTGCTTAACACATACTCTGATAGATACACTAACAAAACTCTTGTGAATTTCCTTCTCGATTGTTACAACACTAATTTTTCAAGCTAATTAAAATTAATTAATTTCTGCTGCACAGCCCCCTTTACAACATTTTTAATTTTTAAAAAAATGTACTTTAAAGTCTTGGCATTCATTCTGTAAAGATGTGTACAGTTTTGTCATACAATACTTTCGGTGGAATACAATGGTGCATTAATATCATTGGTACACTTTAAGAGTCAGCTGGGATCTGCCTGCTTTGACAACATAATGTGATGCCGTTCATCAGTTTCAGTGGAACCAGAGACATTTCTAGGGGCTTGCCTGCAACGAGGGATCCTGAGTGAGATTATTCCATTATGTGGGATTTTAAATTCAAATTGAACACAAGAGAATTTTTGCTCACATTTTCATGCCTAGTTAATCCATTTTTAATATCTTGTGGGCAGCCTGGGTGTGGATGGCAAATGAAATAGTTCTTTAGCTAACAATAAAATCAACATTATGGTTGTTTTTAACACATACAGGCTAATCATCCCGTCTATGACAGAACTCATTAATTTAACAGGCATGCTAGTCAGATTGGAACAGCATTTTTGTGTCATTGGAACTGTTTGCAACACATCCCCATTGAACATAGAAACTCCAAAATCCATGGAGTAGAAGAAGTTATGGAGAGTTCTTGTGGTGCAGTGGCAATGCCTTTATCTCTGAGCCAGGACATCTGGATTCATTTCTGCCTGCTCCAAAGGTGTGTCACAACATTTCTGGACAGCTTGATTAGAAAATATGCAGGAAGGCATGAAATGTCAGAAGAGAGGCTTGTGCAAAATGAGGTGAGTTTGTAAAGGCAGCAGAGCTGTGCAGATAAGTGGCATTTTTGTGAACTTAGTAGCAGTAGGCATGCTGTACAAAACAGGTTTTCAAATTTGGTGGCTCTGGATAAGGGATATCAAAGTCTTTTAGTATTTAATATTTCCTGATTCCTTGAGAGGTTAAATATCTGTCTATCTTAATCTTAAATACATTCACTAACGGCACATTCACGACTATCTGGGGTAGAGAATGCCAAAGATATCTAATTTTTGAATGAAAAAAATCTCTCCTAATCGCTGCTGAATAATCAGCCCCTCATTCTGAAATATTGCCCCTTCAAAGCTACCAGCTCACTACACAGTATAAGTTGCTGCTCATGAAGAATGTTGCTATCTCCCATCCTATTGAATTTTAGGAAACTAAAGGGATTGCTTTGTCTAGTATGGTAGAGGAAAATGACTTTCTGATCTAACTAGAAGAGTCTCTCGTAGTTAAGAAGTAATTGATTGCATGTCAGAACCAATCGTAACTAGTTAGATTGATGTAACAGACATTGTTACAGAGACTTTGAGAAAGACAAGATGAAAAATTTCACTTTTTCACATCCTGAGCTGCTGTGCTCACAGGATGGTTTAACATCATCCTTGTGGATAATGTTTATGGCAATCCTCAGTATTAAACCTTTCAAATTCATATGCAATACATTTTTTTCTGAACATAAACATTTATAAGCCTCAAGCTTTTTTAGAACTGTTCTAACAACCAAAATGAATAACCTCACACTTCTTCATATTATACTCCACTTTCTTCGCCATCCATTTAATTTGACTTCCTCCCTTTGCTGCCCTTATTTTCTTTATTCTTTCATGGGATGAGGGTGTCACTGGCTAGATAGCATTTATTTCCCACCCTAATTTCCCAAAAAAAGTCAACCACATTGCTGTGGGCCTAGAGTCACATGTAGGCCAGTCCAGGTAAGGATGGCAGTTTACTTCCCTCAGAGACATCAGTGAACCAGCTAGGTTTTTCCCGACAATTCACAGTGAATTCATTCCCATCATTAGATTCTTAATTCCACATATTTATTGAATTCAAATTCCACCATCCGCCATGGCGAGGTTTGTACCTGGGTCCCCAGAACATTATCAGGGGAATAACATCACCAGGCCACTGCCTCCCTTTTTGCGCCCTGCTCGTAGCTTGCATTCCACATAGCTTTGTACCAACAACAAATCTGGATACATTACTTTCTGTATCTTCACCCAAGCCATTAATATATTTGGTAAACTATTCTTTTGGCACTCCACTGGCCAAAGTGAAGTGGGCTGTGGACTTGAAAATAGCCCAAATAGCCCTATAATAATTTTCCTGTACATTAACCAATCTTCTCTCTGTGTTAATATATTACCTCAAATTCCATCAGAGATCATGGGAACTGCCGATCCTGGAGAATCCAGGATAACAAAGTGTGAAGCTGGATGAACACAGCAGGCCAAGCAGCATCTTAGGAGCACAAAAGCTGACGAGGTGACCCTTTCCTGATGAAGGGTCTAGACCTGAAACGTCAGCTTTTATGCTCCTAAGATGCTGCTTGGCCTGCTGTGTTCATCCAGCTCCACACTTTGTTACCTCAGATTCCATGATTCTTTAGCTTGTATATTCATCTTCTGTGTGGATCTTGTTGAATATTTTTTGGAAGTATAAATTTGGTTTCTTTATTGGTTTCCCTTTATCTGCCCTACTAGTTACATGCTGTAAAACTTGTATAACTTTGTCCCTTTATTAAAACTGTTTTGATGTGTTTTTCTTAAAGAATATCCTGAGTATGCAAGGAATTATACAGAAAATCAATTGTTGCAGAGAGGTTCAGTTGTGTGTACCGAAATCTACGATATATTAAAACACAGAGCCTTTCTCTTTGCAGTTACACAGACTAAATCTATTTCATAGCAGCAAAATCGTTGACAGCCATTCTGTGATTCAGGTCTCGAGGAATGCTTTGATCTATTAGGATCAAACTGTTTGGTTTAAAAGTAAAACTTGACAGTTAACTGTCATTCATTATTACAGGTGCCTGCTCCATGAAATTGTCTGCACCGATCTGATACCACTTGCCAACTCATCAGCACTCTCCTCTTAATCAGTTAAAACATTACTTCTCTTTTATTTGGTATTTCTTGTGAATTGTTCTGACGAGTGCAAGATGGCTGCAAGGTTCGGGAGAAGGCTGTGCCAATGTTACAGCTTCCTGTTCCCTCAAAACTGGTAAAAGTTTCCCAAGAATTGAAACCCATCAATCTTTGAATGCATATCAAACTCCCTGATCTTATTTACTCTATGTTAGTTTGCAAGCGGTTCAGGTAATAATCCAGAGATTATGAACATTGTGGTTATACTTTTTAATGTAGCTTGTCGCTGTTCATACTTACAACCTTCTTGCTCTATTTAAGTCATAGATAATGATGTGGACCACCAGAATCTTTTCTTTCTCATCATAAAATTCCTCCTTGGCCTCAAGGGTGATGCCCTGGTACTAGGCAGGCAATGCAGCCTTTGGAAATCAGGGTCTGAGCTGCAATGACCTGTGTCAATCTTTTTAACTGTACTACCACCCACTACAGCCACATTCCTATTTACCCCTGCATCATGATGATGTGGTTAGTCAGCATTGTCCACCCCACAGTTCCTCTGCTTGTCTGCACAAGCTCCTAGATCCTCAAACAAGTGAACAATGCAAGGCTGAGAATCGTCTATTGACACCTTTTGGTTCCTGCCTCATGCAGTCATGTTCTTGTCCCTGAACAAAGATTAAACAAAAAAAAATACAGCCCACGGGAATGATTGCCTTGAGGAACAAGTGTTCAACTAAGTTTCCTCCTCCTTGATACATCACTGTGTCTTAAACTCATCAACATAGAGCCAAAGTTCCTGGAGCTGCAAATGCTTTGCTGTGTGAATCACACTGGTGTTTACTAGTCCCACAAACTACATCTGCAACATATCAGCCTTCCCACCAGGTTTGTTGTATTTTATTTCAGTAATTTGGTTTTAAATGAGAAATATCTTTCAACTGTTATCTGAGGCTAAATAAAGTAATTCAACTAGTTAAGCTGAAAATTTAGTGGAATACTTCTATCTCCTCAGTACTAGTTTTCTGGTAATCTAAGTTATAGCATTAGTACAAAAAAGAGATGTATCAAAATATATTGAATTCCCAACTGTACCACATTTCCAAGTTAGCACTGACACCTTGAAGCATTTTGTCCTAACTCTGAGATCATTAGCTCTCTGCCTGTAATGGATCCACCTCCTGGCAATGACTGCTGAGCTGTCCAACATCAGCCATGCCTCCTTGGTGACTCTTACCTTCTCCTCCTGCCCATACAAGGGTCCTACTTTCTTTTTCAGACTGCTTCCAAAACTGCCTGAAGGGCAGCATCACTGAATAGTTGGGTGGCCCCTCCACTTCCCATCTCCATTCCACACTTGCAGCTGACCAAGAAGTTGCCTACCACCGTTACTTGGACAGCTTCCTTGATGGTAGTTTCTGAATTGCTGATGGTATGACGCAGGTGCAAGTCCTGTCACCCACCTGTGCAAGTTGCTGACACGCATTTTTATTGGAGATCTGACATCAGCTGTAATGGTAAAGTACTGATCCGTGTTTGTACAGGAAATTGTGCACACATGTAGTGATGGCTTGCAGCATGTGGAACAGACTGATGATGACATCAGCCAGCACATAACACTGATCTGACACTAGCTGCCATCATGAAGCGCTATGCTTCAGCCTATGTATTCTCATTCTTAATCTCCCATGGTTGAACATAGAGACAAAGGTATAAAAGATCTTCTGTGCTATCTAATGGGGTCATCAGTTACCTTTGGTTGTTGGCTTGATTCTATTCAATGAATTTGTAGAAGTGTTTGTACTGCTGTTCCTAGTTGCTGAAACCCACAAGAAGTGGTGTAATTCATTTATAAAGCACTTGATTCTAGTTGTACTTCTTGTTCCTAGCCATGGGTATAATAATGTCTGTGCCCATTAGCCAACAGAATGTTCAAAGACAGCAGAGAATAGGAAGAGCTGCACAAAGAGAGAAATGAAGGAGATCTCCCCAGGATGCAATATCTCCACATAGACTTTTCCTGCTGCTAAATGTTTTCTTAGCTGTGCAAGGATAAAAGAGGGCACTTACTCGAATAACTTGGGTCAAAAATGGCAAATTGAATTTTACTTCAAATGTCCTACACTCTGCATACCTCTCGTGCACATTCACTGTTCTTTGTTAAACATCCTTAACACAGAGATTAACAAATAGAGATTGCTGGAAAAGCTCAGCAGGCCTGGCAGCATCTGTGAAGAGAAATCAGAGTTAACGTTCCAGGTCCGGTGACCCTTCCTCAGAACTGGTGGGAATGTTGGTTTACATGCAGACGATAGGGATTGGGGAGGGGGGGGGAGCGCTGTATAGTAAGGAGTAAATGATAGATGGGGATAAGGCCCAAAGAAAGAGAAGACAAAGGAATGGAAATAATCAGCCTGGGAGAATGATTAGCTACTAACGATAGGCAGTGTGTCATGGCAGACTATATGATAACAAGATCTGGTGTGTGGGATGGGGAACTGGGACATGGGAGAATGCAGGCTCTAAAATTACTGAATTTGATATTGAGTCCGGAGGGCTGAGGTTCCCAAGCAGAAAATGAGTTGTTGCTCTTCCATCTTCCACCTAAGCTTCGCTGGGACACTGCAGCAAGCCTGAGACAGAGATGTTGGCAAGGGAACAGGGTGGTGTGTATAAGTGGCAGGCAACTGGAAGCTCAGGGTCATTTCTGCGAGCAGAACATAGATGTTCTGTGAAGCGCTCACCCAGTCTATGCTTCGTTAACATGGTAGTATCAAGCACAGGCAGCACCAGGATTGACTCTCAGTGTCATTTTGGTTTGCGACTGAATTTCGCTAAGAACCACACTTTGAGACAGCTCATTTGCTTTATGGAGAGGAAAGGAAAGAAAATCCAAGGAACATTTGGAATCAAAAGCAGGAAAACAAGACATGCGATTTTCCACATCTTTGATCTTATACTTAATGAAAGTTATTTTTAAATCAATAAATTTGCTACAGTGGGAATCTGAAATCAAAGTCATTTTTTGACAAGCAGGTGTGGACTGAAATTTAGCTGATGCAGAAACATTGCTGCCAGACGCTGAGCTGTTTTTTAAACAGCTTGTCAAAGGCAGTTATTATTCTCAGAAAAATCATTTTGCAAAGGCTTTACTAGGAATTGACAACATGATTCCCTGATAGGTTTTGCGAAGTGATTTATTGCCTTTTGGCATGGGAATAATGATGCTTTGGTGCTCATCATTTTGGATTCATTCAGTGCGCCAAGTACTGACAGAGACCTGATATGAACATTGGTCAATGCTCTTACCATCATCCTTCAAAATATTCCATGCATCTCCCACATCAAAAAGCTTCTTGCTTTTCATATGGTTCAATACATTATTGTTTCTCTTTATGATGGGTTGAGGTCAATATTTAATTTCATATTTAATACTTAATCCATAACTTGGCATTTTAGGTGGATTGTCCGCAGTAGCTTATTGAAGCATGTTATCCATCTTTTTACACAATCATTAGCACCACAAATTATGAATTCTTCTTCAGAATGAAGCAGATTTCATCCCCTCAAGAAAAGTGCAATTAATTTTAATATTACACTTAACTGCAATGAATTGCTGCAGATTCCAGATATTGCACTGTATGATTTCCCAGTCTGTTTTATATTAAACTTGTCGGAGACTCCTTAAAATTTGATTAACACTATGATGACAGTTATACTACAGTTTTTGCAAAACCATGCGACTATTTTTTCAATGTGGCCTGAAACAGCTTATGCAAGTTTAATTGGTTTTACTTCAAACTACATTCATTCTGAAGGTAAGTCAGAATCAGTTCACGTTGATGTAAAATCAGACACTGTGCTGGCTGGGGTGAGGTTTGGGTGATGAGCGGATGATAAATTGCCCTTTCAAAGGAAGGAGGACCATTTTTTGATGGAAGTACTCTCACAATGTTTCTGCTTTTTGTGACTTTTTTCAGTGGCTTGCGAGGCTGTTTAAGAGTGTAGTTAAGAATTAACGACTTAGGCTCGGGTCTGGAATCTTAGGTCAGACTATGTAACGATGGTGGTTTTCCTTTCTTAAAGGACATAAGTGAACCAGATGAGTTTTTACAACAATTGGCAGTGTTTTCATGGCTATCATTTGACTCGCAATTTCAGATATTTATTGAATACAAATGCCACTGTTTGCTGTGCTGGGATTTGTGCTTAGCATCCTAGAGCATTACATGGATCTCTGGATTACTAATCCAGCAACAATGCCACTATGCCCCCACCTCCTCAATGGAAGTTGTTTATGGATAGATTGAAGCACTTCTGTTTTGTTTTCTTCATTCATGGGATAATGAGTGTTGTGCTCTTGGCGAGCATTTGTTGTCCTTATTTGCCATTGAGGAGTTAGAGGTGAGTTGCTTTTAGAATCATTGCAGTCCATGTCATTGGCAGACAAAATTTCAACTTTATATAACTGGCTTCCAGGGGTTCTTCAAGGACTGCTGTTTGGGTTATTCATATGTCGCACATCCAGGCAGAAAAGACCATCAGGCACTTGGAGTACTCTAATCATTATAGTACCCCATTATACTTAAAAATTCTTACGTATATTTCAGGCAGTTGGGCTGCTCACTCATTTAAACTTTCAACTTAAAGAGACATTAGTTGGGCCTTGGGCATGAATGAAATATCTGCACATCCCATTCCCCTTCCAAACTTCCAAATTTCAACTGCTAAATGCTCATTTGACAGGATAGGAGGCTGTGAATTCAAAATCATCCTCTTTGTTACAGGAAGGAAAACAGCAAGCATGGCATTTAGCTCAAACATGAAGGAGGAATAATAAATAAATTGCATATATTATGTCAAAATAACATGAAAAAATTTCCAATTATGTAGTGCATTGTAAAATAATAAAAAAAACAGAACAAAATACTTCAGGGTATTATAAAACAATACTTGAAATGAGCCACATTAAAGCTAATGGCCAAAAGCTCACTTTATGTAGTGTCAGAAAAGAGGAAAAAATAGGTGTAGAGAGAGAGAAGTTTGTAAGGGAATAAGAAGTTTGGAACTCAACTTTCTGAATGTGCAGCTACTAGTGGTGGAACAGTTAAAATTGGGAATGCCCTATAGCACAGGATTAGAGAAGATCAGCTATCTCAGGGCGATGTGGAGAGAAGGGGATTATAGAGACAGAGATGGATTAAGCCATGGGACAATCTGAGGAGGGTTAACCATATATAAGGCCGCTGTCAGATCCAGAAGGACAGGGAAGGATAGTTTACATTTGTGCCATTTGTGACCTTGAGAAGTACAACTTGGGTGCTGTGTCAGAGGAGGAATTGAATTTAAGTTGGAAGGAAGAACTTAGTGAAAAGTGCACGGTATTCAGAAGTGAAAAGGTGCAGTTGGTCAAAAAGTGGTAAAAGATTCCAAGTGCCTGAAGAGTTCAGCATAGTGCTTCAGTATCATGGGGGTTTGATTCGTAAGATCCATGTGGGAAGAAACAAACTTCAGCATGTAACTTCTGACTCATACAGAACTCGATCTTGACATTCTGATCATTTGGTTCCCTCCACCTAAGTCTGTTCCTAAGGTGATTACATTTATTGCACTTTCTATAACCTGGAATGCAATTTTACCAGTGCAAATTGGTGTCGAATGAGAATTCCATAATTTCTTCACGAGAACTTAATTATCAGGACTCAGGCAGCGTATAGCTCTAATAATCTATAACTGAAGGAAATAATCATCTCAGTTGAAACAAGAATGTCAATAATGATTTATCCTAACTGTAGTAAATAACAGTTATATAACCATTTTTAATGACGTAATAAGGATAAGTTATAACCATATTTGTGTGTGTAATGGCTGAAAGGTGGTCAGTTCACTTTGCATCTATACAGCATTGTCCCACAAAATGGTAATAAGCTGTAGTGCATGCATCATGGCCACTAAGCTCTTTCCTCACCCCACCTTTCCCCTCTTTTCTCTCCTGGGTCCTGATTCCGTTTGCCCTCTTGCCCAGCTCCTGATAGCTCTATGCTCTCCCTCCCACCCTGATCCCAATCTCTCTCTACCTACCCTCATCCTGAGTTCACCTGCTCCTGCTTTCCCCATCCCAATCTCATCTCATGTCCCACCCCGATCTCTTTCCACCCTCACCCTGATCTCTCTTACTGTTCCCTGTCATTCTGATCGCTTAACCCTCTTCCTCTCTGTGACCACCACCCCCCCCCACCTTTCCCAAATCTGCTCCCATTTGATTTAAAGCAGGGCATTGCTCAAATGTGTTGGTGTCAGCAAATCCAGCCTCTCCTCATTCATCTTTGCTTCTCTTATTTGCTTTCTCTCCTTCCCCCTAAATCTTTGCTAGTCCTCCTGGTTCACAATTGTATTTTCTGCCCTATACCTGTCATGATCACACTTTTTCTTTGTAATGTTAACTTTGACCTCCTTTGGATTTGTTCATCCTACCTTTCCCATTTGATCGAATGTACCTCGACTGTATGTGAACCAAATGCTCTTTGAAGATAGAACTGAAATGGGCAACCCCTGACAGACAGTGCTTGACCTGGTGCACAGCTGCAGTTGAAATATGGTGCAGAGACCAGAAACCCTTGGAGGACCCAGTAGCGGCTGGTACTTCCACTACTGGCAAGTGTTGCATTATGCACGCGAGGCAGCTTAGTGATTTGGTGCATGCAAAAAACATGAACTGTGGAGAATAGCATGAGGTAACCAACTAGAGCTCAGGGAGAGAAACCTTTCATGAAATTGACACTTCTGATGTTTGGTAAAATTGAGCCCAACGAGAAAGAACTTAAAAAGTATTTATTGAGATAACAAATTTCTTGAGGATAAAGATTTATTAGCAATCCATCTTCATTATCCAGTAATTAAAGAAAATGGTTCCAATATTTGAAAGAATGTATAATATTTTCTTCAGAAGGAGAACATTTAATACAATTGATCTGACTGCAGAAATTTGAGAACACTCATTGCCATCCCAGCCCATTGGAATTAAATTCACTGGTGCAATCTTGTTAGCTAGAAAAGGAAAACACATTGTTCTGATCCCACATTATTACTGACAAGCTGGATCCCAGACTGAAATGTAGCTTGATTTTTGTTTTATTATTTAATAAGGTGTTCTTTCACTGAAACAAATGCACACAATTCTGTAGGTTTGGTTTTAACAATAAAACATAAGTTTTTTTTCCTCAAAAGGAAATATGAATTAGAATAAATCAAGCTAATTAGATTTAACACGTTTGGAAGATTTGAACAGTATAATAAAAGTACAATCCCATCTGTCGCAATGCTGTCACTTTATAGCACTCCAACACCAGAGAATTTGCTTCACGATAATTTCTATAGGATTAAGACAAGTGTTTCTTTTAACTCCCAGTCCAGTATGTTTGTAGCCTATTCCTTAATCAGTCACACAACTGAGTTTAGACTTTTTCAACTTCAAATAACCCCTTCAAAGTTCTAAATAAACGCTTCTGGTCTGGAACATTTGGATGAAAATCCTTACATTTAAGTTATCTATTTCCAAAGAGATCCAAACTATCTCCTTGCTTCAGGAGAAACTGTTTCACATATATAGCTTCCACTTTGCACTCTGCAAAGTGAAAAACAAAAGCTTTCCAAGAATTGGGGTTGATTAAAAAAAAACTGTTCCTTTCAAATAGGAAGAAAACTAATGCTCCTTAATGTGTACTCTGTCCATTCATAAAGATCTCCCAAAATAAGCAAATTCCCATTATCGTAGAGTCATACAGCATGGATACAGGCCCTTTGGTTCAATTGCCCATGCCGACCATTTTCCCAAAGTAAATCAGTCCCACCTGCCTGCGTTTGGCCCATATCCCTCAAAACCTTTCCTATTCATGCACCTCTCCAAATGTCTTCAATGTTTTAATTGTACTTGCATCCATCGCTTTCTCTGGCAGTTCATTCCACACACGAACTACACTCTGTGTAAAAGGCCACCCCTCATGTCCTTTTTCAATCGTTCTCCTCTCACCTTGAATATTTCCCCCAGTTTTGGACTCCTTCATCCTAGGGAAAAGACCCATGTCATTCGCCTTATCTATGCCCCTCATCACTTTATAAACCTCTATAAGGTCACTCCTCAGCCTCACATGCTCCATGAAAGAACTCCCAGTGCCTACAGTCTATTTTATATTTCAAACCCTCCATTCCCAGGAACATCCTGGTAAATCTTTTCTGAACCCTCCCCAGTTTAAAAATTCCCTTCTGATAACAGGGCAACCTGAACTGGACTACTCCAGAAGAAGCCTCACCAATATCCTGTACAACCTCAACGTGACGTCCTAACTCCTACACTCAAAGGTCTGAACAATAAAGGCAAGCCTGCTAAATGCCTTCTTAACCACCCCGTCTACCTGTGACACGGGTTTTGAAGAATTATTGACCTGAACCCCGTAGGTCTCTCAATTCTACAACACTACCCAGCCTCATACCATTAATTGTATAAATCATGTCCTTGTTTGGATTACCACAATGAAATACCTCACATTTATCCAAATTAAACTCCATCTGCCACTCCTCAGCCCATTGACCCATTTATCAAAATCCCTTTGTGACCTTAAATAACCTTGTTCACTCTCCACTATACCACCAATTTTGGTGTCATCTGCAAACCTACTAACCATTCCCCCTCACTTTTCATCCAAATAATTTACATAAATGACAAGCAAAAGTAAACCAGGCACCAATCCCCATGGAATACTGCTGGTCACAGTCATACTGGAAGTGGAACAGTTCTCCTTTAGCCTCTTTGATGAAGTACACCCTTTTCTATGAGAAGCGTTTTACTCAGGTCCCTTACTCGGGTAAGCATTTTACTTTGGATGCCTATAAAATTGTACAGAGGGTAATTTATTGTGTGGTATATTTGTTTTCAAAGCTGCTTCAGTCTTCTTTCTTCCAATGTACTGCTCCTCCTCCATTAAAGTAGCAAACAATAGGGTATTCAATGAGAATCCAAAACCTTGACTCATAAGTACTTACTTTGTGAGGGTTGAAAGAACTTGCAGTGGTGTTGCAAATTTTCAGACAGTCTGAAGTAAAACCAGTTCAATTCAGAACCACATCAAAAAAAAAATCCGCTGTAGAAGCTGTACTATGATTCCACAAATCACTTATTAAAACATCTCTCGGCTATTGGCCCCAAAGTAAAGCACTTCTGCCAGCATCAGCTGGAACATGACTCTTCTTTTTTATTTTAGTGAATGAAAGCATTAGTCAGCACTTTTGACCATTCTTTAATGCAATTCAAGATCATTTCCACATGCTATAATAAGCTTCCACCAACTTTGGCATGTACATGATTAATAGGCTGAAGATTGGTAATGGTCGCTGAGTTTTTATCATGCGGAAACTTGGCATTCTTGGAATCCAATCCAATTTAGAAGCCTCAGTGAACACAAATATTCTTTTAACACCTTAGGAATGCTGAGGAGTAGAATTGCAGATTTGAAATTTTAACTTCAATGACAAGAGTTCGAGGCATTAAAGAATCAATTCTAGACTTTTCACAGGAGAGGCGGGAGTGGTAGTGAAGGTGTTGGAGGAAGTGACGGGCTTCCTTGAATACAAGTCTCTTTCTGGGTGAGAAGAAGAAAGAGTCTGTTCATCAATTGATCTGATATTCTCAGACTCCAAGTGCTTAAATGTAACATAATGATTAATCTCACCTTAATGATGTATTTATTTGTACAAATATGCCGGGTGAATGTGAAAATCAATGACTGTTTCAAGTATAGAATGAATCAAATTCTATTTTATTATATATTTTCTACCCACTTTATTTATTTATTTACTGTTGGAGTCAATGATCTAAATGCTACTTCTTCAGAAAATGAAAATATTTTAGATTTGTGAAGTTTGCTGAAAAAAATTAAGGGAAATGTCAGTGTTTTTTTGAAGTAATACAAATACCCTGAATACAAAAGAAAGATGTGCCAGAGAAAGTGCAGCAGACGGATGTCACAGACCTTGGATGCATGCATTATAATTAAGAGAGACTTTGACTAATTTTGCCATAAAATGATTAAGTTATACATTCAATCTAAGTGGAGACATTTTCTCCCGTCACTGAAGTAAGCCATATCTGAATGTTGGTGCCATGTTTTATTTTCCTGGAAAAGTCCCCATTAAATTCATGCAATTTGTAAAATTATTAATTGGAAGGGCAGGACTTTTGTTTGTAAGATATTATTAGCTCCCATGTACCACTAAAAGGCTCTGTTTTGTCTAAGTACGGAGTCATTCAGTGAAAATTATGAAGAGGAAATGTTAAATTGAAATATGGTTATTGTTTAAGAGGTAGCACTGTCCATAATTTCAGAATAATATCCTGTAATAATTATTTTGTTTATTCTTTTCTATACAAATTTCCTTGATGCTGTGAGAAAGATCTGGTTTAGCCTAATGGGCACTGTCAGTCTATGACAATGCCTATGAAGAATGCAGGGAAGTGTGATAATTGCTCCTGGTCTGAGAACTGGTTGCACGTTTAATTGTACAAACCAGAATAATTGTTCTGTGCCATGGAAAGGAAATAAATGTTTCCCTTTCTGCAGTAAATATTTATTTTATGTGTTAGCTGATGTTGGCAGGCCAGACACCAGGAAATGTACATGGTGTCCTGAAATCTGATTAAGGGTCCAAGGACCCTGCTGCATTGTTGACTGTTAATTTCCTTGTTGGTGCAATGCATGTCATATAAAGCCAGACTGACAACTTTTTGAGAGATTGTTCAAATCCTAAACCTTGAAAATTGATTGAACTTGCTATGTGCAAATACGCAGAATTACATCATTCCATTTTAAAATACAACTTAAAATTTCTTTTGAATTTCTCTGTAATTTGAGGCAAATGACTGTTATATATTTATATGAAGTATATTTAAAAATGGTTTTCCTGACTTAATTTTAATAGTGTACTCATGAAGCCTGAAACAAAAATCTAATAAACAGACATTGTGTTATTTACTGTAACTTTTAAATACATATTACTGACATGTAAATAAAATGCAAATGTGCGGTTTGCCAATATATAGTGTGATATTCTGCTGTCAAAGTATGGCATGAAATACTGAGAAGACTGCAGAAAAATAATGATTAAATTTAACAAATAAAAATGCCTGATACTGAAAATTAGCAGCGCGTTTTTCTTGCTGCCTGACTGCAGCACCTAAAATTGGTTGGCAACAAAAAATTGCTGAAAGTTTATCTTCTGGGGCCACTGATCATTCTTGACATGAATACACAAAATACTGTGCTTGTAATATTTGCTCATTTTGATGAATATATCAATACCTGTAAGATGATAAGTTGCTTGTGGACAAAAATAAGCCTGGACGAAGATGTGGACCACAGAAGTAGGACAGAATTTTTGCAATGTAATGTACAAGCTGATTTCATGTTTTTACACATATAGCACCAACTGATATCTGGAGATTGAGAGTGAACTGTGTTGACAGGGCAAAAGGAACACCTGAATACAGTCAGCAGGATCCTCACTTGGGAGAATAACATGTAGAATCTGCTTGGGTAGAGCTAAGAAACAGCAAAGGACACAAACTTTTTGAACAGGTTGTTTGTAGGTCACCAAACAATAGAGATAAAGTATAGCATCGTAGAAATCAAGAAAGGAATGATGCATTGTAGCAAGGTAATTCATTAATCATGGGCGATTTCAATCAACATTTGCACTGGTAAATCTAATGATCATCGGTGCTGTGGAGGGCAATTTGTCAAGAGATTGTTTTCTAGTGTAGTCTGTTGAAGAATTGATTCAGGCAATATGTACATTGCACATATGTTTGCATGCATAATATACAAATCTCTGGATAAAGTCAGGAAAAAATACAAAAATATTGCCCTCATTCAGATGACCATCTTTTGTGCAGGTGAATCAAGCAATGCATAAGCCTTCACTGTGCAAACACCAAATATCACTACATGCTGAACTTCTGTCTGTCCCAGGTTTTGCGCAACGGGGGCCAGGACACATTGTTACCAGAAGCTCAATTCAGATTGAGCATCTGTATTACTTGTACCTTATGAAAATATTTATACAGAAAAAGAGATGGTGCATTCATGTCACTTTGCAGAGTATACCATTACCAGAATTTTCAATAAAACACCAATATGCTGCCAGTAGCCTGCCATGCTTGACTAATCCCAGGGTAAGATGGAGAATATGATCTTTTTATCCCTACACCACATGTATGATGTATGATGTGTGGATGATGCCATGAGCATGTCACTTACAGGTATGTTTCCATACTTTGATTTTGTTATACTGACAGTAAGATATAATACAGTAGCCCTTCCTATTAAATCCTTCACATTTGGAAACAGCCCCACTGCATGCTAGTTTAGATAAATGTGAGGTGCTGCATTTTGGAAAGGCAAATCAAGGCAGGGCTTATACACTTAATGGTAATGTCCTGGGGAGTGTTGCTGAACAAAGAGACCTTGGTGTGCAGGTTCATATTTCCTTGAAAGTGGAGTCCCAGGTAGACAGGATAGTGAATAAGCGTTTGGTTTATTTGCCTTTATTGGTCAGTGCATTGAGTCTAAGAGTTAGGAGGTCATGTTGCAAGCTGTTCAGGACATTGGTGATGCCACTATTGAAATACTCTGCAATCCTGGCCTCTCTGCTATAGGAAGGATGTTGTAAAATTCGAAAGGGTTTAGAAAAGATTTACAAAAATGTTGTCAAAAATGTTTGAGCTACAGGGAGAGGCTGAATAGACTGGGGCTATTTTCCTTGGAGCGTCAGATGTTGAGGGGTGACCTTACAGAGGTTTATAAAATCATGAGGGGTGTGGCTGTGGTGAATAGACGAGGTCTTTTCCCCAGGTTGGGTTGGGGGATTTGGGGGGTGGTGGGCGTTGGTGAGAGTGGTGTGGGGGTGGCAGCGGAGGCCAAAACTAGAGGGCATAGGTTTAAGGTTTGAGAGAGGAAAGATTTAAAAGAGAACTAAGGGGCAACTTTTTCCTCACAGAAGGTGGCACGTGTACGGAATGAGCTGCCAGAGGAAGTGGTGGAGACTGGTATAATTTCAACATTAAAAAATGATGTCTGGATGGGTATATGATTAGGAAGGGTTTAGATTAGATTCCACACAGTGTGGAAACAGGTCCTCCGGCCCAACATGTCCACACCATCCCCTGAAGCATCCCGCCCAGACCCATCCGCCCACAACCCACATATCCCTGAACACTACGGACAATTTAGCATGGCCGATCCACCTCGCCTACACATCTTTGGACTAAGAGGGATGTAGGCCAAATGCTGACAAATGGGACTAGATTTGTTCAGGATATGTGGTCAGCAGGGACAAGTTGGACTAAAGAGTCTCTTTCCATGCTGTACATCTCTATGACTCTAAATTGAAGAATCTGTCATTTTGATGCAGTTCTAAGGGAACTGTTCAGCAGGGTATTGAGCGTTTAGTTTATCGCTTAATTGAAAACAAACACAAGGTTCATTAGGCTTTATAGATTATGTGTGACTGTCATTTGGTAATTAAGCATTAAGCAAAAAGAGAATTCCACAATGTAAATAATTTCAATGATTTGTTTTGATATTCAAATCAAAAAATTTATTCCTGGCTTGAATTCAATTGCATGCTTTTGTACAGTTGCATTTGAACATTATTATCTTTGGTTTGTTGAGTGATCTGTTAGATCATCCAAGTAGGTGCACTTACAGAAAATTAGAGTAATTAGATTATTGAACAATAGATCCAAACAGAGTACTATTACAAATAATTAGCTATCTGAATTATGAGTGGCCAATCAACCCAGATGACTTTTAATTAGATTTATTGTTTTATTTATAAGGGTGGCACTGGACATGAACTTTGGTTGTGCATTTATGTTTGTTTGCATTTATGGTCTACTGTGGAAAGTCATGCAATACATTTGTAAATGTTTCCTTGAGGTTATTTGTTGATTAGATTTTGCAATTTTAGTTGCACAAAATCAGTGGCATCAACCATCCCATAGACTGAGCAGAGCATTGTTAATTTTAAAATACCCAGGTAATTTACTTCCTGTGTTGAAATTGTTGCCCATGTTTATATTACTGTACTCAGTGGATTGGAATAATTGTTGAGAAGGGTGGGATGATCAAGCAAGTTAATGGCATGTGCCACAGCAAATTTAGACGTACAAATAAATGGATGTACTTCCTGGAAAACATAGAAAGTATATCTTGCTCACAGTTTAAGGAAATGAACTATTCACCAGAAACAATGGGGGAAAATGTATTGGAGGTATTTCAAGTTGCCTGTTTGTCTTTATGTTGAAATTGAAACAACACCATGTTGATTTGATGCAAGATTTTATCCTGCATAAAATATGCTTTTCTAAAATTCACCAAGTTAAGATTTTCAGATTTTTTTCTATGTGGACTCTCTGATTCACAGTATACCAGATTTATCAGAGCAAATACAGAAGATAAACAGAAAATGCCTTTAACATGTTTTGATATTACAGTTAAGCACTTCTATGATTCTTGCTCTTACAAAGAATATTATTCAGATTATTGATGAAAGTATGCAATTATCTTTCTTCTGAGAGATGAACAGAAATGGTCTTTAAAACATGGAGCATTACTGGTGTCGGCATTTGGTTGTGCTCCATGCACAGTCTGGTCAGGAGAGACTGAGAACCAAAGATTTTGAGAAAAGCAAAACAAAGGAATGTTTTAGTTACAAATGAAATTAAAAGAAATGCAAATAAACCCTAGGCCCTGGTTAGAGGTTGGGCAAATTGTACACAGGGGACCTGGAAATGTGACAGAATCAAGTTTTGCTGAGATTCCATTTGGTGTGGAGCTGAAGGAACACAGCAGGTCAGGCAGCATTAGAGGACCTGCTGTGTTCCTCCAGCTCCACACTGTATTGACTCTCTGACTCCAGCATCTGCAGTTATGGTAGTGGCAGTGGTGCCAAGGAGCACAAACTTGCCTTATGCCCTCAGGAAGCAGTTGACTTCCCACCACTGCTGCTCTGTCATTGTCAGTGCTGTTAACTGTCAGTGAGCCAGCCCAGACCACTTCCACCTTTTGCAATTGCAGCAGATTTGTTAATTTACATGTGGCACCCTACAGTAATTGAGTAAACTCAACAGTACCCTGTACCTACTTTCCCTCTAATTTATTTTCCACTACGTGGCTTCTGAGGGTCATGTGTGACAGTGACATTGAAACTGGAAGTCCGTGCTTTGAAACACTGGCTTGCGCAGACGGGTGGAGCAATTGCATATCCACACAGTTTAAAGACAATATTGCCCTGTACTGTTTAGATAACATTACCCTGGTGAAGCTTTAGGCTTGCTCCATATGTATCTCTAGTGGGACAGATAGCAATATTTTTTCTGCTGGATGCAGAGCATCATTCTTATATAATGAAGTGTAAGATGTTGAAGATATCACTTTTCTCCACCTGAAAGGAGCTCAACATGAAGTTGTTCATAGCTGTGGTCCACTTCACTGTCACTGGCAGTATTATCCTCACCCTGATTTGAAGTTGTAGGACTGCTTCTAATAGGCAATACATGTCAGTAATTATCTCCTTACCGAACCCAACTGATTCCACGTTGTTCCCTGCTTGGCTTAAAGTACTCAAATTGTTTCTTGAAAACCTTGCATCATTCTTATCTTTTGCTGAGATCTCTTTTCTCCCCCACCCCCTCATCTTCCCTTTAAGCAACTTGAGCTCATCTCTCCCCTCTGCCCATTCTCCCTTTTATACTGCAGACCAGGTGAGATGAGAAATCACAACCAATATCTTCATCACGTGTCATGTCGCTATCAGCAATTTCAGCTTGCTGTATAAATCTCCAAACACTTCTATTTACTCAGCAACAGTTAGTAGAAATCCATCAACAACTAATTTGAAAATAGTTGATGATCACTTTAAATATTCAGCTGTTTGAGGCTAAAGGAGGTAGGTAGCTGAAGTGTTCAAGTCAAAAAATGGCTCTACTCTGTTCAGAACAGCTTTCTAAGCTGACTGATGTCACAATCCGCATACCTCTTGTGTGTGCTTCCTTTACCCACACCACTGACTTACACAAAATTATATTCAGCATGATGTATACTAGCACTGTGGAGTCGCAGTACAGACATGATTTTTGAACTGAAACTTAAAGGGAGTTTTGTGGTGTTAAATTTAAACTTAAACACATACTAATTCTTTCTTTGTGGAGTTTAACTGATTCAAATTATTTGTTGTTTAGGGGTCAATAATAAGATGCACTAGTGCATGGCAGATTGTTTTCCTTTTAAGCTTGAGTTTACAATCCTCCTGTCTGATGAAAGTATAAACTAATCACAGGAGAAAATGGTTATCTATTTTGTAGTTTTCCTGTGATAATTGTTTTCACCAAATGTGCTTAACTCGCTATTCCCTTTATCCTTCCAAATAAAACTGTCATTTTTGTGGTTCATGCTATGCAAGACAAAATAAACCTACTAACATGGGAGGATTAAATGAAGAAATTCAATATCGCGGACAAATAACAATGAGATTTAAATGGAACACTGAAAAGATTTATCACCCAAATGTTATAGATTTCCATCATGAAATTTATGTGACTGTTTGATTTCTAGTCATTACAGGTCACATTGAATCATTGGATATTTAGAGATCTGCAACTTGCACTTCATCTTTCATTTTGGAGAGGGATTTTCAATAATATGACAGCATGGCCTTATTGATCAATGAATCAATACCTTTTAATAATTTGATGTCTTATAAACAATTCATTTGTGGCATGAAAGGGCCACATGATTAAATTAAAATGCTGTAGTTATAGGAAGGATAATCCAAAAACAAACCAAGGATATCTGACATGCTTGAGTGATTAATTTTGGTCTCTCTTTTAGAGATGGAGGCAATTTATTACTTAGCTTTCAAAAGAAAGATCTGCATTTATTATAGCACTCCTTATTTGGAGAATGATGTTTCAGAGGAGCAGAAAGATACAGCAGTTAACAAGCATGGAGAAAGGAGAAGGTAATAGCAAGGGTATGATGAACAATTGAAGTCATAATTGAAGACAGAGCTTTGGAATGTTAATGCAAACAGTGAAAGAACTAGCTGGCAGGAGAATTTCGTAGTGTAGATTTCAATACTTGAAAAACAAACCTTATGTCTATCCTTTTCCTTAGACTCAAAATGACCCCACTTCTGGACTCAAAATTGTGGAACTTTGTTGAGTTTATGTCTTATAACTATCTACGTAGCTGGTGGACTGATACCCTGTTGCTCGGCCCCTGACTGCAGTACCACTGTAAACGTAGAACCTTAGATGTACATTCTGATTAAACTAGCTCCTAACACTTTACTAAAACACAGTGCCTGTCAATCATGGATTGGCTGGAATTTAACTTGTGGATGATTAAGATGTTTGAGGAATACAGGGTGCATGCAATGACGAGAGAGGATGAGAAAAGGGTATGGGGAGATTTGAAAGTTAGGGCAATAATTTGGAAATTGACATGTTGAGGTACATAGTGTGACTGGAGTTTGGACAAGATGACGTGATCGGAATGGAAAGTTTCTTTGGATGAGAATGCGAACAGCAGTGTATTGGATTAATAGACCAGAATCAAAGCCTCGCCATAATTTTTAATATTTCATGTTACTAATAGAGTAATTTAAGCACATTTAACGAAAACATGCTAGTAAAACCATAGAATTATCATGAGAATACTTAAGTAGAAGCAATCACAGAAATTACAACAGAAAAGAAAGGTTATGTTTGACTGACCCTCATATAGACCACAACTTTTGCAACAAAATGTAAACAATAATGATTATTCTTTAAAAGCTCATTTCAATGGGTTGAATAGATAAACTTTACTTTGCAGACAATGTACATTGTTGCTGTACATCAAAAATGCTAATTATATCAAAGCAATTTGTTGTCAGATTCCTTTTTAAAATGAAAACAATGGAAATGCTAACAAGCTAAATGCATTTTTGTTCTCCTGTTTATCGAATCAAAATTAAGAAAGAAAAGCTTCAGGAAAATCAGACTAATGTTTGTAAAAAGAGGAATCTAGGATTACACAGGACAAACAAAGTCACAATTCCCTGTAATGCAGGTATTAAATTAATTAAGTGTCACCTGTCTGATCAAGTATCAGGTTTGCTGGTATGATTGGAAATTCATTAGGCTTGCTTCAGATCTGTTTTGTGGTTCCAACTGCCAGGAAAACCTAATTATGTATTCAAGGTGTGCTCAATCTATCCCTCATTATTCTCTCTTTCCTACATTTCAGTCTGAATCAGTTACACATCAATAGGGTGCCTCATTAAATGTATATCCCTGGTCATCCTATAGTGTGAGATTAGTTACATCAATTTAACAATCACTTATTTGGATGAAAATCAAATCTGACATTTGGAAAATACCAAACAAAACTAACAAATAGCTTTATCCAGTTCAGAACTAGCTTTGCAAATTAATTTAGTTAATGTATTGGAACAGTGAATGACATGAACAGAACTTTTTTTCAACTAAATGAATACCTTTCATGAGTAAATGGAGTCAGGGAACCGACTAATTGGTGAAATAATTAAAGTTGTGGTACAATTGTGAAAAGCGTTAAAGATTAAATAAATTATCATCAATTCACTTCACCTGTTAGAAATAGAAACGTCATTATTATCTCCATCTAAATATGTCACATGCTTTAAAGATGCAGGAATATGATTTTTAATATTTGAGTGTTTTTAGATTTCTTTAGTCAAAATACACAATAGCACTTTGGAAAGTAAGCATGTTAATTTAGGCAAGTAAATATGGAAATATATGTCACACTTTGTAGGAATTAAAGTAATTTTGGATGAAGAAAATGAATTAAGAAAGCATTGATCAGTTAATAAGAAACTACATGGGCTAACATGATGTGATACTTAGATTGGACACTTGTAACCAAGGGACAATACAACTCTGTGGACTTTGATTTCATTGCCTAGTTGTAGATGTAAAGCTACATGTATTGGTTTTATTATTCACTCTCACTATTGATTACTAACATAGCAACGAAACTAAAAGTAGCCGGGTAGATTCCTGTAGCTGTTGACTTAAAATGACTTATGAGTAATTTTCTCTGTTTTGGAGTTCTGTGTTTGGCAGCAAAAGTATATATTGGCTGCCATTTTCTAATTAACGCAAAAAATTGATTTTAACTTATTTATCGTGCTGACTATGAAGCAAGTAATTGTCACTTCAATGGATAGTCAATTCAGTGTTCGTTGGATAGATTAACAGCCATTAAAGTTGTAAAGTGAATAAAAGTCTGCATTAAAGGGCTGAGTTTGAAAGAAAAATATGAGTATTATCACAGGAGATGCATTGTATCAAGTTGTACCAACTCATTGATAGCCTACTCTTGGACATTCACTTTGATTTCATAGTCTTATTTCTAAACTGCGTCCAAAAGCGACTTGCTTGAGGAGAGATTAATTTAAATGCTTCTGTAGCAAAGTAGCTGGAGTTTGAGTCTACCAATAACAAAACTTGCCAATATTGGTGAATGGTAAAATAACACAAAATCTGGAACCATTCCTGTTACAAAGGAAACTGAGTGTGATTGTCAAAGGACAGTTTTTGCAGTCAAGTAACATCATTCTCGGAGTTTGTGAGGAGGCTATTTTCTCATCAACCTGTTCAGAGATGTTTTTACACACTTCTGGGGCAGGTGGGAATTCAACCAGGCCTTTCGCTCAGAGGTAAGGACACCATCATTGCAGCACAAGACCCTTCAAATATTATCTGTCTGACTATTGCACTAGCATGTCTTTCTAGACATTTTCTAAATCAACCAATTCAGAGATGTCATTACAGACCATACAGGTCTTAAATCTGGGCCCTCTGGCTCAGAATTAGGGACAACATTACTGCACAGAGCCCCCTAAGAGATCCTTGGCAAGGTTATTTTCCGAAACAAACTGTTCAGAAATGTTATTACACATCTCTGCAGCAGGTGGGACTTGAACCAGGACTCCGGGCTCAGAGGTAAGGTCGTTATCACTGCTGCACAAGAACCCTCTCAGAGATCCTCGGGAAATGTCCTTGATTGAACCATTTCTCAGGGGCTTCATTAATGATGTGTCTTTTGGCATAAGGTCTAAGGGTAGTGTTACAGATTTTTGAGTGAGGGATGATCATTAAAGAAGCAAATCAAGTGTTTGTTAGTGTTTAATTCTGCTTTATAACACTGCTGTGAAGTGCCTTGAGACATTAAGTTTAAATTGTTATTGTTCAGATCCATTCACACCTTCTCTGATACCAACTACCAGCAGAACTGGAAAAACTTCCAAATTTGGCTAACAAATAGTGGGTAACATTAGTACCATGTCAAATAATAAGTACCTCAAATAAGAGGAAGACTGGGTACCCCCCTCCCCATGACTTTGAGGCCCTTTATCAACTTCATCAGATTCACTATTTAGCAAAAGCTGAACTGGATCTGCATACAAGAGTAAGTCATGAATTGGCTACGCTTCTTCATCTTCCAATTTCTGAAAAATTCTCCACTGTCTACAAGAAACAATTCATGATTGTGATGAAATGCTTGCTACTCATTTGCATGGATGCAAGCTGAACAGCATTCTAGAAGAATGGGTATTTAACAATTAACTTGATGGTGTCCCTTACAATAGACTGAATAACTGCCCTGTATGAGCACCAGGATGCACTGCAGTAACATGCCAAAGTTACTTTGACAGCACATTCCGTCATCTATAACTTCTATCACCAGAAAGAATTTAATAGCCGTGTTGTAGAGGTCCCATTGCCTTTAAGTAATTCTCAAGTTACATACCATTATGACTTTATGATATGGATGTTCTTCCTTTGGGTATCAATGAACAGTATTTTTGTAGAGCATTTATGAAAAAGCTTGTTTCATAACTGAATTATTACAACTTATCTGCAAAAAAAAACATCCATTTTCCATAGTTCTATTTCTGAATTTTTTTCACATTGCAGGCATTTTTGCCAGATTTTTAGATCCCACTGCTGCCAGAATGCTATATATTAGAGTCATGTCCACCAGAACTGGGTGGGCTAGATTATTATAATTGGTTACATTCAGCTCCACCAATCTTCCTTATTATGACATCAGACTAATACATTAAGATACCAAATGGAGTTGAATGCCGACACAAAGCCTTTGCCAGAAGATATAGTTAGTGTTGGGAAACAAAATAGGCCTTTTACATGGTGGTTAATGGTGAGTAATGTGATGTCTGAGTTACATGTGAGTCCATGCTGAGGCCTCAAGTTAGACTTCTGTTATTGAAACATTGTGGAATGCAACTTAGAGACAATTAACAACTGGTTAACCCCTTCTGCGAACAGTCCTTCATATTCTGATTGGTGGATCTTATCTCATGATATTAGTGAATACCTTCAGGTACTAACTGCTTTTATATAACATCTCCGCCAAGCTTTTCTTCTGATTATTAAGTTTTCTTGATACATTTTTTTCAAATAATTAAAGCAGATTTAGAATTACTCCATATCCTCACGTGCCTGACTTTATAAATGACTGAATTAGTTGGGCTTGAAGTCTGCTGCTTGACGTTGAGACAATTAGGTTCAGCTCACTACTGGACTGGAACTGTGGGTCTTTGTGATTTCCTGAAGGCTCTTTGCAAAGGATGTTCTTTGCTATTGATGTTGCTGCTAAATGTTTGTTTGTTTTGGAGGACCTTTAGTTTTGGTAAATTGTGTCAGAGGAGATGGTTGTGTTTCAAAAAGAAATAATCTTCTCTTGACTTTCTAAGAGGGGGACTAGCAAATGAACCTTCCATTCCAACATGTGTTCTTTTGGATAACATTGCCATTTTATTAAGTTCAGTCATAGATAATAAAGCTGATTGTGCCGTTTTGATACTGCTTCTTCTAAATAGATGTATATCAATAATGTACCTCGAACCAACATTCCCTTTAAGGTGTGCAGCTGCTGGGAAGCCAATTGGTGTAGCGACACATACCTTTCATATGATTTTGAGCAATGTTCTGCCTGTGCCATGTCATTTGTTTCATTCTTTGCACAAGGGAATTTTTCTGATAATACTGTAAGAGCCCCACCTCTTTGGAGTGTCAAGTCAGAAATTAGTTGCCTGACGATTAACTTGTATAATCTGTAAAATATCAGATTCAGATGAATCACTATTTGGGCATGGAATAATTGAATTCCATCCTCTAAAAGTGTTATATTATCATACAAAGATAGATGCTCTAATAATGGCATTTCTTACTAGCCTGCGTTGTTTTCCAGAGATGTTTCCGAGAAGATGTTAACTTGTTTGTGTCAGTAAGCATGCTCAGTTCTGTGGTTCAAAGGCTTTTTTTGACTTTCATGCCTTCTTCAGAACTGTCCCGTCTTCCAATAAACATTGCATTCCAAACATTCTAACAAACAAACATTCCACATCTGGAATAGTAATTTTTAGCATCAAGGTTTTAAAGATGTTTTGTGTCAGATTTTTTTATTCATTCAAGGAATGAGGGCATACCTGGGTAGGGAGCATTTATTGCCCATTCCTAATTGCCCAGAAGGCAGTTGAGAGTCAGCCACATTGCTGTGGGTCTGGAGTAACATGTAGGCCAGACCAGGTAGAATGGTAGTTTCCTTTCCTAAAGGACAGTTGTGAACTGGATGGATTTTCCAATAATTGGCAATGGATTCACTGTCTTCATTCGAGTCTTAATTTCAGATATTTATAGAATTCAAATTCCACCATCTGCCGTGGCAGAATTCGGACCCAGATCCCCAGAACATTATCTGGGTCTCTGGATTAACAGCCCGACAATAATACCATGAGGCCATCACCTCCCCTATCATGTTTTGGTGAGTTGCAAGTTACTGTTGGCCGATTATTCTCTTGAGCTAGGTTGGCTTTCGTATCCCATCATTTGTCTTGTTCCGTTTTTAGACTTGAGCTTCCACCACTATCTGAATGGCTCTTTCCATATGAGATAACAAAGTGTGGAGCTGGATGAACACAGCAGACCAAGCAGCATCTCAGGAGCACAAAAGCTGATGTTTTGGGCCTAGACCCTTCATCAGAAAAGGGGGATGGGGAGAGCGTTCTGAAATAAATAGGGAGGGGGGGAGGCCAATTAAAGATGGATAGAGGAGAAGATAGGTGGAGAGGAGACAGACAAGTTAAATGGGCGGGGATGGAGCCTATAGAGGTGCGTGTAGGTGGGGAAGTAGGGAGGGGATTGATCAGTCCGGGGAGGACGGCCAGGTCAAGGGGGCAGGATGAGGTTAGTGGGTAGGAGATGGGGGTGTGGCTTGAGGTGGGAGGAGGGGATAGGTGAGAGGAAGAACAGGTTAAGGAGGTGGGGATGAGCTGGGCTGGTTTTGGGATGCATTGGGGGAAGGGGAGATTTTGAAGCTTGTGAAATCCACATTGATGGGCTGCAGGTTTCCCAAGCGGAATATGAGTTGCTGTTCCTGCAACCTTCGGGTGGCAGCATTGTGGCACTGCAGGAGGCCCAGGATGGACAACGATGCCACCCGAAGGTGACAGGAACAGCAACTCATATTCCACTTGGGAAACCTGCAGCCCAATGGTATCAATGTGGACTTTACAAGCTTCAAAAGCTCCCCTCCCCCAACTGCATCCCAAAACCAGCCCAGCTCATCCCTGCCTCCCTAACCTGTTTTTCCTCTCACCTATCCCCTGCTCCCACCTCAAGCCTCACCCCCGTCTCCTACCTACTAACCTCATCGCCCCCTGGACCTGGCCGTCCTCCCCGGACTGACCTATCCCCTTCCTACCTCACCACCTATACTCTCCTCTCCACCTATCTTCTCGTCTATCCATCTTTGATCCGCCTCCCCCTCTCTCCCTATTTATTTTCGAACCATCTCCCCACCCCCCTTTTCTGATGAAGGGTCAAGCCTGAAACGTCAGCTTTTGTGCTCCTGAGATGCTGCTTGGCCTGCTGTGTTCACCCAGCTCCACACTTTGTTATCTCGGATTCTCCAGCATCTGCAGTTCCCGTTATCTCTTTCCATGTGAGATCCTCTATTGATTGTGATGTGTCTGCGAAAACATGATTCAGAAATTCAGTTACTGGTTTTGGCTTGAATTAGGTCTGGTTATAAATCATCCTAATCACAAACTTTCTGGCAAAAAGTTGTCGATAGGTTCTAGTAGAAGTTATATTCTTCAATCAAATCTTGCTCGCTCCATTGTGTTATTGGTGTTCAAACTACTTTGCAAAGTAAATGTAATTGTCAAATGTTCTTGAATTATCCAAGTGTTTTGTTCCTGTCATTTTAAAATATGATCTGCCACTGGACCTACCGAATAAATAAATATATTTGCTTGTTCCCCTTTCGACGTATTTTGTAATTGTAAAACAATGCTTTACCTCATGAATTGTCCTTTCTAGATGTTTGAGTTTAATTCCTGTCTGAAATATCTGTGATTTTACAACTACTTGGAGGTGTCGATCTTTCTCCATTGTTGCTGTGTTTAACTGATGGTGTTTCTTTTCTCCTATTTAAATGATTTACTTGAAATCCCTTGAAGGGGGTTTAAAAATTGTAGATGCAGCTACTTTTGCTGTTCAGTGCTTTACATTGTATAGTCACTTCAGTTACATTAAATGTTGAGTCTTTTGCACTTTTCAGTGTTTGTACATTTTAAATTACGAAGATAAATTTGTTGTAAGGCTTTTGTAATTATGAAGTTTTATCATTTTAATGAAGATTTTAAACTTCATTTTCTCACTTTCCTTTTGAGAATTTTGGCTTAGCTTCTGTTGATTAAAGTTGAAAAAATCTATCTATTTGAGAATGATCCTTCTATTTCAAGCGAAAAATATAACTGTCAAGCATTTAAAAATTGTTGGAATTTTTTTCAAATTAAAAATACCGTATTTCTGTTTTCTCCCAAGATGGAGGAACACTTTATTAATTACACCATTTTTCACTTCTCAGTGGGTTTTGCACTCTTAGTGATCTTGACAATTGGCACCTCTTCTGCTGTGGAAGAGTATTATATTGAAATAAGTGGCAGCATGCTGTAATTGTGTCTTTAAGCATAATTTTGGTTGCACAACAGTTCATTTTCACTTCAAACCTCTTTCAGTTATTAAACTGTTCGGCCTTCAATCTTTTTTCACTTGCAGTCATCTAATTATACTGTGATTTTAATGATTTTGGTAATGAGTTTTTCTCTTTTCTTTTCCTTTACTCGTTAATTTTAAAAGGTTGTAACAATGTTCAATGACTAAGTATAGTCATTTAAGCTTTCTTTCAAAATTTGAGTATGGAACTTTTGTTCAAATGTATAAGTTATCACCGTTCCTCTACGGGACTTGTTTCACTTTGGATGTTTGATATTTACAGCTATATCATATGTTTATGATTTTGATCTTTCCCCTTATAGCTTTCTGCAGTCTTTTCTCAGGAGTTTTCTCAATTTGTAGCTATTTGGAATTTCTCTGAGGAGGAACAGTAATGTTGTCAGACCTATGACCTTTTTAACTGCTGGGTGCTGCATTCACGTAAAATGACTGGCTGATTTGATTTATTGTCACGTGTACCGAAGTAAAGTGAAAAGCTTTGTTTGCACATAGTACAGGCAGATCATAGTAAGCAAAGACATATAGATCATAGGGTGGAGAAAAAACTCGGACAGAGTGAGGCTTACAGATCACAATGAACGGAGTGTCAAGTAATGAGTCCCTGCAGGTGATCCAAAGTGTTAGATGGTGTGAGTAAAGTGTCAACACCTGAATAACATGACCTATAGTCCAACTAAATGAGGCAGAGTGATAATTATAAAAAAAAATAGTAAGGTGGTGCTGGAGAGAAACCAAATGACTGGAATAACATAAGATAACAAAGTGTGAAGCTGGATGAACTCAGCAGGCCAAGCAGCATCTCAGGAGCACAAAAGCTGACGTTTCGGGCCTAGACACTTCATCAGTCTAGGCCCGAAACGTCAGCTTTTGTGCTCCTGAGATGCTGCTTGGCCTGCTGTGTTCATCCAGCTCCACACTTTGTTATCTTGGATTCTCCAGCATCTGCAGTTCCCATTATCATGACTGGAATAACATGCTAGGTATAAAAGTCACATGCTAAGGGGCTAAAGAAAGTAAAAAGTAATCCAAAACTGTACAAACTAATTAAGTTAGAGATCATAACAATTTATCCAGGTGATGGTGACAAAAGAAGATGGCCAGGAAGATTTCATTGAGACAGAACAGTGTGGGTTAGGTCACATGTAGCTCAACACAAACCCAAGTTCACAGGGCTGTCCTCTTAGGTACGGATCTTGGCTGTAAGTTTCTGCTGTGCAATTCTGCATTGTTGTATCTCAAAGTTTACCTTGGCGGATACATAACCGAAGATTGGAGGCTGAGTTCTTGACCCACTGAAGTGTTCCCCAATGGGGAGTTAACATTACTGTCTGGTGGTTGTTGCGCATTCATCCATTGTCATAGTATCTGCATGGTCTCGCCCATGTACTGTGTTTCGGGATATCCTTGCCTGCAGCGTATAAGGTAAAGAACATTGGCCAAGTCACAAGAATATCTGCCGTGCACGTGGTGGGTGGTGTTCCCACATGTGATGGCAGTATCTATTTCGATGATCTGATATGTTTTGCAGAGGTTACCGTGACAGGGTTCTGTGGTGTTGTGATCGATTTTTTCTGTAGGATTGGTAGTTTGCTGTGAACAATGATCTGTTTGTTTGAAGGTGAGAATTGGAGGCACAGGAATGATCTTGGCAAGACGCTTATCATCTCAAGCACATGTTGAGGGCTGTGAAGAACATGTTGTAGTCTCTCCACTCTGGATGACGAAGTGTACTCTCTCAGTTGTATCTTGTGTCAGTCTTCTGAGGAGGCCATTACAGTTTTTCGCTGTGGCATGTTGAAACTGGTGATCGATGAATTGACAAGGGGTCCCGATTGCTACTGCAGGAAGGAAAATCGGGTGTGAGGACTGTACATCCTCGCACCCTGCTTCTTGTAAAGATTCCATTTAATTCTCTCAGTTCCTCCGTCTCCGTTGCATATGTTCAGATCAATGCAACTTTTATGCTGCAGTGTTCCAGCGAAGCTCAATGTAAGCTAGAAGAACAACACATTATTTTCCGCTTGGGGGCTCTGCAGCACTCCGGACTCAATATTGAGTTCATTAATTTTAGGGTCTAAACTCTCCCATGTCATAGCCCCGTACCCTGCACACCGGGCATTAGTATCACCTAGCCTGCCGTTACGCACTACCTATTGTTAGTCACTAACAGTCCCTATTAATAGCTATTCACCCTCCTAGCCAGATCACTATCAACTCCTTTGTCTGTGCAACTGTTCCTCTTTCTCTTTGGGCTCTATCCCCACCTTTCGTTTACTGCTTACCTCTCTGCCCACCCTCTCTTTTGCACTTGAACTGATGTTTTCCTAGCTACCATCAGTTCTGAGGAAGGGTGACTCGACCCGAAACATTAGCTCTTAATTTTTCTTTGTAAATGGTGCCAGACCAGCTGAACCTTTCCAGCACTTAATGACTTGTTAGGTTATATTTCAATTAGAGTCCAAGGTAAGACTTTGAGCAAGGTAAGAGTAAGCACACAATACTGCTATTGCAACGTTTTGGAACACAACATAGAGACCTCTAACAACTGGCTAAGTTCCTCTTGGTTATGTATTTTATATCCTGGCAGTCAGAATTTATCTTATGATGTCAGTTCAACCTTTCAGATGCTAAATGTCTTGTACAACACTTTTCATTCAATAGGCTTTTGCCGTTTATATTTTGCCAAGTTTCTATTTGAAACAGTGAAAGGAAAATTCGTGATTTGAAAATGTAAGTTATTACAGTGTTTCAAACTATAATTCCCACATTAAATATTTCCAAAAAAAGCGATTGGAAGAGGGATTCCATGCAGAGCATTAACAAAAAGGTATCAGTGCCCAAGATAATTTTATTTTGTATTTAGAAATCGATTTGCTTTAATTTTTAGGGTGTTGTTTTAACTTACTCCTTAAATTTTAATACCATCTGACTATTATAAGAAAGCTACAATGGGCAAGAGGACAGATACATTGATGTGACAGACTCTTCGCAGTATCAATCTCTGCTGCTAAATATTATCTTCTGACCTTTGTGCTTACGCCAGCAAAATGCAGTCATGAATGATCTTCAGATTTTCATTTTGTGCTATCTGTTTCAAGTGTTATTTTTCAGATTTTTTTACCTTCGACTTATTTCAGGTTGCACAATCAGTGACAGCATGTTTGATTATATGGATGTAGGTTGAGTATGAGTCAATGCGAAAGTTAAGGGATTTGAAAGAAGGTAGCTGAGTTTATTGTAGCTCTAATTATCTATATTGTTCATATTTAAGCTGGTAGTAAGTTTCTAGAAAATAGCAATTCTGTATTATCTTTGTATTCAATTCTGTATTCTCTTGGAGAATGGAGAAAAAGAGTGATCATTATAGTACTTTTAAATTATATAAATCACGTGACTACAATGCGCCTTGAATCACTGACAGTCATAGAGCCATGGAGCTGCACAGCAAGGAAACAGACCCTTCAGTCCAAACCGTCTATGCTGACCAGATATCCCAAACCAATTTAGTCCCATTTGCCAGCACTTGGCCCGTAAACCTCCAAACATTTCCCATTCTTATACCCATCCAGATGCCTTTTAAACGTTGTGATTCTAATAGCCTCTACCACTTCCTCTGGCAGCTCATTCCGCACAACACTTCTCTCTGTGTGAAAATGTTGCCCTTGAGGTCCCTTTTAAATCTTTCCCCTTAAACCTGTGCCTTCTTTGGACTCAGCCATTCTGGGGAACAGACCTTGAATATTTACCCTATCCATGCCTCTCATGATTTCATAAACCTCGAGAAGGTTAATCCCCAGCCTCCATCGCTCCAGGGAAAATAGCTCCAGTTGATTCAGCCTCTCCCCATAGCTCAAATCCTCCGGCCCTGGCAACATCCTGGTAAATATTTTCTGAACCCTTTCAAGTTTCACAACATCCTTCTTATGGCAGGGAGATCAGAACTGAATGCAATATTCCAAAAGTGGCCCAACCAATGTCCTATACACCTTCAACATGATCTCCCAGCCTCTGTACACAATGCACTGACCTGTAAAGCAAGCATACCAAATGTCTTTCTCACTATCTGGTTCACCTTATGCTACTTTACTCAAATTAAAATTGTTACAATCCCTCATGAAGACCAATAACTTGTAAACAAATGAAAAATAGTTTTCAATGATTGAAAAGAAACAATAACAAGATTTCAAATTTTAATATTTTACTGCAATAAACAAACTAAACACAACATTGCCATTACACCTTAATGCCATTTAGTCGACAACTTATAGTCCAGAGCAAATGCACCAATTTCACTTTTAAAATGTCTGAAAATCCCACACCATAGTTTTACTTTATTCTATCCTTTACGTGTTTGCTTTATTTTCCTGGAACCAATCCAATGCTATACACCTCGAACACCATAGCAAATGAATCACATGGGTCTAATGGACATTGTAATTTCCAACACTGGCTGTTTTAGATATTGTATTGAACTTAAATGTAACAATGCTTTATTTATATGTGTATATGTATTCTTCTGGAAGAATAAGGGTTGCTGCTATCAACATGCATTGTTACTGCTCCATTTTACATTTTCATACTTTGGTATTCATTGGGTAGGAAAGTGGTGAATTATCACATGATAATGTGCACTGAAAATGCAGGGCCATAAATTCGAGCCCCAGGAAAATAGCCTTCTCACACAGAATGCACAATGTGAATTTCCAGTCTGACAGGCAAAAGTGCTGAAGTTATTTAAGAAACAGTTGTGTATGAGGGTTTTCAGACATTCGCCTCTCTTAAGGTTGATGAGACAAGGTGAGTTGAACAGCTTTCCTCATCTATAATTACCTTGTGATCTTGTTCATGTGCATCACTGCCAGTTCTATATAGATTACCCTCATTGTGTTTTTCGTCACTAATCGGTCTATTCAGCTTGTTTTTGTCTGTGGTTTTTCATTATCAGTTTCACACTGTTGGTTCTCCTCTTACACTGCATAGTAATGAGAAATTATGCCCATGAGAGGACAATACTGGAGCAGTACAATTGTTAGAAAAGGTAAACCTGCGAAAATTCACATAAATCATGAAACAAAAGGTGTTGGAAGGGAATGTACTCTATAATCATAGGTTTCAAAAATAAACATTTTCTAATTAGGATTTTTCAAGCATTCTTTCTATCTACTTGCATTGCCTTCTCAATTTTATTTTGAGGAGTGAATACTGATGAAGGCACAGGGCACTGTTTGGAAACTGGAGAGTGCAAAAAAGCTGAATGAAGCTGTCAACTTGAAGAGACACAGCTACCAAAATATTGGAGATTACTTGTTGAGGTTGAGGTCAACATAACTTCATCTCGATGTTAAGTTAATAACTTCTTCAGTCCCTTTCCTCCAGTGATTTGATTAGATTTATTATTGTCACATGTACTGGGATAGAACATAGGACATAGAACATTGCAGCACAGTACAGGCCTTTCAGCCCTCAATGTTGTGCCAACCTGTCATGCCAATCTGAAGTCCATCTAACCTACACTATTCCATGTACATCCATATGCTTGTCCAATGACGACTTAAATGTACTTAAAGTTGGCGAATCTACACCGTTGCAGACAAAGCGTTCCATTCCCTTGCTAGACCATAAGACCATAAGACCATAAGACATAGGAGTGGAAGTAAGGCCATTCGGCCCATCAAGTCCACTCCGCCATTTAAATCATGGCTGATGGGCATTTCAACTCCACTTCCCTGCTCTCTCCCCACAGCCCTTGATTCCTTCTGAGATCAAGAATTAGTCGATTTCTGCCTTGAAGGCATCCAACATCCCGGCCTCCACTGCACTCTGTGGCAATGAATTCCACAAGCCCACCACTCTCTGGCTGAAGAAATGTCATCTCCTTTCAGTTTTAAATTTATCCCCTCTAATTTTAAGGCTGTGCCCACGTGTCCTAGTCTCCCCGCCTAACGGAAACAACTTCGTAGCGTCCACCCCTTCTAAACCACACATTATCTTGTAAGTTTCTATTAGATCTTCCCTCAACCTTCTAAACTCTGAGTACAATCCCAGGATCCTTAGCCGTTCATCATACGCTAAACCTACCATTCCAGGGATCATCCGTGTGAATCTCCGCTGGACACGCTCCAGGGCTGGTATGTCCTTCCTGAGGTGTGGGGCCCAAAATTGGACACAGTATTCTAAATGGGGCTTAACTAGAGCTTTATAAAGCCTCAGAAGCACAACGCTGCTTTTATATTCCAACCCTCTTGAGATAAATGAAAACATTACATTCGCTTTCTTAATCATGGACTCTACCTGCAAGTTAACCTTTAGATCCCTTTGCACTTCTGATTTGCGAATTTTCTCACCGTTTAGAAAATAGTTCATGCCTGTATTTTTTTTTCCAAAGTGCAAAACCTCACATTTATTCACATTGAATTTCATCAGCCATTTCCTGGACCACTCTCCTAAACTGTCTAAATCTTTCTGCAGCTTCCCCAACTCCTCAGTACTACCTGCCTAACCACCTATCTTCGTATCATCGGCAAACTTCGCCAGAATGCCCCCAGTCCCTTCATCCAGATCATTAATATGTAAGTTGAACAGCTGTGGCCCCAACACTGAACCCTGCGGGACACCACTCGTCACCGGTTGCCGTTCCAAGAAAGAGCCTTTTATCCCAATTCTCTGCCTTCTGTCAGACAGCCAATCCTCAATCCAAGCCAGTAGCTTACCTCAAACACCATGGGCCCTCACCTTGCTCAGCAGCCTCCCATGAGGCACTGTATCAAAGGCCTTTTGGAAGTCTAGATAGATAACATGTACTGGGTTTCCCTGGTCTAACATACTTGTTACCTCTTCAAAGAATTCTAACAGGTTTGTCAGGCATGACCTCCCCTTACTAAATCCATGCTGACTTGTTTTAATCTGACCCTGCACTTCCAGGAATTTAGAAATCTCATCCTTGACAGTGGATTCTGGTATTTTATCAACTACCAAGGTGAGGCTAATCAGCCAATAATTTTCCATCTTTTGCCTTGATCCTTTCTTAAACAAGGGAGTTACAACAGCAATTTTCCAATCATCTGGGACGTTCCCAGACTCCAGTGACTTTTGAAAGATCACGACCAAAGCCTCCGCTATTTCCTCAGCCACCTCCCTCAGAACTCTAGGACGTAGCCCATTGGGGCCAGGAGATTTATCAATTTTTAGACCCTTTAGCTTTTCTAGCACTTTCTCTTTTGTAATGTCTACCGTACTCAACTCTGCCCCCGGCTCTCCCTAATTGTTGGCATACTACTCATGTCTTCCACTGTGAAGACTGACGCAAAGTACTTATTAAGTTCTTCAGCTATTTCCTTATCTCCCATCACTAGCCTTCCAGCATCAATGTGGAGCGGCCCAATATCTACTTTTGCCTCTCGTTTGTTTCTTATATATTGAAAGAAGCTTTTGCTATCATTTCTAATATTACTAGCTAGCCTACCTTCATATTTGATCTTCTCCTTCCTTATTGCTCTCTCTGTTATCCTCTGTCTGTCTGTTTTTGTAGCCTTCCCAATCTTCTGATTTCCCAGTGCTCTTGGCCACTTTATAGGCTGTCTCTTTTTCTTTGATATGTTTGCTAACTTCCTTTGTCAGCCATGGCTGTCTAATTCCACCCCGGATGATCTTTCTTTTCTTTGAGATGAACCTCTGTACTGTGTCCTCAATTATACCCAGAAACTCTTGCCATTGTTGGTCTACTGTCTTCCCTGCTAGGCTCTGCTTCCAGTCAATTTTCGTCAATTCCTCTCTCATGCCCCTGCAATTACCTTTATTTAACTGTCACACCATTACATCCGATTTTGCCTTCTCTCTTTCAAACTGCAGACTGAACTCAACCATATTGTGATCGCTGCCTCCCAAGTGTTCCTTTAATTTAAGGTCTTTTATAAAGTCTGGCTCATTACATAGCACTACTGTCTGAGTAAAGAAAATACCTCTGACATCGGTCCTATATCTTTCACCCCTCAATTTAAAGCTGTGCCCCCTTGTGCTCGCCATCACCATCCTAGGAAAAAGGCTCTCCCTATCCACCCTGTGTAACCCTCTGATTATCTTATATGTCTCAATTAAGTCACCTCTCAACCTCCTTCTCTCTGACGAAAACAGCCTCAAGTCCCTCAGCCTTTCCTCGTAAGGCCTTCCCTCCATACCCGGCAACATCCTAGTAAATCTCCTTTGCACCCTTTCCAAAGCTTCCACATCCTAAATATAGTGATATAGTGAAAGTTATTGTTTTATGTTCTATCCAGGCATATTATACCTCATAAGTACAGCAGGGTATTAGAATAGAGTGCAGAATATAGTATTAAGGCGACATGGAAGTTGCAGAGAATGATCAACTCCAATATATGAGAGGTCTATTCAAAAGACCATAAGACATAGGAGGGGAAGTAAGGCTATTCGGCCCATCAAGTCCACTCCGTCATTTAATCATGGCTGGTGGGCATTTCAACTCCACTTCCCTGCACTCTCCCCATAGCCCTTGATTCCTTGTGAGATCAAGAATTTATCAATCTCTGCCTTGAAGACATTTAACGTCCCTGCCTCCACTGCGCTCCGTGGCAATGAATTCCACAAGCCCACTACTTTCTGGCTGAATAAATGTCTCCTCATTTCTGTTTTAAATTTACCCCCTCTAATTCTAAGGCTGTGCCCACGGGTCCTAGTCTCCCCGTCTAACGGAAACAACTTCCTAGCATACACCCCTTCTAAACCACACATTATCTTGTAAGCTTCTATTAGATCTCCCCTAAAGCTTCTAAACTCGAATGAGTACAATCCCAGGATCCTTAGCCATTCATCATACGTTAAACCTACCATTCCAGGGAACATCCGTGTGAATCTCCGCTGGACACGCTCCAGGGCTAGTATGTCCTTCCTGTGGTGTGGGGCCCAAAATTGGACATAGTATTCTAAATGGGGCCTAACTAGAGCTTTATAAAGTCTCAGAAGCACATCACTGCTTTTATACTCCAACCCTCTTGAGATAAATGACAACATTACATTCGCTTTCTTAATCACAGACTCTACCTGCAAGTTAACCTTTAGAGAATCCTGGACCAACACTCCCAGATCCCTTTGTACTTCTGCTTTACGAATTTTCTCACCGTTAGAAAATAGTCCATACCTGTATTCTTTTTTCCAAAGTGCAAAACCTCGCATTTTCTCATGTTGAATTTCATCAGCCATTTCTTGGACCACTCTCTTAAACTGTCTAAATCTTTCTGCAGCCTTCCCACCTCCTCAGTACTACCTGTCCACCTATCTTCGTATCGTCGGCAAACTTCACCAGAATGCCCCCAGTCCCTTCATCCAGATCATTAACATATAAGTTAAACAGCTGTGGCCCCAACACTGAACCCTGCGGGACACCACTCATCACTGGTTGCCATTCTGAAAAAGAGCCTTTTATCCCAACTCTCTGCCTTCTGTCAGACAGCCAATCCTCAATCCAAGCCAGTAGCTCACCTCGAACACTATGGGCCCTCACCTTACTCAACAGCCTCCCTTGAGGCACCTTATCAAAGGCCTTTTGGAAGTCTAGATAGATAACATCCATCTTCTTTTTACCTCATCAAAGAATTCTAACAGGTTTGTCAGGCACGACCTGCCCTTACTAAAACTATGCTGACTTGTTCTAACCCGACCCTGCACTTCCAAGAATTTAGAAATCTCATCCTTGACAATGGATTCTAGAATTTTACCAACAACCGAGGTTAGGCTAATCGGCCTATAATTTTCCATCTCTTGTCTTGATCCTTTCTTAAACAAGGGGGTTACAACAGCAATTTTCCAATCATCTGGGACTTTCCCTGACTCCAGTGGCTTTTGAAAGATCACAAACAAAGCCTCCACTATTTCCTCAGCACCTCCCTCAGAACTCTAGGATGTAGCCCATCGGGGCCAGGAGATTTATCAATTTTTAGACCTTTTAGCTTTTCTAGCACTTTCTTTTTTGTAATGCCTACCATACTCAACTCTGCCCCCTGACTCTCCATCACAAGCTGTTCCAAAAAGCCATCCTGCAAACCTTCCATGAATTCCCTTTCTTTGGATCCGCCAACAACATTATTCACCCAGTCCACCTGCATATTGAAGTCCCCCTATGATCACCGTGACCTTGCCTTTCTGACATGCCCTATCTATTTCCCGGTGCATCTTGCGTCCCTCATCCTGGTCACTGTTAGGAGGTCTGTACATAACTCCCATTATGGTTTTTTTGCCTTTGTGGTTCCTCAACTCCACCCACAAAGACTTCACATCCTCTGACCCTATGTCATGCAGTGCCGTAGATTTAATTTCATTCTTAACTAACAAGGCAACCCCGCCCTGTCTGCCCACCTCCCTATCTTTTCGATAAGTTGTGAATCCTTGGATGTTTACCTGCCAGTCCTGAACTCCCTACAACCATGTCTCCATGATGCCTACCACCTCATAATCATTCAAGATGATTTGTGCTGTTAATTCATCTACTTTGTTGTGATTACTACGAGCATTTAGGTAAAGTGCCTTAATGCTGACTTTTATCATTATAAGAGATATTGGAAATCCCAAGATGCACTAAGTTATCCCTCCTTTTTGCTGTATTCCTCGTCTGCCTCGAGATTAAACCCACCCGTACACATGTTATCCTGCTGCTTATCTTTCCATTTAACTTCATGCTGTCTGTCATTTTCACTTCCCCTTCCCCCTTATTCAGAAGTTTAAAGTCCTACTGACCACCCTATTTATCCTTTTCGCTAGAACACTGGTTCCAGATTGGTTCAGGTGGAGACCGTCCCAACAGTACAGATCCCCCCAGTTCCAAAACTGATGCCAATGCCCCATGAAATGGAATCCCTCTTTCCCATACCAATCCCTTAGCCACATGTTTACTTCCCTAACTTTCTTATCCCTATGCCAATTGGCACGTGGCTCGGGTTGTAATGCAGAGATTAAAGTCTGATAACAGCAGGGAAGAAGCTGTTCTTAAATCTGTTGGTATGTATTTTCAACCTTTTGTATCCTCCACTGGATGGAAGAGAATGGAAGAGAATATAACTGGATTGGCAGAGGTCTTTGATTATATTGGCTGCGTTCCCGAGGCAGTGGAAAGTATAGACAGAGTCAACGGATGGAAGGCTGTTTTTTGTGATGGACTGGGACATGTTCACAACTCTCTGTAACTTACAGTCTTGGGCAGCGTGGTTGCCATACCAAGCTGTGATGCATCCAGATTGGATGCTTTCTATGCTGCATCAATAAAAATTGGTAAGAGCCTTGAACATGCTGAATTTCCTTCGTCTTCTGGGGAAATATAGGCGTTGGTGTCCTGTCTTGACTGTAGCATCGATGTGGATGGACCAGGACAGATTATTGGTGATAGTTACTCCGGGGAACTCGAAGCGCTTGACCACCTTCACCTCAGCACCATTGATACAGACAGGGGTGTGACCTCCACTTTGCTTCCTAAAGTCAATGACCAGCCCCTTACTTTTTCTGAAATTTAGGGATAGATTGTTGTCTTTATACCATGCCACTAAGCTGCTATCTTTCACTTATTGTGCTATGATTTGACCCTCTAGGGTGGAGCCATCAGCAAACTTGTAAATGGATATATTTGTTCATTGCTTAAGAAATAAAACACAAAAAAATCAACAAGAATGATTAAGAAAGAAAAAAGTCTCAAATGCGTGCGAATTATCTTTAATTATTTGCACTTTCAATGTTCTGATTATGAGAATCACGAGGTTTGAAACAAATAAAAATTAACATGGTCGCAAATACAATATCATGTGTTGTTAATGGATGGATGCCCCAGATGTCCTGGAGATATTTGAAGCTGTGCAGCTGATACTAATCTCTATGAAAATAACTCTAGAGATGTCCGGAAGGAGAAAGGCAACATCCAAACTGTGAATAACATAGTAGTCAGCTTCTGATGTTTTTAAAAACTGAAAGAATTGTGGAAGCTGTAAATCAGGAACAAAAACAGAAGTCGCTGGAATGGCTCAGCAGGTCTGGCAGCATCTATGAAGAAAAAATCAGGGTTAATGTTTAGGTTCTGGTGACCCTTCCTCAATTGAAGTGATAACAAATGCTGCCAGACCTGCTGAGCTTTTCCAACAACTTCTGTTTCTGATGTTTTTATTTTGAAGTTATGTTGAAAGGGAAAACTTCACGAGAAGTGATAGAATCTAAATTTAAACAGCATCCAAGTCTGATCACAATCTGTGCTGAGCTTGAAGTCAGACAATTGTTCAAGGTGTGTTCTACAGCACTCCACTTTACAATAAACATCAAGTTCTTGCATATATTTTAAAAGTTACGTTTTTTTCAAGGTGGTGTATAATTTCTTGGGAAAATACAACTAATAGTTTTATAATAATGTTGCAATGAGCTCAAGTTAATAAGATATCCCAAGCCATGTCATTGAAGCAATATGTAATAATATATGACAACAAGCCAGATAAGGTTCTTGTTCAAGGAAAAAAGGCTCAAAGTAATATGTCTAAGGAGGAAAGTGAGGTAGAGAGGCCATGCCAAGTGTAGGAAAGGGATTTTAGAGCTAGGGCCAGGCAGATGAAGATATGGCTCCTTGCAGTGGACCTATTAAAAACAGAGAGGGTCAGGAGACAGAATTTGATGACCGCAGATATTTCCGAGGCTTATGGGACTGGGGGACCTCTTAGATATAGAGGGTGATGGGGCTAAGGATAGATTTGAAAACAATTATTTTAAATCATGACATCACTTGATCAGAAGCAAGTCTAGGCACAATAAGGATTACAGGTGGAGATATGCTTGAAAGTGGTTGTGTAGAGTTTCCAGATGGTAAAATGTCAAAGGTCAGCCAAGAATACATTAGACTGTTAAGACCATAAGACATAGGAGTGGAAGTGAGGCCATTCGGCCCATCAAGTCCACTCTGCCATTTAAATCATGGCTGATGGGCATTTCAACTCCACTTCCCTGCACTCTCCCCGTAGCCCTAAATTCCTTCTGAGATCTAGAATTTGTCGATCTCTGCCTTGAAGGCATCCGACGTGCCAGCCTCCACTGCACTCCGTGGCAATGAATTCCACAAACCCACCACTCTCTGGCTGAAGAAATGTCGTCTCATTTCAGTTTTAAATTTACCCCCTCTAATTTTAAGGCTGTGCCCACGGGTCCTAGTCTCCCCGCCAAACGGAAACAACTTCCTAGCGTCCACCCTTTCTAAACCATACATTATCTTGGAAGTTTCTATTAGATCTCCCCTAAAGCTTCTAAACTCTAATGAGTACAATCCCAGGATCCTTAGCCGTTCATCATACGTTAAACCTACCATTCCAGGGATCATCCGTGTGAATCTCCGCTGGACACGCTCCAGGGCTAGTATGTCCTTCCTGAGGTGTGGGGTCCAAAATTGGACACAGTATTCTAAATGGAGCCTAACTAGAGCTTTATAAAGCCTCAGAAGCACATCGCTGCTTTAATATTCCAACCCCCTTGAGATAAACGACAACATTACATTCGCTTTCTTAATCATGGACTCTACCTGCAAGTTAACCTTTAGAGAATCCTGGACCAACACTCCCAGATCCCTTTGTACTTCTGATTTGCGAATTTTCTCACCATTTCGAAAATAGTCCATGCCGGTATTTTTTTTTCCAAAGTGCAAATCCTCACATTTACTCACATTGAATTTCATCAGCCATTTCCTGGACCACTCTCCTAAACTGTCTAAATCTTTCTGCAGCTTCCCCACCTCTTCAGTACTACCTGCCTGTCCACCTATTTTTGTATAACCGGCAAACTTCACCAGAATGCCCCTAGTCCCTTCATCCAGATCAGTAATGTATAAGGTGAACAGCTGCGACCCCAACACTGAACCCTGCAGGACACCACTTGTCACTGGTTGCCATTCTGAAAAAGAGCCTTTTATCCCAACTCTCTGCCTTCTGTCAGACAGCCAATCCTCAATCCAAGCCAATAGCTCACCTCGAACACCATGGGCCCTCACCTTGCTCAGCAGCCTCCCGTGAAGCACCTTATCACAGGCCTTTTGGAAGTCTAGATAGATAACATGTGCTGGGTTTCCCTGGTCTAATATACTTGTTACCTCTTCAAAGAATTCTAACAGGTTTGTCAGGCATGACCTCCCCTTACTAAATCCATGCTGACTTGTTCTAATCTGACCCTGCACTTCCAGGAATTTAGAAATCTCATCCTTGACAGTGGATTCTAGAATTTTACCAACAAGTTAAGTTCCAGAGGTGTTGGATACATAAATGAGGATATCAAAAGCGAATTAGATGAGGCAAAGATAAAGTCAGGCGATATTTCAGAAATGGAATTAGACATTCTTAATGATGATGTGAATATGTGATGGGAGACTCATTTGGTGATTATATATAACACCAAGAACAGTCTGCTTTTTCTTGGACTGTTGCTGGTGGAGGAATGCTGTTGGTAGCTAGGGAACAGAGTTGTGTGGGAACTGTAAACATTGGCAATCATCTTCCCAATTTTGTTTAACTGGAGGCAACTTCTGCTTACCCAGTAAAGGGTGTCAATGCCTTAGCTAGTCTTTGGGCTAGGAATAGCAATGCCACTCCTTTCCAATGTTTCCTTCATTCAGTGTAAAGGGAAACCAGGGAGCAATAAAAGTGCAGATATGTTCATTCCAGTTCTCCTTCCAGTGGTGTAAGTTAGTGTCCACCCTGTTATGATGAAATATTTGCATTTTCGTTGCAGCAGTTAAGGTGAACTGTGCACTTATTTGCTTTTACATTAAAATACATCCGGTTGTATGCTTTTAGCCTGCATTTGCCACAGTTGTAACCATTTAAATGGGTGTGTAAAAAAGGTGAGCCGATTTCAAAACTTTCTCAATGTGCGTTTTCATTTCAGCTCTCTTTTTCCTTTGGTCTCCAATCCATCTTTGATCTGACATTTTTGTCCTTTATTTATCATTGGTTTATTGTTATGGTAAATTCTGTTGAAAACAGTCTATTACTCTGACAACTAAGAAATTAAAGGAATACTGGAAAATAACTTGTTTTACAGTTTTTCATTGTTGAAAAAATGCTTTCTATTCAGCATTACATTTTACGCTCGTCAAAGAAAAGGTGGGCAGCTGACATAATATGTGTCTTTCAAAGCAGTTTTTGGACTCTCATTTCGTTCCTCTCCCCTGTTTGTGGAGAAGTGAGTGGATGTCCTATGTGCCCATTGCTTCACCTTGTGTCACGGCAATACAATTGATATATCTGATAATAATGAACTGATAATACTTACACTTAGGCTCCTGCTATCAAAATTATATCCAATAAGATATTTACATTTGATGTTGATGTTAGAATAGATACCAACTATTTCAGCGGTGCCAAGACATGATGGTTTGAATTTTCATTTGTGGGACCTTATCCTACCAGCAGGAGGAAAGATAGTTTGAAGACCCACCCGTACTGGCTTTGGGACTCACACAGATCTGCAACTCCTCACTTGCACTGTCAGCTGCCAATTTTGGGGTGAGAGAGAGATAGAGAGAGAGTGAGGGAGAGAGATGGTGCTTCAAAGTGGAGGTGCAAGGCTGTTGTCATGAACCCTATGCTTCCTTGCTGGCTGACCACATCCCATCCCCCCCCCCCCTCCCCATATCCCCAAAAGCCCCAGGACATTCTGCTGCCTAGAAGACACTCCATCCCTTTACTGTGTTTAGACCTCAGCAGGGCCACCAAAAATTACAGTCAATTTGTGAAGAGTCGGAATGGACCCTTTCATTGGCTGTTGATGATGGGCACCTGTCACACTTTGTTCTTTCTGGATTGAAAAAAAAGATGCAAAACGGACCTTGGTGGGAGATTGTAATATTGGCTAGTGACAGGAAATTTCAGACCATCCACTTCTGGTCTTTCCTCTGTAACCATTTAAAAATCCAGCCCATTGTCAAATAAATTGCAGTCTCTAGAGTGCTATCGCAACTATCATATGACGAGGAAGACCAGGAAGATGAGATATGCACATAGAGGTACATTGTAATTCAAATGAAACCTTAAATGAAAGCTATATCAGATGAGTTTAAAAAACAGAAATCTTAGCTCTTTCTGGGAGAAAATAGATATGCTTAATTTCTATAATATTAAAAGATCATGTTTGACAAGATATTGTTGACAAGCCACTTTGAATTTAGAAGAGTTTTAACATTGAAACTGTAGATGTTCGAGTTTATTTATTTTCTAAAACTACAGCCTTGTCATAAATGAAGCAATAAGTAAACATAATGGCTCAACATATTTGTCCTCACATTCAGGCCCATCTTTTGTAGCCTTGAGGGTTCACCAGGTACCAAAGAAGAGAATGAAAGGTTACAGCAGATGCATCTGTTTGATGCTATATAGAAGGAGGCCAACATTTGCTTCTTCCAGTTGACACAAGGGAGCTCTTGACAATCTGGTTCTGTTGTATCTATTCCTGTGAGTATTTATCACAAGTTCTGAGAAAAATGAAATGTTGCTGTTAGTAAACAATCAAGAATTAAAATGGGTTTAAAATTCTTCACTACTGGAAGCATACACTCTCGGTATGTGTACAATTATTTGATATTTACTAGAGTGTAATAATTGAACTTTCTTTGAATGCTGTTTGTTTGGTAGCATCAATAACATCCCCATGGAGTCGATATTTGAATTTACATGGCCTGCATTGTATAGAGTGTTGCACTCTTGGGCATGCTTTAGATTATTTGCAAGATAAGTATGATGAGCAGGTGAAAGTATTGTTAAATGGTTCAATAGCAATGAATGTAATTAAAAAGCTAAATACATTATGATAAGATTGAAGTATATGTTGATCTAATTGAAATGGATGCATCTGTGGCTTCAGTGGAGATAAATGAGGAGTTCAGAAAAGTATTTGGAGAAAGATGTAATCATGCAAAATCCACTGAGTGATATGGTTCGGTTGGGTTTGTTTTAATTAACTTTTAATGCACAAAACAAACTTTGGAGGAGTGATATGGTTCAGTTTTGTTGGTGTGATATGTTGGGGAACCACTCTCCTTTATTTTCATTTCAGTTTGACTTCAATGCAGAATCCACTGAGAGCTCCAGAGCTTTCGGTCAAATAAAAGTCGAGAAACATCCTCAGTCATTTCTTTAACCAGGCTATAAGACCATAAGGTGTCGGAGCAGAATTAGGCTATTCGACCCGTCGAGTCTGCTCCACCATTCAGTCGTGGCTGATATGTTTCTTGACCCCATTCTCCTGCCTTCTCTTCATAACCTTTGATCCGCTTACCTATTGATCTCCATTTTAAAATACACTCAATGAATTGGCCTCCACAGCAATCAGTGGCAATAAGTTCCACCACTCTCTGGCTGAAGAAATTCCTGTTCATCTCAGTTCTAAAGAGACATCCCTTCAATTTGAGGCTGTGGCCTTGGGTTCTAGTCTCTCCTACTTGTTGAAATGATTTAATGGATGTTATTAATTCTAGATCATGCTCAGTTGAGCCATAGCTTCTCGGTAGTGGAACTTATACAGTTAATAAAATGTGAGGCTGGATGAACACAGCAGGCCAAGCAGCATCTCAGGAGCACAAAAGCTGACGTTTCAGGCCTAGACCCTTCATCAGATGTTTCTCTGATGAAGGGTCTAGGCCCGAAACATCAGCTTTTATGCTCCTGAGATGCTGCTTGGCCTGCTGTGTTTATCCAGCCTCACATTTTATTATCTTGGAATTCTCCAGCATCTGCAGTTCCCATTATCTCTTATACAGTTAAACTGTGTTTTGTATCAAAATTATGATCATTTTGTTTAGATGTCATGTTGTAAAATAACTGCACTCAAATTCAAAATCTAACAGCAAAACACAACAGGACACATCCACCAATTGCATTATTTTTGAGAATTTCTCTAGCTTGGGCTAAGTTCTATACACTTTATAAATACAACCATCGGAAGTACAACAACTTTTGGTTGCAACATGATTAATCTCTGTACCAAATGAAACTGTAATGTCATATTATGAGATCACTTTTGTTACATACTGAGTTATTACTGTTTGTTTTATTCATTACAGTTGACATATTAAGCTCGTGTATTTTGCATAAAGGACACAATATTGCAGCATATTGGCAAGCTGCTTTGCCTTTCACAGCTAATGTTATGTCCTCATATCAACCCCACGGGATAAACACATGTATAAAGACTGGAAGCAAATGAGGCCCTGCAGCAGGTGGCCTTTTGCAGCCTAATGAATGTGGCAATCTGTTACTATCACTGCAGTGCTTTTTACCAGACAATTAGTCAACTAAGCGCGTAATTATTCCAGGCCAACAAGAAGAGGCTCTTCTCTAATTTCATCTTTTCATTGCTGTTTACTCACCCACACTCCCCTCATTAATGAGAGATTTTCCAGTCTGCATTAATTGGTTTCAATAACATTCATTTTAGTTGAAAGGGAATGATTCTGTTAATTGGGAAGTGGAAGCATCTTTTCATTTCAAGTGCATCTTACAACAGTAAATACACTCAACAGGTCTTAGCTAATGAAATTAAGTTACACAGCAACTGAAAAACTGAATAAAATCTATCCACCATGTAGCGTGGCATTGCAGAGCGCACAGTCTACAAAAAATGTAAGTATATACTGCATTTAAAGAAGGAAACGTTCTTCAGAGCTTCTCAGAAACATAATGAACACTTGGATCCTCTTCCTTGTTAAATTTAATCAGTATGCTTTAAATGCTAAACAAATAGATCCCACTGTTACTCCATAGGTTAAATGTTTTTGGATTCTATTAAAATAATTTATGTCACTGTTTTAATCAAGCTTATTAGTGTTTTCAAGTTGTAGAAGCTTGTATTCTAACGGTTGCCAGTTACTTTGGGTTCTGCGCACAAGTTCAGCCTGAAAGAGTGTAATTATCCTTCCCCTCAGGTGACTGGCAGCTCACAAGTGAAGTGTGTCCCAGTCATTAATTCAGCTCCCAGTAGAATTAAATCTGCAGGACAAAAATGATTCTAAGAACTTGGAAACAATTGTAACTACTTTGAAGACATTGCTTTGGAAAACAATTTTAATAAATGTTGGAAATAGAAGTCATTTTGATAGGGATTGCTGGTAGAGTTGAGCTCCTAGGATTTCAATGTTCAAGTTCAGGTTGATATATGCAATTGGCAAACAGATTTTTGGGAACAGTGCATGCTGTCCCTATATTGAACAGCTTGATCAAAAGTACAACATCTAGGGTCATCTGTATCACCATTATTCCTTTTGATCATTATTTATATAGGTACATAGATCCTTTTTCCTCTGCAAATATGTGCACACATTAGAACCTGAGCACCTTGCTTTTCTCTGTTGCCTTTGTGTTCATAGTTCTATTTCTCATCTTCTGATATTCATCTTTCCTCTTAATAACATGAAAGCAACAAATGATCTTGCATGACTTAAAATAACTCTTAAATTCCCACTTTACTTCTTTTTAACTCTGGCAATATCATGTTTTCTGTTTTAAAAATCTGATTGTTTTCTTCATGCCTCTACATTTGCAATGCAAAAGATGGATCTACACTACCCAAACCAGCATCCAAGACCAGGAACTTTCTAAAAATAGATGAGTGGTGTTTATCAATTGTTTTGGCTACATAATAAATTGCTTAATCATCATAGCTGATTGATATTTTTAAGATTTGATGAAATTTTGTGGCTGGCCAGTAAAATTACAGTTTCATTTGTACCTCTGCACTATTTGTTATAAAGGTTGAAGTAAATTGATACTTTTGGTTTCATCTTCCATTGCAAATTTATTGCCTTCTCTGTTTTGGATGTTGGCTTCTTAGTGGAATTGAAAGCTAGGCTTAGTAATGAGGACTAAGTAATTATCCATTGTTGTAAAAACCTATCTACTTCACTACTTGCTGTCCTTATCAGATCTGACCTACAGATGACTCCTGGGAAGAGTAGAATGGCAACGCTTAACCAGTCTAAGAAATGGCCAAGCAAGCCACCAAGTTTGAGATTAATTAGAGATGGGTAACAAATGCTGACCTCATCAATGATGCTCACATCCTCTAAAAAAACGTATCATAATATGGCCCCAGAACCAGTAGTCACTTTTCTGACCTTTGCATACTTAACCATTATTCACACACAAGTCACAAATGTCAGCAGCTTATTCAGCCTTATTGTGGCATTAAAGTCAAGCTTAGTTTGTGTCTTCACTCCACATTGGATTGAATGCACTCCCTGTGGGTGTGACTGGATGATAAACAGAAATTGATATTCGGAGGCTGCACTGATGATGGTAACCAGCATGGTAACATAGAACATTATGTAACGAAACATCTGCGGAACAACAGACCAGCTCAGCGAGCCAACCAACCTCAACAATGTATTGATATTCTAACTGATGGTTCTTTATTGTCACAAGTAGTTTTAAGGCCAGTTTTATCACCGAATGTAGTCTTACCCAAGACCTTAGAACTCTAAGTAACTGGGATTAAATTTGGAAATTTGCTTGTTTGTATGGAACAGATTTACTGAGCAAAAGAACCAAATCATGAGGAACCTCTTTTCCCAGACTATACAAAAGAACAAAGAACAAATAAAATTACAGCACAGGAACAGGCCTTTTGGCCCTCCAAGCCTGCACCAATCGAGATCCTCTGTCTAAACCTGTCATCTATTTTCTAAGATAATAAAATGTGAGGCTGGATGAACACAGCAGGCCCAGCAGCATCTCAGGAGCACAAAAGCTGACGTTTCGGGTCTAGGCCCTTCATCAGAGAGGGGGATGGGGTGAGGGTTCTGGAATAAATAGGGGGAGTGAGGGGGAGGCGAACCGAAGATGGAGAGAAAAGAAGATAGGTGGAGAGGAGAGTATAGGTGGGGAGGTAGGGAGGGCATAGGTCAGTCCAGGGAACACGGACAGGTCAAGGAGGTGGGATGAGGTTAGTAGGTAGGAGATGGAGGTGTGGCTTGGGGTGGGAGGAAGGGATGGGTGAGAGGAAGAACAGGTTAGGGAGGCAGAGACAGGTTGGACTGGTTTTGGGATGCAGTGGGTGGAGGGGAAGAGCTGGGCTGGTTGTGTGGTGCAGTGGGGGGAGGGGACGAACTGGGCTGGTTTTGGGATGCGGTGGGGGAAGGGGAGATTTTGAAGCTGGTGAAGTCCACGTTGATACCATTGGGCTGCAGGGTTCCCAAGCGGAATATGAGTTGCTGTTCCTGCAACCTTCGGGTGGCATCATTGTGGCACTGCAGGAGGCCCATGATGGACATGTCATCTAAAGAATGGGAGGGGGAGTGGAAATGGTTTGCGACTGGGAGGTGCAGTTGTTTATTGCGAACCGAGCGGAGGTGTTCTGCAAAGCGGTCCCCAAGCCTCCGCTTGGTTTCCCCAAGGTAGAGGAAGCCACACCGGGTACAGTGGATGCAGTATACCACGTACCACTGTACCCGTTGTGGCTTCCTCTACATTGGGGAAACCAAGCGGAGGCTTGGGGACTCCTTTGCTGAACACCTCCGCTCGGTTCGCAATAAACAACTGCACCTCCCAGTCGCAAACCATTTCCACTCCCCCTCCCATTCTTTAGATGACATGTCCATCATGGGCCTCCTGCAGTGCCACAATGATGCCACCCGATGTTTGCAGGAACAGCAACTCATATTCCGCTTGGGAACCCTGCAGCCCAATGGTGTCAACGTGGACTTCACCAGCTTCAAAATCTCCCCTTCCCCCACCGCATCCCAAAACCAGCCCAGTTCGTCCCCTCCCCCCACTGCACCACACAACCAACCCAGCTCTTCCCCTCCACCCACTGCATCCCAAAACCAGTCCAACCTGTCTCTGCCTCCCTAACCTGTTCTTCCTCTCACCCATCCCTTCCTCCCACCCCAAGCTGCACCTCCATCTCCTACCTACTAACCTCATCCCACCTCCTTGACCTGTCCGTGTTCCCTGGACTGACCTATGCCCTCCCTACCTCCCCACCTATACTCTCCTCTCCACCTATCTTCTTTTCTCTCCATCTTCGGTCCGCCTCCCCCTCTCTCCCCCTATTTATTCCAGAACCCTCACCCCATCCCCCTCTCTGATGAAGGGCCTAGGCCCCAAACGTCAGCTTTTGTGCTCCTGAGATGCTGCTGGGCCTGCTGTGTTCATCCAGCCTCACACTTTATTATCTTGGATTCTCCAGCATCTGCAGTTCCCATTATCACATCTATTTTCGAAGGGTCTGTATCCCTTTGCTCCCTGTCCATCCATTTCCAGATACATCCTAAAAGACGTTAACGTGTCTGTGTCTACCACCTCAACTGGCAATGCATTCCAGGCACCCACCACCTTCTGTGTAAAGAACTTTTCACACATATCTCCCATAAACTTTCCTCCTCTCACTTTGAGCTCATGACCCCTGGTAATTGAGTCCCCCACTCTGGGAAAGAAGCTTCTTGCTATCCACCATATTTTATATGTATTATAATTTCAGTCAAACTTTTACAAACTGGTCAGAAGTCCTAATTTTATCATGGATACATTGTAAAACTTACATATGTCAATAAAAATTTATGAAAAATTTTAAATACGCCATTTCGCCTTAATCAACAGCTGAACGCGGATTTACATAAATTTTAAAATTCTTCATCATACATTAATTTAAATCAGCACCTCTTGAAGGCATGCATGAAATAATGGAACTAAATTTTAAATATTACTTGAAATGCACCTTTTAGGCTTAAAACTAGGCGCTTTTAGTTAATTACTTCTTATGATTTATTTTTCAACCAGGACTTTTTCCTCTGCATTTAGTAGAAATAGACATATGTTCTAACAATTATTCCAGCTATATTTCTTTCACATTCTTCTTGGAATATGTGTTCAAGCTTAGACTAGCCAAAGATCCGGCAACTATCATTTTAAAATTAATTCACTTTTGAATTTCTCCCACTTTGCTGCATTTTCTGAATCCTGCTGTTCTTAGTCTTAGTTAATTCAATACAATTGTCCTTATTGAATTAAGGTTGCTTTTCAAGAATTTTAAGCGTGGTTTAGTGGCAAATTGAATAATTATTGGCATATTTCCTATTTGTAACAGAAAATGATGAGAACATAAGTCATTTGATAAAATCATTGGTAAGTCAGCAGCATAGTGAGAATGATTATTTCTTCTTGCAAGGTTAATTTTGCCTCCATGTTAATTCAAGTGGAAGGAAGGATGATGTATTTCAATGAAGTAAACTAATTACAAAATAACAGTTCGAATGGAATAAGAGAGGAAATATTGCTCCTTTAGTAAATTGACACATTCTTGTCTTAACTATTTCAGTAAGGGGAACAAAAGATATTACCGTTAGGATATGAAGCTGGAAATAAGCGTTCTTCCTGATACAGAGGAGTGAAAAGGATAATATTTGCTTTTGCATATCTTAAGGGATATTACTTAGCAGGCTAAAAGGGGATATCACTTTTTAAATCTAATGAATATAACCATGGCCAGGTTAGCCTGGAAAGGACCAACCTTCCACAAGAATCTCTGAGAGGATTAGAGGGCTTAAATTGTACAACCAGTCATAGATGGTTTGAGATTTAAACATCGAAATTAGACAGCATAATTGATTTGCTGTACTTTTCAGCTGTGCCTCTAATTTCTCCACATATTTAAATAATAGCTTCCCTGGTGCTCTTTGGTCTAATCATTTTATCTTCTTCCGTCCCACAACCCACAAGGTTTTGAGTGTTTTATCTATGTTATGTAGAATCTTGACAGCTGGTTTGCAGTTGGGTATGCGCACCTGTGGTTGTCAAGGTTACCCAGTTTCATCCGCCCACTGATTTCTTTGATTTGCATAATTCTATCATATCGGTTTATTGCATTCCAGAATGAAGTTGATAAATGGCACATTCTAAAACTGATATCTTCTCCTCAGATTTTATCAGCCAGAGTATTGTATTTTTCTTAGATATTGTATTTGAGACATTGTCTTTGCTCCTACTGCTCTAAAGTTTGGCCGAAGAGAAAGGAGCAAAATCGTAAACATGCAAAGAACTTGTCTTGCATATTCCAGGAGGAACTTGAAAAATATTTGATGATCAACCATCTATTACTCAAACAGAATGGGTTTAATAGTCATATAGTGAAGGATCGGCTTTGGATCACCAGAACAATGGTGACGTGTACATTGTGCTTTGTTCATTCTGTCATTTTAAAAAATAAATTTCGTGTAATGTAATCAAAGAAGAGTAGTTACAATTCATGAGTGTGGGCTTAATAATCTACAAATAACTAAAGGTGGAATGAACTGGCCATTTGGAAATATTGTAAATAAACATGACTACCAACATTATGTTTTGCGTAACACAAAATACTTGAAAATAAATCTCCATTTCAAATTGAGCTTGTCCCAGCGTCTTATAGTTTTAATGTTTGCTGCTGGTGAATTTAGAACATAGAACATAGAACAGTACAGCACAGAACAGGCCCTTTAGCCCACAATGTTGTGCCGACCATTGATCCTCATGTATGCACCCTCAAATTTCTGTGACCATTTGCATGTCCAGCAGGCTCTTAAATGTCCCCAATGACCTTGCTTCCACAACTGCTGGCAACGCATTCCATGCTCTTACAACTCTCTGTGTAAAGAACCCGCCTCTGTCATCCCCTCTATACTTTCCTCCAACCAGTTTAAAACTATGACCCCTCATGTTAGCCATTTCTGCCCTGGGAAATAGTCTCTGGCTATCAACTCTATCTGTGCCTCTCATTATCTTGTATACCTCAATTAGGTCCCCTCTCTTCCTCCTTTTCTCCAGTGAAAAAAGTCCGAGCTCAGTCAACCTCTCTTCATAAGATAAGCCCTCCAGTCCAGGCAGCATCCTGGTAAACCTCCTCTGAACCCTCTCCAAAGCATCCACATCTTTCCTATAATAGGGCGACCAGAACTGGACGCAGTATTCCAAGTGCGGTCTAACCAAAGTTTTACAGAGCTGCAACAAGATCTCATGACTCTTAAACTCAATCCCCCTGCTAATGAAAGCCAAAGCACCATATGCTTTCTTAACAACCCTGTCCACTTGGGTGGCCATTTTAAGGGATCTATGTATCTGCACGCCAAGATCCCTCTGTTCCTCCACACTGCCAAGAATCCTATCCTTAATCCTGTACTCAGCTTTCAAATTCGACCTTCCAAAATGCATCACCTCGCTTTTATCCAGGTTGAACTCCATCTGCCACCTCTCAGCCCATCTCTGCATCCTGTCAATGTCCCGCTGCAGCCTACAACAGCCCTCTATACTGTCAACGACACCTCCAACCTTCGTGTTGTCTGCAAACTTGCTGACCCATCCTTCAATCCCCTCATCCAAGTCATTAATAAAAATTACAAACAGTAGAGGCCCAAGGACAGAGCCCTGTGGAACACTACTCACCACTGATTTCCAGGCAGAATATTTTCCTTCTACTACCACTCGCTGTCTTCTGTTGGCCAGCCAATTCTGTATCCAGACAGCTAAGTTCCCCTGTATCCCATTCCTCCTGACCTTCTGAATGAGCCTACCATGGGGAACCTTATCAAATGCCTCACTGAAGTCCATATACACCACATCCACAGCTCAACCCTCATCAACTTTTCTAGTCACATCCTCAAAGAACTCGATAAGGTTTGTGAGGCATGACCTGCCCCTCACAAAGCCGTGTTGACTGCATTTAATCAAGCCATGCTCTTCCAGATGGTCATAAATCCTATCCCTCAGGATCCTTTCTACCACCTTGCAGACGACAGATGTGAGACTTACCGGTCTGTAATTGCCGGGGATTTCCCTATTTCCTTTCTTGAAGAGAGGAATTACATTTGCCTCTCTCCAGTCCTCAGGTACGACTCCAGTGGAGAGCGAGGATGCAAAGATCTTCGCAAGTGGCAAAGCAATTGCATTTCTCGTTTCCCAAAGCAGCCGAGGACAAATCTGGTCCGGGCCTGGCGACTTGTCAATCTTAACGTTTGACAAAATTTTCAGCACATCAGCTTCCTCTATCTCTATCCATTCCAGCATGCACACCTGCTCTTCAAAGGTTTCATTCACTACAAAGTTCATTTCTTTCGTAAAGACAGAAGCAAAAAACTCATTTAGGGCTTCCCCTACCTCCTCAGACTCCACACACAAGTTCCCTAGGCTATCCCTGAACGGCCCTACTCTTTCTTTGACCATTCTCTTACTCCTCACAAGTGTAAAATGCCTTTGTGTTCTCCCTAATCCATTCTGCCAAGCCTTTCTCGTGCCCCCTCCTGGCTCTCCTCAGACCATTTTTGAGCTCCTTCCTCGCCTGCCTGTAATCCTCTAGAGCTGAGCTTGACCCTAGCTTCCTCCACCTTATGTAAGCTACCTTCTTCCTTTTGACGAGAAGCTCCACCGCTCTTGTCGTGCAAGGTTCCTTTATCTTACCCCTTCTTGCCTGTCTCAGAGGGACATATTTATTCGTCACTCGCAACAACTGTTCCTTAAACAGTCTCCACATGTCTATAGTACCTTTACCATGGAACAATTGCTCCCAGTCCATGCTTCTTAACTCATGTCTAATCACATAGTAGTTTCCTCTTCCCCAATTAAATATCCTCCCATTTTGCCTAATCCTCTCCTTCTCCATAGCTATGTAGAATATGAGGCAGTTATGGTCACTATCACCAAAATGCTCTCCCACCACAAGATCTGATAACTGTCCGGGCTCGTTTCCGAGCACCAAGTCTAGAATAGCCTCTCCTCTCGTCGGCCTGTCAACGTACTGAGTTAGGAAACCCTCCTGAACACACCTTACAAAAACAGCTCCATTCAAATCTTCTGCTCGAAGGAGGTTCCAATCAATATCGGGAAAGTTAAAGTCACAATTTAATGCTTGTATGGTCCAGGATGCCAATGGCTTACAACATGAAGGTCCCCAGTTTAGTTATATTTCAGTTACAATTTAATTTTAAAAAGCACTTACAGTTACAAAGTGTTAGAACATATTTACGGCGCAGATATAGATTCAGTCTGATAAGTGTACGCTGCTGGTTACACTCCTTTCACCTTTCTTCATGTAACCCCATCAATAATAAATATTAAATGTTATTTCAATTTAGTTAAATTTGCATTAATCAATGTAAATGGTCATGCTCCTTCAATTATTTTGTGATGATCCCTGCTGATTTTAGTGTTGAACAAATCAGATCCCAGAATGAAACCTGAATTGATTGAACGTATTTTGTTTTGTTGTACACTAGTCATAGATGGTTTGACATTTAAAAATCAAAATTGATTTACTCTACTTTTCAACTATGCCTCTGATTTTTCCACATATTTAATTAATAGCTTTCCTGTATTCTTTGGTCTAATCATTTTATCTTCTTCCACCCCACAACCTGCAAGGTTTTGAGTGTTTTGTCTATGTTACATAGCAGTCTTTCACAGATACAAAAGCTCACAAGGCTGCAGAGATAGTTTTAAACAATAAAAAAAGAAGTTTATGATACCAGACCAGGACAACTAAATTAAACCAAATTATTGACAGAGAACGCAGTTTGAAAGATTTTGAAACAAATGGCAAAACAAAATCCCATCTACTGCTCAGTGCCATAACTTTAAATCTAATCAAAATCCAGAAATATTTCTTGCCCAGCCAATCTGTGGCTTTGACCTAACAGCTTCTGGCCCAATGCCCTGTAAAGCCTTTTCTTTGAATATTCACAAAACTGAGCACTCTCTCAATCTTTTAATAATCTGCAGAATACAAGTGAAATATTTCTGGTCTGGTAGTATCACAAATTACTCTTTTTCATGAATGTAATTTATTTCTGAAAAGGAGAGATTATACTCACATCTAACTTCAGTCAGGCCCTCCACAACCTGCGTCTAAAAGCTTTTCAACTAATTTTTATAAAAAAAAATCAGGCATCCTAAATTCTGTGACAGCTAACAGCCTAATGTTTTCTGTCTTCTGTTGCAATCCTCAACAATATAAAAACAAACTTCCATCAACTCTTCAGGAGGTCATGCAGTTATCTGCTATTTAACACCAGCTGGATCAAATCCTGGTTTTGTCAAGATGACCTTCATTACATTTTCAATTCCTTCTCAGAAATAGACCTACACTCATTTGCCTCTAGTTTAAAATTCAACCTGTTAAAATTGATTTAATATTTATATTATTTCACAATGTGATCACAAATTATAATTTTGAGTTACTGTGGAACTGTAATTGTAGCCTTTAATGTTTGTCTTAACTCCCTGATTTATGCAAGAACACAATCTCAGTTGCAGTCAAATAGAGGAGACCACTGTGACCATTATGAGCTCTGATTTACGATGCATGTGAGAGAGTTCATGGCAGACCTTCTTGGCCCATTACCAATTAAGACTGTTAAATGCTAAACTAGAGGCCACTTACGAGTTTGACTTGTAATGTCTCTGATCACCTGACTCACTGGTGGGCAAGAAAGGTAGCTAATTTCTGAAGGGAAATCTAGTGGGGTAGACTAGATTGTGAGCTGAGAGGATCTCCAATTTGAAGGCAGATGGAGGCATGAGTATTGACCAAGATGTTGGCCTCACAAAACACCTCCTGCCCTCACCTCGGGCTATTCTGAACCGCTCATTCTGCAAACCCCATGTCAAAACATAACAATTACATTACCCCAATGAACCTCCAGAAGAATAGGAATCACCTTGCAGACTTTAAGACCCAGAGCAACTTCTGGTGCCCAGGACACCAGTGTCAAGTCCTGCAATTTGTTAAGAAAATTACTCACTTAATGAGTTAACTGGCTGGTGATTGATTTTTTTTGGGAGTAGGGGTAATGTGTAATTCCCCATTAAATTACTCACTCATACACTTGAATAAAAGATAAGAAAATTCCTCACAGACATTTTGATTTATCAAATATTTACTGAAATTGACTTATGGGTAATTACAAGAAAAGAGAAATAGAGTGAAGAAAGTTGGATAGTACCTAATCAACTTTCATTCTAATAATAATTATTCATGTAATTATTCTGAGTTCCAAATTATTATGTCGACAAATTTCTGTGAATATTTAAAAAATAGAGTAAAATGTAACAAGCCTAAATATACACCTTTATAATCTATATGAGGTGTTGCTGCAAGTTTCTTCTTTCAGTTGTCAGTCACACGATAAGATTCAGATGCAACCTGTTCTGCATAGCTACATGTGTGGGAAAGACCTTGCAAAGTGTTTTCAGTGTGTGCTTAAATCTTAAGATTTTGTAAAGCAGCTATTATTTCATCAATGTGATTTTTCCTCCATTTCTTATTATTAAGATTGTTAATGCCTTTCTCAGAGATGTTACTAAATTAGCCTGAATTGTGAGAGTTTCTGTGTGACATGCCCACCTTTATTGGATATTAGATTGATATTTCAAAAAACAATGCATGTTATACAGAAATAGGACGCTGTCAACCATCAGTTTGAACTAGATTTGGTAACACATTGAGTCACTCCATCTGAAACAGACTATTGCTGGTTTTCAAATTACCTTTTTTATGTAATTTTCATGTAATTTGCTGAATTGGTTACTGAGAGTAATTGTTTCTAGGGTGAAATTTATCTTCAGCCAGGGAACACACTGGCCGGTGAAGGTTGAGCTATCTGTTATGCATGGTACCTAATTTTCTCTCTGATGTCATAAAGTCATAGAGTCCTACAGTATGGAGATAGGCCCGTCAGCCCAAACTGGTCCATGCTGACCAAAATGTCCTTCCATGCTATTTCACTCCACTTGGCCTATATTCTTCTAAATCTTTCCAATCCACGTATTTATCCAAATGCCTTTTAAATGTTGTTAATGTACCCATCTCAACCACCTCTGCAGGCAGCTTATTCAATGTGTGTACCACCCTCTTTGTAAAAAAAAAGTTGCCCCTCAGGTTCCCATTTATTCATTCACCTCTTACCATAAACATACCCTTTGGTTCTCAATTCCCCAGGCCTGGGAAAAATACTGAGTGCATTCACTCTATCCATGCCTGTGAAGATCTTATGCACCTCTATAAGATCCCCCAACAGTCTCCTACTCTCTAAAGAAGGGAGTCCTAGCATGTCCAACCTCTCCATATTAATCAGCCCCTTGAATCCTGGCAACACCTTCATAAACTTCTTCTGCATTCTTTCTAGTTTAATAACATCTTTCCTGTAGCAAGGTGACCAAAACTGAACACAATATTTCAAGTACAGCCTCACCAACATCCTGTACAACTGCAACATAACTTCGTAACTTCCACACTTCCATGTCAATGGAAAAGAAAAGCAAACATACAGTGGATTGATGGCCTGTGACTGCCTGGTTTGTGCCTCTACTGGAATTGAAACGCACTTTCTGTATTCAGTATTACAACTTGTGGTGTTAAAGAACACAATGCAAGAGCTAAATAGCAGTTAGTAATCACAGAACAGCAACTGAAATTAAACAGTGCAATTACCTGTTAGCCAGTTAAAAGATTAACTTTATTTCTTGCCACATGCCTGCTTTTGGGAAAATCACTTTAAGTATAGTATTTAGTAAAGTACTTATCAAAAACAGTTTTCCTGAGTGCAGCAGTGTTAGATTTCAGGGCAGCTGTGAAGAATCAGTCAGCTTGTAACAAAGGAAAACAGCAGTTGCTGGAAATCTGAAATAAAAACATAAAATGCTGGGAAAAAGAAATTCCTGTACAAATCAGGCAGCATCTGTTGAGAGAGACACAGAGCTAATGTTGTAGATCAGTGACCTTTCAGTGTTTGAGATAACAAGGCTTAGAGCTGGATGAACACAGCAGGCCAAGCTGTGTTCATCTAGCTCAACACCTTGTTCCTCTGCTGCTTGGCTTGCTGTGTTCATCCAGCTCTACATCTTGAAATCTCAGATTCTCCAGCATCTGCAGTTCCTACTATCTCTGAAACCTTTCAGTGTTTAATGCTTTCTATGACTGGACGATCTTGGATAAGCTTTGCAGTCCAATCCAGAGTGTGAACTTGAACTTTATCGTCTGCTGTGTACAGTGTACTTCTGTGATAATGCAGTACTCACTATCTGAACAACAAGAAGTGCAAGAGGAGAGGAAGGAAGAACAAAATGTGAACAAGAGGAGGAACAGAGTAGATCATCTGGAAGCATTTCAAATTAACAATCCCTTCTATTGCAAATGCACCAATGTCACAGTTCTTATCACCTCTGTAGTTTTCTTTCCATCCTATCCAATGTGTCTCACCACCACTTCATTACAATTGCTATCACTAACACTAAGTCCTATAGCTACCCATTTTAATGCTGCTCGGAAGAAAATTCCAACAGCTGTTTGGGAAATAGAAGCTAGCCTTACAATGTTGATTGTTGATTGTCATTTTGTGAATCTGCTACATTTGGCCATTTACTTCTTGAAGTAACAGCTGAGCACTTTTTTCTGACAACCTGAAATTAAGGCAAAGAGCAAGGGTTGGATTTTATTATGAGGAAAGATCAGAGCATGGCTGGTGAAAGCAAATGCAGATTTTCCACACAGACTGTTTAGAGGGAGATGGCAGTCAGAAGGGGAAATAAAGGATGAAGTGTGAATAAACTCTGAATGACATTCTCTCCTGGGCTACCATTCATCGTGACCCTAATTTAAGCCATGCCATGCTGCCCTTTATGCCATCTTCCACAAGAGACATATTCTCCTGTGCTCATGGCCTCCTGTAACATGTTGCACAGCTCCTTGCCTGTAATAAAGAAGGATATGAAATTCTTGTGAGCAGTTGCGTTATGGAGAAATACTTTGTTTGTTGTATGCATTGTAGTTATGGTATATAGTGAGATGTGGGGAAATAGTTGTGCAAGTGTTACAGCTGATGTGAGGAGAACAAGGTGCAATGATAACATTGAACCAAGGAAGGTAGAGAAGGGAAGTATTGATAGTACTACAGCAAGAACAACATGCATTTATATAGCACCTTCAATTTAAGAAAACATCACAGACCTTCTTTGCAGCAGCATCACCGAATAAAAGTTGACACTGCCCCATACTTGGAGATAGTCGGTTAGATGGCATGATACTTGGTCAAAGAAGAAGCATTTAAGAGGCATTTTAAACGACGAAAGTGAAAAAGAATGTGAAGTAGTTCGGGGAGAATATTCCAGAGTTTAAGATCTTGGTTTATGGACACCACTGTTGATGATTTAAATTGGGATACTTGAGTCAAAATTTGGGGAGTGCGTATATCTCCGAGGGCTATGCGGCTGGAGGAGATGAAGACAGATGAAAGCTATGGAAGAATTAGCAAACAAGATACGGAATGGGGGAAACTGCGGGACAGGATTAAAGTTTGATTGAACCAGAAGAGACAATATTGAACATAGGGTCAGACAAGAATGGAGAAAAATTGTTTCAGAAGATGGTCAGAAATAAAAGTACTTATCCATGTGTATTTTCAAGAGCTGTTTTTAAATAAAGGAGATTTGGAGGTATGGTTTGCTGCAGAGAAAATTGCAGAAGAAATGTAAAGATTTGAATAGATATTTACGGTAGTCAAATGCAAAGTAACTGAATTGTAAAAACTGATTAAATCATATAAACATGAGACAAACGACTGAACACGGAACACAATGCATAAATGGAATCACAGAAAACTGGTGATAACTTGTTCAAACCATTAGCAACATATGTGGCAACAGTAATGAAGGCACAAGATTTTCAGGTGCAAAGTCAAGATGATATGACTTAAACCAAGTAGAGAAATAATGAGTAAAAACTGAAAATGCAGTAGAAACTCGTCAGCTCTGACAACATCTGTGGAGAGAGAAAAACAGTTAATATTTTGAGTCCAATGTGACTCTCCTTTGAAACAACAGTTTTGAAGGCAGGTTGTACTGGACTCAGTGTCGATTTTGTGTCTCCCTCTGCCGATGTTGCTAGATTTGCTGAGCTTCAACAGCTCTTTTTTTCATTTCAGATCTCCAGCATTCACAATATTGTGCTTTCGTTGGAGAAACAGTAAGCATGTAAGTGTCCTGATTGTTTGTGCTTACCTGCAATCCTGTACAATCCTCAACACTACTTTGCAAAGGAGACAACCTGACTTGGAGACTATGCAGAGGATGGGCACTCAACCAATTACAAAGATTAGACATCTCCTCTATTTGAGGTGTTGACACAGTTTGAAATCTTTACATTGGAGAAGGATGTCTCAAGGGGATTTCCAAATTTCTAAGGAAATTTGATAAGCTGAACCCTATTCAATTTTTGGTGCAACCACAAATTTGTAATCAGACAATTCACAATAATGAACATGAGTAGACTGGTTGAACAATTTCATGCAGACGTTTGTGGAATGTTAAATAAATCCCCGAGGAAGATAGTGAAATCAGATACTATCAGCAGAACCAAACTGGTCCTTTGTTTTTGGTGAAAAAAGTGACTGAAAGTTACAATGTTTTGGGATAGAGTATGATCTTTTTGAAACTATGGGAATTGCTATTCGGGTAGCAAAGTTTCAAGTTTTGTATATTTTGTTATCTTTATAGAAATTCACATCCAGGTTTACATAGGCAATTATCAATAAGTTGAGGATTTCTTTATATACTCTTTGGTGGTTGTTAACAATTAGTATTTTATTGTATGTATTTTGTTGTTCGGTTTGAGGGAAATTACTTCATTTAGGTCAAAAGTTCAGAATGATCTTAAGTGCTGAAAGTAGTATAGTGGAACCAGCTGATCACAATTCTTGTCTACTCCTTAAAAAGGCCTAATATCACTCCAGTGGCAGAGGTTAGAAAATCTAACCTGATATTTAGTAACTAATTTATATTAAAATACTTAAAGATTGGTATTATGTTAGGATTTTAGTCTTCGTTTTTAATTTTTAGTTATGGCTAATGTAATCTAACCTTCAGTTGCTGCTATGAAATCTTTATTATTTCCAATGATTTACTTGCATCTATGTCGATCTCTCAATGATTAGCTTGCATGTACTGTGGATTGTGATGTAGGATCTGTGAAGTTAGCAATTTATACAAGTGTAAACTGTTTAAATTATAATGTGATTAAACCCATTCATGAAACGCTTGATTTTGTTTTACCAGTTACAAATACAATATCTAAATTGTAGATACATATTGAGTTTAAAAAATCTTTGCAGTATAATGGATTCATGATTTTTCCATGAATGAAAAGTTTATTGTAACATTTAAATTTCTGTGAATATAGTAAGACGCTAACTTGGAATTTTTAAAGAGTTTGACAATTGAGGAATATTATGTAGCTTTTATGTACTTTAGTCAAGAAGAAAGGCTCCTATCTTGTTTTTTTTAAAAGGACAAGTTATGTAAAGATAAAACAAAGCATAAACATCAAGCAAGGAGAGACGAGGGAAGGTAATATTGAATGCATGACAGCAATTTTCTCTCAAGATTTTACCTTCCTAATCTCTAACACTAAACCCGAAACTCCGTCGGTTGAAGAATGCATGTTGCAATAAAAAATAGATCAGTATCTGTGAAGCCCTTCAGGGAAAACACTGGCAGAACCTTTAAAAATGGTATTACTACCTTATTCAGTTCTGTTCTTTTGACAGTGATCTGAGGTCAGGCCACTGTTGATATCTTTGAGCTGTTCAAGTAAGTTAGGCATCTATTGTTGTAAAAATACAGAAAACTTTAACAATTATCTTGAATGCAGACTGCATACTTAGTAGATGCTATGCAGAAGAGACTGTGTAGCAAAGCCATTACCATTGTATAACTAAAGCAGTTTGATCTAATGTTGTCATAGTGAAGTTTGAAGAATGTCTTGAACAAAAAGCACTGAATCTAATAAAATTCGCATAAAGAGATGTGCTGTCCCAGCTGCTTATATACTATTGAAGGTTTTTGGAAAAATGAATAAAAGCAAGCAAGTAAGAAAGAAAATGATGAAAAAGACGTCTCTTTCAAATATATTTTAAGACTTCACTTTGCAGTTTAAAAACTGTGGCTTCAGTAACTTAGCAGTTTGCTTTCTTAAAACTAATTATTTATACCAGCATCATTTAAGTAGGTTCCTGATATAATTCATAAAAATTGTTTAGCTGCAATATAACAAGTAGTGTGTGTAGGGGAAAATGTGATATCTGAAATTTGCTTCCTAGTCACTTAATAACACCATCTCATTTTCAGGAAAATTTGAATCAGTCAAGTCAGCCTTTTGTTGGTTTTGTCCCAGAACATATAAGCATCGTAAAGCCCTCAGTTTTATTGTCAATTTTAAAACAAGATTGATTAATTTGGTACTTCTTGATTAAAATACATCTCTTTGAAGATTTTGCTGTAATTTTCTTGCCATAATTCCCACCTAAAAATAAAATGTATCACTTTTTGGGAAAAGTTCAGATGCACATTCTGCAGAAAGCTGGCATGAGCCTTTTTTATTTTCTTAATTTGTTGTCATGTGCTATGACGTGATACTCAATCAACTCTATAAATATTATTTCCCCACTCATTTCTGTTCAATTTTATAATTGAATTCAATAAAAACATTTCATTCAGTGAGTGATTACATTTAGTGCTGAATTAGATTGTGTTTGTAATTATCAATGCCTTCAATGAAAAAAGAGTGAAGCATTGCTGATAGTAATTAATGAGGCTCTTTTGGGCATTTTACCTATCAAGTTGTTAGTCTTCAAATGAGGACCTGTTGGCATATTTTCCTTCCATACGAGAATTTGTTTTCGAAAAGTGGGAAAAGTGCATTGCTAAATTAAGTGATTGGCCATTACTTAATTGACATTTTAAATAAAGGTATGTATTATTGGAGTAGAGTTGGACGTGAGTGGGTTTACAGCATAATAATATTATGGGGTTGAATACTGCTTTTAAGTGTTATTTAAAATGTCTTTATTATATTGAAAAGATATTGGGGATATATGCATTTCCAGTATTACTGTGAAAGATGAGCTCAGGTTTCTTTTAAAAAAATATATGTAGTGAGTCCAGACATTATTTACATTGTAATTCAATTTGCTTTATCCTCGGGGAAGAATAACACCTGAACAAAGAGATAAGAATTCTCAAGTGGAGTTTCTTTTTGAATGATCAGGCATTCAAAAATCTGAATTATATAGAAATTGTAAATTGACTAATGATAGGAGAATTTCAGTCTGATGTGTTTCCAGGGAATGAAAGAAGGAACAAGTAGTAGACAGGACCCTCCTGTAACACTAATAGTAACTGACAAAAACAATATCACTTCTGTCACACACAAGATCAAGTCTACTCCATTTACTGCCACCATTGGGACACCCATGTTCCCTGCTGATGAAGTTATGAAATACAAAATGTAATTTGACACTGGTTCTTTGCTGATGCTGTTACTTCTGCTTCTGATTTGGAATTTGATATGGTTACACATTTGGTCCTAACATTCAGCTACATTTACACTGGTCAAAATAGTTCAGTAGAATAGTTTAACATGGTTTCCATGTTCTTTAATTATCTTTAGTGCTTTTGGTCAGATTATCTGTATGTTATTTCAAAGAATTAGATCTAAAACACGACACAGATATCACCGTCATGCTTTTTCACAACTTACTAGCAACATATTACACCGTTTCTGAAACCAGAATACAGCAGAAAATAATACTGCTTCACATCAGCGCCTGACGAGCACTGTTTACTTTGAATTTCTGATGAAAACATCTTCGTTTTCAGGTATGTATGAAGCATAAAATGGGGTGATCTGATTTGTATTCATAACTACATCCAATGGATGGCCACCAACATGGTCAATTGACAGGTTGTCCCATCGATATTGTTACTACGTGAAATTCTGCCTGCCACCTACAAGCAGATGGCCATGACAGATACCCCAACACAATCCCTCCCCATCATTTATGCATAGCTCAACCTGATAGAGAACTGTCACTATTTTAGTCATGCTAGAAACAGTAGATCACAATCTGGAGCTGGATAGTACATTGAGGAGACTATTTGCAAATTGTGACAGAAATTTTAACTTTATCTCTTTTGATTTTTGGTTGGTAATTGCTTTGAAAATTGCTCTCAAGATCTCTCCTGATAGATTTGTGTACACTTGAAAAAATGTGAACTTGGAAGATAGATTTCCCAGTTGGAACTCATTGATTCTTATGTTATGAAGAGAAGGAGGAGGAGGGTATGACAGAGAATAGGTATGGGATTATAGAGTGAGACATCTCAGAAGACATCTGTTTCTTAATGTCAGTGCTCACTCTCCAGGGTACCTAAATATAGAAAGTCTTCCTTAGGTTTTCTGAACATTGAAGACTCAGACCACTGTGCTACTCCAGAGAATATAGCAAACTTATACCTACAGTTGCTGGGTGAAGACCTGCATGAATCCAGGTTTAACACCATTTGAAACCTATTCACTTACACAGGTTAGAATCAAGCCTGGAGTCTACAAACACAATCACAAAGAGACCAAATAGGTCTTTACTAATGGAAATAACAATCTTCAATTGCATTACCATAGAATTCTTCCAAGATTTCTCACATGAAATTTGTTAGGCAATGGACCAACATGTTGGTTCCCAAGTCTCATACTTCATAAATTTCTGCACAGAAAAGGAAAAGTGAAATAATTGAAGAGTTCCATTTTGTAGATAGGCAAAGGGTTGGTGGATGAGTACAATTTGGAACAGAATAAAACATTGGCATGCGAGTATGGGATGAATTCGAAGTTTGAGGAGGATGAGAAATCATATGGATAACATTGGAATAATTAAATCTGATGGTGGCAAATGTATTTATAAAAGTTTACGTAACATGTACACTGATGCTGTGCTTGGGACAAAGGTGGAATTAGGCAGTCTTTGTCAATAAGGGAAATGGAAGTTCTGCTTGGACTGAAAGAAAATGGATAAAAGTAACACATTGCATGATTCTATTGTGAGCTCCGTTTAAATATCTAGCTTTCCAGGAGTGTACCCTCTGAAAGGAGGCAATCCTTGTAAGTAATTTCTGTTTCTTGGTTCCCATGATATGCCCCTCTTATCCCTTATTTCTTTTAGGAACATGTAAGTAAACTGATCAGAAGACCTTAAAGGTGATCCTGCTTCCCTTCTTAATGCAGATTCTACCACAGTTATTGTTATTCTTCTTTGTTGAACAATGTGTGTTCCTTTAAGATGATGTTTTAAATACAGTATATGTTCATATATAATATATGTAATTATTAAACAAATATGTATATTAAACAATTAAATATGCATTTCTTCAAGGAGTGGCTTTCCAGCAAGCAGTGGTTTTAATTATTTTTAATGAATCTGTTCAAACATGTGATACAACAATGGGCAGATGGGGTTTGAGCCCAAAACTTCTGGTTCAAAGGTAGGGACACTACCACTATGTCACAAAAGCTGCAGTAGTTTTGTCACTGCTATAATGTTTGCAATTAGGTTGTTTTAAGGAAACTCAATAAGGTTGACTGATTCGCAATGGGGTGTAACTCTCATTCTCACAATTCTTGATTGAATGAACTCCCTGTTTAACATTAGCTTTGTTCAGTGTCCTAGTTAATTTGGATAATATAGCCATATGTGAGAAAAACATGCAATTACATCAATTTTTTTCTTGCAGAAGAATCAAAATTTAAATTTAAGAAATGTTAACTCTCTCACTTTACTGCCATAAGGTTCATATGCTTTTTAGCTTAGTTTTCTGGCTTTCAGGTCGCAAGGTTTCAGAAATCACTAAACATTGTACCTCTCACATAATTTGATAATGTTTCAACACGGGAGTTCTAGATAAGTTGAGAGTATAATTCTGTGATTCCCTAATCTGTTCTCAACTGAATAGTTTTTAATATGTAAGATAGTGCAGAAACTGCACCAGTTAGCTTGAGCATTCCCTCAATAAAGTATTACAACATTGTTGTACATGCTTGTGGTGCTGAGAGTCTCTGGGCTCACTGTGGCCAAACAATGCAAAAACAAGTCACACTACCACCAGCCTGAGTAAATAGGAAAAGCACATTTTGACCCCACAAATATTGAGACAGTGTCTGTTGGTTGCCTAGCAACACAATGCACAACTAATTACATTGAAGCTGTGTGCTCCCTTTGTGGCTTCAGATTAAGACAGGTTTTAAAATTTTGAGCCTGTGTTTTGCACTTGCAACTGTTACTCTGAAACAATCAGAACAACTGTGTTGCTTTGTTGTTTAAAGTTTATTATGAGGCTTGTTTCGAATTTAGTGGTCTGAGAGTGATATAATTTTGGCAAGATAACCCCATAGTAGATGTTTGCTGATACAATTTGAAAGCTTAAAGGTGACATAAATTCTGCATTTTGCCACTTAATATTGGTAGTAAGCATTCTGTTTAACATATCCCTTAAATCAATAGACCTACGAATATTGTTGCTCCCAGGTTTCAGCCAATTAACTGTTTATCAGTGAGGTTTGTAGCAGATAACATCAGGACTGCTTAGAGTGACTTAAAAGGTAGAATTCCTCCCATATTTAATGATGTTACAGGGCTTTGGGGTTTGAATTCCACAATCTTGTTCCATATTGTTTGTAAACTGAAAATGAATGGCATTTTAAATATACTTATACCTTTATTTATATTCAGAAATCATATCACTTACATGCTTACATCTCTTAGAGCTGAAAAAAAAATTCAGCATGATGGCACGCAAAATTCATGAATAAATATAGAAGTATGAGATTTAATATCATGTGGACATTCGACTCCCACAAGTTTTGATTATCCAGTAAAATGCCTCAAAAAAACCTACTGGGAACTGAACATGCTGGTTTGAGCCATATGTCAGAGTTTCCAGAGGCCTTTTTCGAGCATGCAGCCTTTACTCACCTCGTGCCAGGTCAGTAACTTGAAGTGGAAGCCTACACCTGAGAATTTTTGATTCCTTGCCTGTAAGGCATTCAAATCCATGCCAGAGCAGTGAGACAAGTGAAGCATGTTGACCAGTCACCAGCAAGGCTAACAGACAGGTTTTTAGTAGAGGTTTTGAGCAAGGTATGCTTCTTTTGTAAAGTAGGTTACAGGATTTCTAGCAGTACTGGCATGGTAGATGTCTCAAATAGACCCATAATGGAACAGCATCCATTAACCATTTTTAGGAAAGTGACCCTCAAGGAGGTCATTGTGTGTGCTCTGACAAGGACAGTGCTTGAAGTTGCCAGTGGATACAGTGCCATTGTAAGTATCATGGATGTGGCCAGTTTAGACATAAATATTGCACATTCTAATACAATGTAGGGAATGGAATTTATCCGCAAATGGACCAATTGTGATTTGGTTGCATTGCAATAACTTTCGCATCAGGCATATTGGGAATCGTGTCAGGGCTTGGCAGAACTGGAGTAGTTTTCCAGTAATTGCACAGAATTGGATAGTGCTTGTTAGAGTTTGGCAACACAGAAAGATTTTTTGATCTGACATTGCTGTGGAGATGGAGAGTGGGGTCTGAACTGCAGATGGTAAAGCAGAGCTAAGAAAGACTGTAAAGTTTGAATCATTGGTAAATTCCCACTATCCGACAGCAGGTAAGCGAGGGGCAGAGGTGTGACATCACTGAATGGCCAAGTCCCATGTTAAACAGTATTGTTCTGTGACTTTACTTAGAGTTCTTTGTGAATGTTGAATGAGTTATTTTGTGATGAGTTCAGGACTTAACATTGCCTGTCTCTCTATATCCTTGTCTAATGGATAGCTGTGTAAGAAATGTTAACAATTTAACAACAGAAATGGTAAGGAGAATGTTTTGTTTGAAAAAAAAGCATCATAATAAAACGACAAAAAGCATACTACTGACCATTTAAATTTTCTAGTCCTGGCACAAAGTGGGTTAGATTCATCAGCTTTTGTTTCAATGCATTTCAACTTATTCTTAGTTTATAAAAACTTTGATAAATTAATCTTCACATATACTGGCTTTGTTATGGATCTTCAACAAATTTCTCAACAAAAATAGAGAGAAAATGTGTATGTTATAATTTCACTAGGGAGCTTTTGAAGTAAGTGAAAATGCTTATTTGGTATTTGACATTGTAAAATCCCAATTATTTTCTTTTCCTGTTGAAGTATATGGAGTGCTCATTTGATGTGAATTACTATTCCCATTCTCTCTGATTGATTGGAAAAAGCAATTCTTTCCTGTTTACCAGCAGTGCTGTCAGTGCACTGCAATGATAATTAATTTTGATTTGAATGTGAATATTATTTGAATGATTCACCAATATTTGTATCATCAGTGGAGAACATTGTCTCGCAAATAGCCTGTAGCCATCCTTACTCTAGGGAGAAGTTTTTCACGATAATCGCTGTGAATAATGAACTGAACTCTCCAAAATTTAATCAACCATTGGCTGACCTGATGGCTAATTTTTGTTCACTTTGCTTAAAAAACTTGAAGTAGAAGAACACTGATTATGTTACTATATCAGAAGCAAACACTTAGCAGCTTCTTACTATTTCTTAATAAATGTTTATATGAAAGGAAACTAATTGAGATAACAAATAATTTTGATCATACCACTGTAAAAACAAATTTGTCTTTCTCCCCCTCAAGCAAACATCAGACACCTTACTTCTTCAGCAAGTCTAAAGGATCAGCAACTCCCTTCCTGTTCTGAACTACCTGACCAGTAAGTATTTTAACCCTTCAACTATGAATGCTTCAAGGCATAGAACAAATACATAAATTTTAAATGATCGTCCAATTACAGATTTAAACTTCAAACTAATTCTATATAATTAGTCTTCTTTCCAAATTTAATATTATATATTCTGTCTTAGAAAGCATTCAAAAAGTATTGAATTTGCTGACATAATATTCTGTGGTAGGATATATTGGAAGCTGGCCCTTGGTTTATACTTATTTGAAAAATGAAGAATACTTGAGAAATATGGGAATATGTAAAGTATATAAAACATTGTTCAATCCTTTTTTCCTTCGATACAATGCCATTAACATACTGAGGAAATAGTAAACATGACCTCAGCACTGCCAAAAATATAAAGAGATTTGAAAAATAAAATCAACCTGACTACAAATGTAAAAATTATCACTGCCAATGAACCATTGGTGTAGAGGAAGCTTACAAGAATGATCTGAGGGATGAAGAGCTTGTCATATGATGAGCAGTTGAGGACTCAGGGTTTATGCTCAATGGAGTTAGAAGGTGGGGGTGGTATCAGATTGAAACTTCAGAATACTGAGAGGCCTGGATAGAGTGAACATGGTGAAGGCGTTCCTACTACTAAAAAAAGCCTGGGACCTGAGGACACACCCTCAAAGTGACAGGACAAGCCTTTAGAACTGAGATGAGAAGGAACTCATTGCCACAATGGGTTGTAGAGGCCAAGCCATTGAGTGTATTTAAAATAGACCTTGGTGGTTCTTGGTGAGTAAGGCGATTAGGGGTTACAGGGAGAAGGTTAGAGGATGGGGTTAAGAAACCTATCAACCATGACTGAATACTGCAGCATACTTGATGTGCCAAATAACCCAAATCAGCTTCAATATCTTATGACCTTATGATACTGTCCAAACAGCAAGACACAAAACCCATGGCTGGCAACTTCCAGGCAGAAATACTTGGCCTGTTAATCACAACTCCTCCCCTCCCCTTTCACTCCTACTCAACCCCAAAACTCAAGATTAACTCCCAAACGTTTTTCTGAGAGGACAAAGTTCAAACTCAAACACTCCTCGCTGAGCCATTTGGAGGATTGTTAATGTGGGAAATTCAGTATTATGTGAAGCAGTGAATGCTGATTTGGTAGAAAACAACACTTCTGTCAGCTGAAGACAGAAAGAAGAGGGAAAAGAACATTTGTTTCCTTCCTCACCAAATTCCCCTTTCACCAAACCCAGTGTTACAAACTTAGGGTATGACATTGAGCAACCCACCAGGGACCATTTGTTTCCTGGCTCTAGTAAGTTCTGGCCTTCTCTATTTCACTTCCTATAACCCACAAGGCCATCGTAGAAACTTACAAATAATTCTAAAGCTCACATTCTGTTTGTTATTCATGGTTGTTAAAATGGTTACGGTACAGTGCATTTTGCAGTTCTGACAAATTATAATTTTTTCTTCATTGAATATTTAGGCCAGATTCTCTGGCAGGAATGGAAAACTGGGTCACTGAGATATTCAAGATATGGGAACACAATGGAGGACCATTACCATTTACAGAATGTTCACTTTTATCCAGAAAGGTAAAAAAAATGACATTTCACAGAATATCTTTGATCAACTTAATAAAGGTAATGACATTTTAGGAATTAAGAGCCACTTTCTCCCAATGTAAATGCTTTAGTAAGTCTTTTACACAGGTATTTACATGGAAATCTGACCTCAAAGCCTGCAAGAAGAACTAATTACGTTATCAGCAAAGTGTGCTTTGCTTGGCTGAGAAAAACCAATATTTTTCATTTTGAATCTTATTGTCATCCTCTTTGGAACATTCTGTTGGATTCCTATCTTATTGTGATAGGATGATTTTCAGTGACTTAAAATAATAAAATCTTCACTCTAACCTGTTCAAACACATCATGAGGGATATTCTTCAAGAATAATTTGCCTCATGAATATGCAACATACGTGTGAAATTTAATGGAAATTCCTTTTATGGATCTCTACTTAATAATTGTGACATGCAAACACTCCATTGTCTGTTTCCTTCTCAGGCAGTACCTCTAGGCCGAGAAGGACTTATTTACTCTTCAGTAAATGGGTTTTGAGGTGACAAATAAGTGTGCGTGCAGTCTGCAGACTCTGCCACAGACAGGGTAGATTATAAAGGTTGGTTAGTTGGATCATTTGGAGATTTGTGTGCTCCCCCTCATACCTTGGTTTTGCCTCCATATGTCCATTACAAAATCTCTACAGAAACCAGGGAGCCCCAAGAAAAAATGGGAATATTTGACTTCTTCGGGGATACTTTAAAACTATCCCCGAAACATTTCTCTTGCGTCCAGGGAATCTTCTGCCATGACTGAGTTCCAAGTAGAGTTAGATATCAGGCTTAAAAGCAACATGGCCTATCCAGACGAGCTGGTTTTGAGTGATTTGTGCCTCTACGCTGGGTACATTGGCTTGGGAGAGGACTGTATGTTGGACTCATTGCTTGCAACCAGATTTGGGGAATGTGTGAAGGCATCATTGGTTATACTTTTATACTTTGAGGTGTTTTGACAACCACTGAGGTTGTCCAAGTCTGCAAGGAATATGGGAGTGCAAGCTGCGTAAATCATGACCTCAGTCTTGGGTGTGAGATCCTTGTCCTCAAACTCTCTTTTCAACAATCAACTATTGAGAGAGCTGGAACATTGGAATGAGTAATCACTTTAATTGTTGAGGGTCATTCATTGTTAGGAAGTGGGCCCATGATTTGGGAGATAGCCCATATTTCTTAAATTAACAAAGAATGTAAGTAAGGGTAGCATGCAGAGCAACTTCAAAGGGCTGAATGAGTTAATCCTACTCCTATTTACTATGTTTCTATGTTTGATGTAGCCGAAATGATTTTAGCAAAGCTTTTGAAAGAACAATGTGGCAGAATGTTCAAGAAAGTAAAAGACTGTGGGATCCAAGCACAGTAGCAAATTGGATCCAAAACTGACTCAGTGAGAGGAAGCAAAGAGTAACAGCTACCAGATTTTTTTTCTGACTGCAGAACTCCTGTCAGCAGAGTTCTGCTTGTTATAGTACGAGGTCCTTTGCTTGTCATGGTATATTATGAACAATTTAGATTTAACTGTAGGGCACAGTGTTAAGAGGTTTGCAAATGACAGAAAAGTTGATTGTTTGGTTGATAATGAGGAAGAATGCTGCAGGCTACAGAAGATATCAATGGGCTGGTGAAGAGGGCATTGAATAATGTTCACACAGTAAATGGTGGGATACCAAAAAGTATAAAGCAACATAGAAACTGTACAGTGATAATGGGAACTGCAGATGCTGGAGAATCCAAGATAACAAAGTGTGGGGCTGGATGAACACAGCAGGCCAAGCAGCATCTCAGGAACGCCAAAAGCTGATGTTTCAGGCCTAGACCCTTCATCAGAGAGGGGGATGGGGAGAGGGAACTGGAATAAATAGGGAGAGAGGGGGAGGCGGACCGATGATGGAGAGAAAAGAAGATAGATGGAGAGGAGAGTATAGGTGGGGAGATAGGGAGGGGATAGGTCAGTCCAGGGAATATGGACAGGTCAAGGAGGCGGGATGAGGTTAGTAGGTAGGAAATGGAGGTACGGCATGAGGTGGGAGGAAGGGATGGGTGAGAGAAAGAACAGGTTAGGGAAGCAGAGACAGGCTGGGCTGGATTTTGGATGCAGTGGGGGAGGGGACGAACTGGGCTGGTTTTGGGATGCAGTGGGGGAAGGGGAGATTTTGAAGCTTGTGAAGTCCACATTGATACCATTGGGCTGCAGGGTTCCCAAGCGGAATATGAGTTGCTGCTCCTGCAACCTTCGGGTGGCATCATTGTGGCACTGCAGGAGGCCTATGATGGACATGTCATCTAAAGAATGGGAGCGGGAGTGGAAATGGTTCACGGCTGGGAGGTGCAGTTGTTTGTTGCGAACCGAGCGGAGGTGTTCTGCAAAGCAGTCCCCAAGCCTCCGCTTGGTTTCCCAATGTAGAGGGAGCCACACCAGGTGCAATGGATACGCTATACCACATTGGCAGATGTGCAGGTGAACATCTGCTTGATATGGAAGGTCATCTTGGGGCCTGGGATAGGGGTGAGGGAGGAGGTGTGGGGGCAAGTGTAGCACTTCCTGCAGTTGCAGGGGAAGGTGCCGGGTGTGATGGGGTTGGAGGGAAGTGTGGAGCGGACAAGGGAGTCGTGGAGAGAGTGGTCTCTCCGGAAGACAGACAAGGGTGGGGATGGAAAAATGTCTTGGGTGGTGTGGTCGGATTGTAGATGGCGGAAGTGTCAGAGGATGATACGTTGTATCCAGAGGTTGGTGGGGTGGTGTGTGAGGAAGAGGGGGATCCTCTGGGGGCGGTTGTGGCGGGGGTGGGGCATGAGGGATGTGTTGCGGGAGACGCAGTCAAGGGCGCAGTGGTAGTATGGCGCAGTGACCTCTACATTGCCAAGGCCAAACGCCAACTCTCCGACACTTCCTCCTACCGCCCCCTTGATCATGACCCCTCCCCCGAGCACCAAACCATCATCTCCAACGCAATCCATGACCTCATCACCTCAGGGGACCTCCCACCCACAGCCTCCAACCTCATTGTTCCCCAACCCCGCACGTCCCGTTTCTATCTCCTTCCCAAAATCCACAAACCTGCCTGCCCTGGTCGACCCATTGTCTCAGCCTGTTCCTGCCCCACTGCACTCATCTCCACATATCTGGACTCCATTTTCTCCCCTTTGGTCCAGGAACTCCACACCTATGTCCCTGACACCACCCACACCCTCCACCTCCTACAGGACTTCCAATTCCCTGGACCCCAACACCTCATTTTCACCATGGACGTCCAGTCCCTGTATACCTGTATTCCTCATGCAGCTGGCCTCAAGGCCCTCTGCATCTTCCTGTCCCGCAGGCCCGACCAATCCCTCTCCACCGACACCCTCATCCACCTAGCCGAATTCGTCCTCACCCTCAACAACTTCTCTTTCAATTCCTCCCAGTTCCTACAGACAATGGGGGAGGCCATGGGTACCCACATGGGCCCAAACTGTGACTGCCTCTTTGTAGGTTACGTGGAACAGTCCCTCTTCCGCACCTACACAGGCCCCAAACCCCACCTCTTCCTCTGTTACATTGATGACTGTATCGGCGCTGCCTCTTGCTCCCCAGAGGAGCTTGAACGGTTCATCCACTTTACCAACACCTTCCACCCCAACCTCAAGTTCCCCTGGGCCATCTCCAACACATCCCTCACATTCCTAGACCTCTCAGTCTCCATCTCAGGTAACCAGCTAGAAACTGATGTCCATTTCAAGCCCACTGACTCCCACAGCTACCTAGAATACACCTCCTCCCACCCACCCTCCTGCAAAAAGTCCATCCCCTATTCCCAATACCTCCGCCTCCGCCGCATCTGCTCCCAGGATGAGGCATTCCACTCCCGCACATCCCAGATGTCCACGTTCTTCAAGGACCGCAACTTTCCCCCCACAGTGGTCGAGAACGCCCTTTACCGCATCTCCCGCATTTCCCGCAACACATCCCTCACACCCCGCCCCCGCCACAACCGCTCCCAGATGATCCCCCTCGTTCTCACATACCACCGCACCAACCTCCGGATATAACGTATCATCCTCCGACACTTCCGCCACCTACAAACCGACCCCACCACCCAAGCTATTTTTCCATCCCCACCCTTGTCAGCCTTCCGGAGAGACCACTCTCTCCACGACTCCCTTGTCCACTCCACACTCCCTTCCAACCCCATCACACCCTGCCCCTTCCCCTTGCAACCACAGGAAGTGCTACACTTGCCCCCACACCTCCTCCCTGACCCCCATCCCAGGCCCCAAGATGACCTTCCATAACAAGCAGATGTTCACCTGCACATCTGCCAATGTGGTATATTGTATCCATTGTACCCGGTGTGGCTTCCTCTACTTGGGGAAACCAAGCGGAGGCTTGGGGACTGCTTTGCAGAACACCTCCACTCAGTACGCAACAAAAAACTGCACCTCCCAGTCATGAACCATTTCAACTCCCCCTCCCATTCTTTAGATGACATATCCATCATGGGCCTCCTGCAGTGCCACAATGATGCCACCCGAAGGTTGCAGGAGCAGCAACTCATATTCCGCTTGGGTACCCTGCAGCCCAATGGTATCAATGTGGACTTCACAAGCTTCAAAATCTCCCCTTCCCCCACTGCATCCCAAAACCAGCCCAGTTCTTCCTCTCCGCCCACTGCATCACAAAACCAGCCCAGCTCGTCCCCTTCCCCCACTGCATCCCAAAACCAGCCCAGCCTGTCTCTGCTTCCCTAACCTGTTCTTCCTCTCACCCATCCCTTCCTCCCACCTCAGGCCGCACCTCCATTTCCTATCTACCACCTCATCCTGCCTCCTTGACCTGTCCATCTGCCCTGGACTGACCTATCCCTCCCTACCTCCTCACCTATACTCTCCTCTCTACCTATCTTGTTTTCTCTCCATCTTCGGTCCGCCTCCCCCTCTCTCCCTTTTTATTCCAGTTCCCTCTCCCCATCCCCCTCTCTGATGAAGGGTCTAGGCCCGAAACGTCAGCTTTTGTGCTCCTGAGTTGCTGCTTGGCCTGCCGTGTTCATCCAGCTCCACACTCTGTTATCATAGAGACTGTACAGTGTGGATGCAGGCCATTCAGCAGTCAAGTCCATACTGACCCTCCAAAGGCATTCCATCCAGCCCCGCCTTGTAACCCTGCATTCCCTTGGCTAATACACCCAGCCTACATGCTCGTGGACACTGTGGGGCAATTTCTGATTATCAGTCTACTTAACTTGCACATGTTTGGACTGTGGGAGGAAACCAGAGCACCCAGAGGAAATCCACACTGACATGGGAAGAATGTGCAAAATCCACACAGACAGTTGTCTGTGGCTGGAATCAAACCTGGATCCCCAGTACTGTGAGGCAGTAGTACTATCCACTGAGCCACTGTGCCACCTCTAGAACAGTCCACAAATCTGTGAGAAAGTGGCTGAGGAAACTTCCATCAAAATAATTGAGATCTGTGGGTGAATTCACTCCCAAAAGCCCATTCCATTAGGGTGTCCCAGTAAGTAGATTAGGGGCTTCCATGATGCGTTGAGTTTAAACGTGCTGCAGCATTCAGGCTGCTTAATGGATTTACTGTATGGAAGAATTCATTTGGCTGAAAAGGAATTTCCTTTCATCAATTCGTTGCACTGTTCAAATGCATCTTGGAAAGAAAAAAAAATCAGCAAACAGTGCAACTTTGGGGGCAAATATGGAGAGAACAAAAATAGAAGCTTTAAATCCAAATAGTCACCCTTGAGGAAATCAAAGCCCTCAAGAGAAAAAGAAGACTTACATTTTATGAACCAAGCCATAGAATATAAGAGCGGTCAGGTAATGAAAGAACTATGTAAAACATCAGTTAAACCTCAGCTCGACTACCGTATTCTGTCAAATTACGGAAAGTATTTGATCAGTCTGAAATGGGTTACGGGAGATATTCACAAGGATATTGCTTTAGATGCTGCTTATTTTCTTTAGAGAGATTTTTTATTTGTTTTTGTGCGCAAAATTTTGAAGGGTCGAAATATAGTGGATAGCATCATGACAGAATCTTGTAAAAATATTTTTCGGACACTAGCTTTAAATTTGTGGTAAATGAAAGGTATCATTTGATCTGTTCTGCAGTGGGCCTGTCATTAATCCTCGTTGGTTTTGGCTGTGAGAGACCTAAGACAGGTTAAGATTGCTTTAGTGAGAGGAAAGTAAAAGGTATTTATGCTTGGAAACTGTGGCCTGAATTTTCCTCCACCTTGAGCAGTGTGGACATCAGCTTTCGTGCAAGTGCATGCTAAGGATGTGTCATATCCTGGAGTGGAAATGTTGGTCAGAAGGAATGGTTGGCCATTCCATCCCAGTGGGTAGCAAGGTTATAACTGCCCTAAGGTTTTATGCCCGCAACTTGTTTCAGGGAATAATGGGAAACTTATATGGCACCTCTCCATTCTTTGATCCATAAATGCACATGGGATTGATGCCATTTTCTCCAGATTTCATCAGTTTATATCTTTCCCCAGTAATGAGAGGAGTCGTGTAGCCTGAGCAGTGAAATTCTCTGCCATTTTTGGCTTCCCCACATACAGGGTGCGATGGACTGCACTACTGTTGTTCTGAGAATGCCTTGTCACCCAACTGTAGAGTTTGTCAACAGAAAAGTCTTCTGCTTCATCAAGGTTTAACCTGTGTATGACCGTCCAAGCCAAACTTTGGAAGTCTACACCAGATATCTTGCAAGCTCCCATGATGCCCATGTACTGGAGAACTCACAAGTTGCTGTCTCCTTCTAAGGTTCTTGGCTGTACAGCCAGTGTATAATATGAGTGTTGTGCAGTGAGGGCTTTCATTATAGAGAACAGATTAAGAGCAACCATAAGGCATATCCTTTTCACCATTCTTTCATTGGTTAGCCTTCACACTTTTAGAGTTTGCTAAGCCCACTAAATCACCCTGAAATGTCTGTGCATTTTGTACAACAGTGTTGGACTGGAGAGGACAACACTTTGTGCAGTTTCTGTGGGCAGGCCAAGGTGTTATGAGGGACAGTGGTGATGGGTACACCTCACAGCCTTCAATGACGGCAGGCTTTCTTGAGAAGTTGATAGCCAGATTGAACTTTCCCTCCAGATGTGTCACCCATGCTCCTTGTGTATCTCGGTAAGTTTTTTGTCTTCCCTTTTCTCCCATTACATCCAACAGCATTCATGACTTCCTCAGCAGTTAGTGTGGGGGCCGGGGGGTGGAGGTGAAGGCAGGCACCTGTGGGGTGTCTTTACAGGAACTGACTTGCATCCCATTGGTGGGTCCTCCTTCATTGGGTGCCTGCTGGCCCTACCCTGTCTCTCTGGGAGGAAGGGATTACTGGAATGAGGTTGAGTCCCCTCATCTATTTTTTGCCTTGCCATTGATATTAAGTGCCAATGTCTTTGGCGTTGGAGTGAAGGTGTGCGCACATCTGTCAGTCACTGAGTTTGCTGGGCCTGGGTCTCCATGGTGGATGCCACTTTCTACTTGGAGCCAGCACAGTGCTGATAACGTTAGTCTCCTTCATCCTTTGTTCCTGTTTACTACCTCTGTCAAGCCTGCCAGCTGTTCCTGTGCCTGCCTATGCATGCCGCTGGGATTGTATTCTGCCGGGGTCAAACAGGTGCCTGATGTCCAATGGTCCCCGGAGAGACCCGGGGAATTTCTTCCTCGCCCAAATGCAAGAGACAGTTCAGTGGTGTGTTCTCCAGATTGTAACTCCCTGGTGGGTGCTCTAAGATGGTGAATGGTGCAGCTTAATGCCTTGCTGCATGCATCCTTGAGGGTTGAGTGGCTTCCTCCTCACAACTGGAGGTGTAGCTGAGAATTTCTGATGCTGGCCTCTACTTGGCATAAGTTTATGAGTGCCACTTGTGCAATCATGAAAAAAGCAAAGGAATTAATTGTGTGATAAAGGGAAAAATGCTTAATGAATTAATGAGTTGATGGTGTTGGTAAATGGGAGAGCAGCACATTACAATACAATGAAACACACTGCATTGTTTGACCATGGAAGTTTCTGCGACCTACATGAGCACGCATTCTCTTCTCTAGCCAATTCTACCATCTTTCCCACAAATGGGGTTTAAAGCCTTATCTCTGGCACCCTCCGGCTGCTGTCTCAATCCAGCTGACCACCTTTCATGGCTTGGCCTCCTTTGCCAGTCAGCAGGAAACAAGATGGCCCTCATTTCTGACTTCCTGTCCACTCGCGTCTCGAAGTCCTTGTTTCCAACGTAGGGAACTAACTTCCCTATATCTGGACCATTTCCTTAGTGATAACGCTGGGCCGCCGTTCTGTGAGGGACACTCCTTAATGTGCAGCATTTGAAATGCTGTTTATTGGCTCCCATTTGCCCAGCAAATGGAAAATTTAGCTCAATAGTAACAGTTTCTGAGTTTACATCAAGTAGACTCAAATCTTCCAAAGTTCCGGGGAGGTTTTCTTGACATCAGTTCACAACTAGTTGTCCATTCCTTTCTAAGATGAAAGACATTGGGGCGAGGTTGAAGCAGAATCTTTATGGTGGCACGATGGCTCAGTGGTTAGCACTGCTGCCTGCAGAACCAAGGATCTGGATTCGATTCCACCCTCAGGTGACTGGAGTTTGCACATTCTCCCCATGCCTGCCTGTGCTTCCTCTGCGTGCTCTGTTCCTCCCACAGTCCAAAGATGTGCAGGTTAGGTCGATTGGCCATGGGGAATTGCAGGTTTACAGGCATAGGGTAGGGGCTGGGTTTGGCTGGAATGCTCTTTGGAGGGTCAGTGTGGACTGGATGGCCCGAATGGCCTCCTTCCACACTGGATGGATTTGATGAATCATCAAAACGAGTTTTTACTGCTGGTGGTGGATTTAAGAAACCCTCTAAAATCTGACGAAGGCTCTTGGATGTTAGCCCTCAGTGAAATTAGAAAGAGGATACCGCTATAAGATAGGGGCAACATGGACAGTTTGCTAGAAAGACTAATTCCATGGGGAGCGCAACAGTGATGAGAATAGAGGAGAATGTCACTTTCTGGAGTTTAAAGAATAAGTTGTGTACAAAATAAATAGAGTACTTCATCTTTTTATTCATCTGTCACAGGAAAAGTCTTAAAACATGAAGTCTTAAGGCTATAAGATATAGCAGTAGAAGTAGGACATTCAGTTCATGGCATCTGCTTCACCATTCAATGAGATCCTAGCTGATATGATCACCCTCAACTCTACTTTTCTGTCGGCTCTCCAATAACCTTGATTCCCTTACTGATTAAAAATCTGCTTATCTCAGCATTGAATATCCTTAATGACCTAGCCTTTACATCCTTCTGTGGGTTCCACAGATTCATAACAAGAAAAGAAATTTCTCATCTCTGTTTTAAAAAGGTGACCCTGATTCTGAGATTATGCTCTTTGGTATTGGACTAGTTCACAAGGGGAAACAATCTTTCATTTACCCTCAAGCTTCCTGCAACCCGCCACCTCTACCACCCAGAAGGGCAAGGCCTCCAATGCTCACATCATCTAGATTTGGAACCATATTGCTATTCCTTTACTGTTGCTGGGACAAAATCCTGGAAATCCCTTCTGAACAGCACTATGGATAGGCCCACCTCGCAATGACTGACTGCAGCAGTTCAAGCTTGTCACAACTTTGTTAATGGCATTTCGGGATGACCAATAAATGCTGGCCTATCCAGAGACATCACATTCCTGAATGGAATAAGACAAATTGATAAATTTATGCAAAATGACTAAAGGAATTAGTGCTCAATTTTCTGAGAAAAACCAAGCTTCATTGCTCTCTCTCACACAAAACCAGGAGCTTGCAAGCATTACGCAAGTCATCACAGCTGCTGATGAGTCAAAGTACAGAAGAAAAGCTTAGTATGGCATCTCAGAATAACTTGTTAATTTACTTAACATATACTTAAGCCTGAAGTAAGTTGGTGGGTGGCACAGCTCATTGATATTCAGAAGGCTTGTGTTCTGAGTATTTTTCGTTTTTGATAATTCTGTATCTTTTTGTGCTTGTCAAGTTAGAGAATATTTACACTGGGGAATCAAACACTTTCTGTTGCAGGCATCAAAAAATACAGACGAACAAATTTAATCCCTCTCTTCTACTGGTACTGTCAGAGCAGTTTTACCATCAGTTATATCCTGTCATCTGCACATTTCAAAATTGTACCCTGTGTTTCCAGATCCAAGTCATTCATGTGCACAAAAACAGTATCATTACTAGTACTGATTCCTGAGGTTCACCACTAACTATATCATTCCCCTCCAAATCATAACATGTCATCCTTTCAGCTAATAACTAGAAGTTCGATTTTCTTTTGTTATTGGTCCCTACAGAAATTTTCACAAAAGGAGAGACCTATTTCCTTCAGCAGGAAGCTTAATAACTTGAGTGAGAGGAACATAGATTAAAAGTAATTGACAGAAGGGCTAGAGGGTAATTGAGATGTTTCTCCACCCAGAGGGTATTGGGGTTCTGGAACTCACTGCCTGAAAAGGCAAGGGAGGCAAAAGCCCTTTTGACACCTAAAAAAAATCAAATTTTGAAATCCCATAATTTATATACAAAATTCATCTGGTTAACTCTATCTTTGCTTGTTGGCACAGACTCAATGACCTCCTTCCATGCCATATACTTTCTGTGCTTCTATATTTATAAGGGCCAATGATGGTAACTATGCAGCCTTCCATTAAAAACAATTATGCTTCCCTTGGCATCATCACTCCCTCAGCATCACCTATGGGTTGTGCTTGATCAGCTTTATTTCCCTAAGTTAATTGCTTCCCAGTGAAGTGTATAGTTGTACTAGCATGTGTAAATATGAATAGACACAAGATACTATATTCTACTGTGCTGCTGTAGTGAACCCAGTGACGGTCTGAACGGATTAACCTTTTGTGATTCAGGATTCAACAATGGAACAAATGCTTAGATCTTGATCTCGAAGGCTCCTTTAGATATAATTTACATTGCAAGGCATTGGAATAGGAATTCATCATGGGTGCTATAAGATCGAATGGTAGCTGAGTTGGCAGTTCATTTCACGTTGCACAGGTAATGGTGATTCAAGTTAGCACAGGACAAAAGAAAAGACCAATTTCACAGTGATCTGCCCTGTTTTTAAAGAATGAAAAATATCAGACTGAATGAAAGAGATATTTGGTCATTAGACATGCTGATGAGGCACCTAAAACCCATCTTAAAATGCTGCTTGTATCTTAGATCTCCAGCAGTCACAGTACTTTGGTGTTATTTTAGCTTTAGTTTTAACTCAGTCAGTAAAGTGTCTGTGAATGTAATATACATGTACATACCAGCAGCTGTAATAAATGTCTGTTGAATCTTTCAGTATCATGTTACTCAAGTCTAGTTCTTAGATTACAGGAGCTAACATAAGTATAGCCCCATGAGGGACAAAATCCCTGGTAAGGTAAAAACTGATAATATAAATACAAATCACAGTAATAGACTATCACACAGGGACAGACATGTGTCCACCTTGAAGCAAATCCTATCTGGCAGCCATTGCCATTATATTATGCAGCTAGGTTGCATTAAGACTAATGCGCTATGCGAAGCCATTTTAAGAGGTCAGTCTGCAGGATTCCACTTCTAAATTGCAAATTAAATACTAACATTGAAAGAGAAGGATGACTGAGAACTTGGCATGGTCGAGCATTAAGTGTGTAACTGATTGAAATAGAATGTATTTGCTTTGCATGCTTCTGCTATCTATTTGATCTTTGTAGCTTTGCTAGGGCAAAATTTTCTTCAGATTACCTTCCCACATTTTGTGAGCGTTGTCTTCAGCACTGATTCTGGGGTCATGACTTCCTTCTTTCCAAATTATGTAGCTATCTGTTGGAGACAATATATTCTTGTATCAGCCTTATACAATAGTTAAGTCATCAGTAATAAACAAGAGGTTCGGGTGCTAGGGTTTTCCATTACTTACCCACATTTTGTCTTTCATGCCCCTTTATTCTCTGTCTGCTTACTTTACTATTCTCTGCCCTTTGTTCCATAAAATCTATGGAAAGGCTGCTGTATTTTCCCATATTCCCTGCAATCAGGCCTAATGTGAATACTAAATGAAAGTTGATTGCAGAGCATCTGACCACTTATAACTTGTGCAAATATGATGATCACAATTTTTGTTTAATTCCTATTCAATCTGTTTAATAAGAATATGTGGTGAGTTGCTTTGACCAACCATAACAAAATATATTGGTTGAAAATTAGTATGATTGGCTGCTCAAGATATTGTTACTATGTATTGTTTTGTGAGTTTTTAAAAAGCTTACCAATGATGCTTAAACACAAGGGATTTATATATGCAGGCTTTATCCAGAATATTTGGAGAACTACAAATAACCAAACTGAATTAAATTGCAAACGTTATTTTTTTTCAGTTTTAACATAAGCATTCCCATGTGTGGAGCAACACAATACATTATCAAGAAGTCAAGATAACTAAAACCTGGAAAATGTATTTGCCGATTAAAACCGGACTTTATAAAATATTCAACCATTAAGTAATTGCCTCCTCTTCCAATATACTCGGGATTGATATTTTACTAATTTATTCCATTATACATGTTTTGTAATACCTGTTGATTCATAGGAAATGTTTACATTTAACAGATCCAATTTTGATACAAATTCCATTATAACTTGGTCTATACAATTTCATTTTGGGAAAATCTCTTAATGTTTATTTGGAATGTTTTTAAATATTGATAAATGTCTCAGATAAGACTGTGTCTTGACTAGCTACCTTGAAAAAAATGCAACTTGCAATAACTAAGCAAAACCTATATGTAAACGTACTTAAAAACAAGCCATCAGGTGGTTGCTATCCATATCAAGTTCACTGGTTCTCTGACAGATTGTTGGAATATGACTTGCTTACCTCGTACTTTGAGGATGATGGCTCACCATGAAGTTTACATTGGGGTGTGGGATTTGAAGCTTTTATTCAATAAGAGTTTCAATGGTTTTCACCTCACTAATTTTTAACAGGATAACTTTGCATTAAAAATTTCACTTGAAGCAATTTTAGATCAAAGTGCATGCTGTTCAAAAGCTAGGACCCAAACTCAGTATTGTAAACTGAAATTACAACAGCCTAATCTCAAAACCATTAACTTCCATTATCTTGTTTGGGAAATTTGATAATAAATTCTTGCACTCTGAATTTCCTGTGATAAAAATTTCCATCTTCGAACACCTTCCTCAAAAAGGCACACCACTGCCACTTTCTGATAAATGCTTAAAATCAAAACTATTGTGTGTCTTTTAGTTCTACATTTTTAAAAATCTTGATATACCAATTATGGATTGCAAATCTAAACCGAAATAATAACAAGGAACAGAAGAACTAAGAGTAGGCTAAAATCAAAGTCTCAGGCCTCTTCTGCTATTCAGTAAGATCTTGGCTCAACTTGTGCTTTACCTCTATGTCCTTGCCTTGTTCACAAACAAGAGCCTTCATAGAGGCAGAGATCATATTTAAAGTGGAGGTGCCATGAACGGAATGTGGGAGATAATGGTCAGGACTGGGAAATTGTGATCAGGGAGAAATCGCCCTCCAGTATCATGGCGGCAGAGTGGCTGGATATACTAGGATTCTGGGATGAATTGTTGTTAGATAGAGGAAAGATTATAACTGGGACAGAGTGGGAGGATAGTTGGTTGGAGATCAAAGATGCAATCATAGTGGAATGGGAGATTACAGTCTGGGAGGAAGAGATTGAGAGAAATTAGGGGAGATTCTAAAAGTGACTGGATTTTGGTAGAAATTGGAGATTGCAAGAATCGCAGATGAAATGATGGTTGGAGATCACAGGTTGGGACATAGTCAATCTTTTGTAGACAAGAAAGCAGGTTGTATTTTTGACCCTGGAAGATACATTGCTGTGGTATACAAGCAGTGCTGTAAATACTCGTCTCTCCTTTTATCTAATGATTATTCTGAGGCCACGATGAGTAGAAGATAAGAAAAAAAAGCATCCTGATAAAAGGGTTTCACTAACTGACCTATGATTGGACTCCTGGCCCCTGACATTTTTTCCAGTAAAATTAGCAGTGAGAAGACTGGAAGCCTTGAAATTTTTGTTTTCAGCTTTATCCACTCATCTGTACTCAACGTATCAGTTTTGTGACTTTAAAATGACCCCGATGCTTTGAAATCACAGGTTTGAAAATACAATTTACATGTTTATTGTTGCTGATCAATGCATAGATTCTGCAGTAATTTTTTAAAGTTGTTGAAAATATTGTAAAATACGACTTCTGTCTGTACTTTGTTCACTGGGGACTAGCAAATTGAAGGGCTGGTACTTAAGACTTCATCAGTGCCCTCAAACACCACTTGCAATTGGTGGAAAATTAGAAATTTCTTATTATTTATTTATCTCTTTATTTGATCCAGATTGGATGTGTTTGAATTGCAAAATATAATTGTTTTGCTTGTCATGTAATTAGAGAGATTTAATGGGTTACTGTTTTACTGATGCATACATCCCATGTTTATGCAGGTTATTATCTGACATAAAAAAGCTCACCCCATAACAGTCAAATTCTACCTCTGCTTAAATTTGAAGAATGGGGTTTCTGAACCTAAGGAACGTATCATCATTAAATGAAATATGATCACATCTAAGACATCTTCACGTGGCATTTTCACAATGGCTTGCTGATTTTGACCATTTTGAAAAAAAAAAGCCAAAATAATTAACAGTCCAATTTGTTTTGATGCAGCTTAGGTAACTTTAGACAAAGATTAGAGAGAAGCACACCTTTATACTTCAGCATTTACTGAAACAAATATAAATGTTTTGGTGCAGGCTGTGGGCAAATCCAGTGGGACAGGTCATCACAGTGTTAGTCTGATGTAATCCATCAGTAGGTGGAGCAATCTGTTCCATCAATTAAAGAACAAGCAATTCAACTGATTTGCTATTGACAGACTAATAGAGATAATGGGCTTCACTGGCCAGACTCAGTATAACATTGGGAAACAATAACATTCCATAATTTTAAGATAGGGGTTTATTGCAATATTATAATTACAGTCACAAATAATTGTAAGCATGCAGAAAATGAAGGATAAATAACATCAGGGTGCCTAGCATCAGCCACTATTTTGTGATTGTTCTCATTCCTGCATTATACTTACTACATTCTTGCTAACAAAGCTTAAAAGCAGTTGTCAGACTATAATGACACCTTGAGCAGAGTCTTACTATCTTCATCCTGTGACAGCACCAGGACCTTTTAGAGATTTAGAACTACACTCCCTGTGCCTGGTATTTGCTCTTTCCCAATTTTCATCCCGTCTTCTGGGTTACCTGCCCGATGAAAGACGGTGAGCAGAACAATCCATCCATTATATCACAGGATGAATTTTGAAGTATAGGGACAATTACATACATCAGAGGGATTCAGCAGCAGGTGGATTTTTCAGACTGTCACCACGAAAGAAACGCAGAGGGGGTACGGAAAGGCTGCTGCCCAAGTCTCTCACTGTTAGCTCATGTGAGGAGAGCTCCACCATGGAAGTGAGGAAGACGACCACCTCTCCATTGAACTAGGTTTCAGGTCAGTTGCTGGTGTAGTGATAGTGTCAATGAATGAGTAATCAACAAGCCTGTGTTTAAAAGACATTTTGAATAGATACATGAATAAGAAGGGTTTAGAAGGATATGGACCAGGAGCAGGCAGGTGGAACTAGTTTAGTTTGGGGTAATAGGTATGTTTGGCATGGATTGGTTGGACCGAAGGGTCTGCTTCCTTGCTGTATGACCCTATGACTCTAAGACTCTGTAACTCCAGGTTAATGATCTGGGAATGTGGGTTTGTTTTCCACTCTAGTGGTGAAATTTAAATTCAACTTTAAAATGTCTGGACTAAGAAGAAAGCTAGTTTATTAGCAACTATTGATTGTTGTAAAAACCAGCTGGTTCATCAATGTCCTTTAGGAACAGAAATCTGCCATCCTTATTTGGTCTGACCTACATTTGACCCAAACCCACAGTAATGTGGTTGACTGTTAACTGCCTCCTGCGTATTTAAGCATGGGCAATAAATGCTGGCCCAGCTAGAGATGCCCACATCCTTGTGAATGAATAAAAAGAACGTGGATGGAAGTAGTGAAGGAAGTCTCCAGCAAGAGTGTGTTTCATTAAACCTGAAGATCTTGCAACAAGTATCCAGAACTTCTGGGAAACATGATGGGTGAGTGGTCTACCACTTACAAGTACCAAAGCCCACACTCTGGGTTGTCTAAACTTTCTGACACAAAATATCTTGGGCAAAACATTTTGAAGCTCCATTCATTCCTCCCTCTGCAAAAATCTCACAGAGCAGTGAACAGTTATTCACCCTCAGCCTAATGTCTCTCCATCCATGCCTCAAGCTACCTTTCACAAATAATGTCCATTGCTCCTTTGTGCACAGATAGCTACGACCACTCACACCTTATTGCTTCCTGTCCTTGATAAAAGGATACACAATCTGGCAAAGAGCAACATCATGTTACGTAGCATCAATTTCTGCATTTTCCCCACTCTGCTCTTCCCCAAACTTGCCACCAACAGCCTGGAAAAATTTGACTTCTAGTTTCTGAAGATGAAAGTTTTGAGTCAGTTAAGCAATTTTTTCATTATTTTCCTGTTACTTTATCTCAGGTAGGAACCTATGTGATGGTGTAAAAGGACAATTCAGCAGGTTCAATTATCTTCCTTTATGTCAAAATTCAGTGGAAGTGTGATGTCCACCTGAAGATACAAATATATTTTAAAGTGCATCTGCTCTGACATAAAATATGAAGTTTTGCACATTATAGCATTTTACAATTATTTTGCCAAGTTATGGTCTTGCAAATTGAATTTCTGTATTTTTATTTTGTTTAATTCCTTCCCCACTATCTTCCCTTTTCCTTTTCACATTATCAATTTTGTAACTGCTTGTACTTTTTAGTTTATTTCATTTTTTGAAGTTGAACTCTTGATGATAGATGCTGAAATTAAGTGCAAGGGATAGGAAATCTTTCAAGTGAAAACAGGGTAATGCTGTTTAACGTAAGGGAAACAGATTAACAATGGGTGGATCAATTTTATAGCTATGTTATTCAGAAGATCACACAGAAATTTAAGTTTTCCAAGTCAGGAATTTAAAGCTGCTGATTGTCGTTTGTGGTAATGTGTGGGAATTTAGATTATTCTATTTCAATGTTAGCGCAAATTAGAACATTATTCTGAAGTCATTTCCCTGGGAATATTTTGGCTGGAACATTCAATTGAAGAGGAGGAGGAAGTCCTGCTGAGTGTCAAATTTTAGGTCACAAATTATGCGTTAATGCTAAAAATACTTCTCAGTGAATTAGAATGTGAAACATAAGTTGCCAACTGAAGCAGTAATTCAGGGCTTATAATTATCAGTGGCTGGGTATTAACATTGAGTCTTGACAATAGAAGTAGATTCTTCTTCAACAGGAAGAAAATTGTTCACTGTGTTAAAGCTGAGCTTATTTTGACACAGACAGAATATCACAATCGTATTAATCTTGTGGAAAGAGTGCAAGACGCAATAATTAATATAACTTATGCAGTTGACCAGACTTGCTGAAACTATAAAATCTAAATTATAACCGTGCTATATTCTGTTTATAATATTAACCCTGTTGTTACATGGGAAGCCTTAGCCCCACTCCATTATTAAAAGGTGTTTTCGTGAGCCTAATTTATTTTTGAAGTAAATGTTCATTCACATTACAATCAGCTTGTACACTTAGTCCAAGCATGAGGTCTAGACCGTTGTTTCTCTCTTCTTCATCATCAGATTTATTACATCATCCCCATTGATATAGCTTCTTATTTACATGGCCTTGTTTTAATCCTTGATTCTAAGCTAATATTTGTCCATAATTATGTATTAACTGGATTCAATATTTATCATGAAGAAATTCTGCAGATAGTTGACGTTGCAAACCTGTATCAATGTATAGGGCTCTATTTACTCTTTCAGGCAGGTAGAAAAGATTTCATTGTACTATTTCAAAAAGAAGAAAATTCTCAGTATTTCAATCACTATTTATCTCTCAGAAAACCCCGGAATGACAGATTCTCTGATCATCATCACATTTGATGTTCGTCACGCTTGGCATGCACAAATCAGCTGCTGTGCTTTCTACCTTACAACAGGAACTTACACTTTGAACACAGGTCATTGGCTAAAAATGCTCTATGATGTCATTTAACTATAAAAAATGCGGTATCTAAATGTAGGTTATTTTCATATCCTTTATGAACCCATGTCATAATCATGCAATCATCACGATGAATCTCATTGTGCGTCTAAGACAGAGCACATTGATTTCAGCAGGATTTTACTGATCATCTTTCTCAGCCAATGGTATCAAAACTGTACTAAACAAGCTGCAAAATAAGCAATATCTATTGTGGAGAACAAGCAGAGATACCCGAGAGCAATTTCAAAGCAGTGATCTTATCTTGGGGTCCAGATGATGTTCAGAGCCACTTGAGCTTTGTTCTCATCATTATGATGTCACATGAGCCCCTAAGATTACATTTCTGCCTTGTAATTTGTCCCTAGTTTATCATTGATTTGTTACATAATTTAAATCATGTATTTTCTGTCATGTTGAGTCGGAAGTTGATGTTTAGCTGTTTTAAGGAAAAGGCTACAATTTTCCTGATAATAGCTGTATGATTTGTTTTTGTTTACTTTTTGAGAAAAAAGTTAGTAATGAGAGCCTTTTCAGAGATGTTTTTATGAAAAAATATCAGGCTTATCTGTTTGGCTCTATGTATCAGCAAGCTCCCTCAATAAATCCATGTATTTTCATTTCATACATTGTTTGTAAGCAAATTTTTAAAAAGAGTGAAAGTTGTAATTTTCTAAATTCATGTGGATACACCAAAATCCCTTGCTTTTTGAAAAGCAAAATTTCAAGCTTTTCACTCGTTTGTGGATCATCATTCCTATTTATTTTAGATATAGAAATCATTCATCATTTTTACATCCTTTTTGGTCTTGATGCATTTTCTTACCCTCAGCATTGGTAAATTACCTATTTTGAATCCTTTGTCTGAGCTGTGCTGGGATTGCTATTGAACGGTATCAACCTCATCAAGTGTTATACTCCATTGTCTCACATCAAACATAGAATCATAGAAGAATTACAGCACTGAAGGATGCCATTTAGCTCATTTTGTCTAAGCTGGCCCTCTGAAGAAGCAGTTCACCTTGTTTCATTTCTGGCTGCTATTTCCATATAGCCCTGAAAATTTTTCACATATTGATCCAATTCCCTTTTCAAAGCCTCAATTAACCTTGCTTCCACCACACCCTCAGTCAGTGCATTCCAGATCTTAACGATTTGTTAGATGAAGAAAGCTTTACCTCATGTTGCTGTGGCTTCTTTCTCTCACTCTTATTGGATCATTATAAAATGTCCATTGATCAGTAACTGCATGAGAGTATTTTCAGTGCATTGGGAAATGTATCTAAATTTAAAACTTATAGAATAATACAGCACAGAAACAGATCCTTTGGCCCAACTCATCCACGCTGACCAGGTTTCACACTAGTCCCATTTGCCTGTCTTTGTCCCATACCCCTTTAAACCTTCCCTAATCATGTAGCAATCGAAATGTCTTATTAATGTTCCAACTGTGTCTGCATTTACCACTTCCTCTGGCAGTTCATTCCACACACAAATGACCCTCTGTTTCAAAACCTTCGCTCTTAGCTCCCTTTTAAATCTTACCCCTCTCATCTTAAAACTATGCCGGTTAATTTTGAATTCACCTACCCTAGGGAAAAGACCTTTTGCTATTCACTTTATTTCTGCCCCTCATGATTTTATAAAGCTTTATAAGATCATCCCATAAGCTCCTATGCTCCGGGGGGAAGTCCAAGCCTATCCAACCTATCCTTATAACCCAAACCCCCAGTCCCTTGAACATCTGTGCAAGAAAGATTTTGGTCACATTTTTAAACATATGAACCATTTAATTTTTCAGTTCCTCAGCATTTTTTTTAAATGAGAGCTTCAAGTATCATTTCATCTAACTGGTAATGCAATTAAGCTAGTAATTGTGAAAATGGGCTTTTTAAGTAGCCATAGCTTTGGTGCTATGTTTCAGATTAAAATATGCAGTTCCACATGGTGAATGTCATCCTGGGGTGGATATTAGCATGCGTGTTCAGAGCCTGTAACTGAACTAGGCTGAACAGACAGATCATAACTTTTTTACCACTAGCTCTGCCATTTTGACGCTTGCCACCTCTCGCTCACACCATCTCCCAAACACGCACAGTGATACGCATCTAGCAGTTACAAGTTAATTTGCTCCAGAGCTACTTAAAGAGACAATAAAACACTCATGGTTTAGTTGCTGATTAATCTCAACGTGACTGTTTTGAGTTTGTCAGAGTGCTTGCGAGTTTGAAGAATTGCTCAAGCAGATGAAGCTGATGAGAAGAGCTGCATATAAAAAAGACCTTGATTATGACTGTCAAGTTTCAGTTTGTGCCACTTATTTCCAGTCGTGGATGCTATTGTTGCAATTCCCCCATGCTGCAGAATGATAGGGAGATGGAGGACAGGCTTCAAGGAAGAGGACAGTATGCTCCCACTTGAAATGCTAACTGTTTTTTCTTCTGTGATGCTACCAGACTTGCTGAGTTTCTCCAGTACTTTGTTTTTTTTTCAGATCTCCAGCATCCGCAGTACATTTTTGTTATTAAGGAGGACGTTCACGGGGGAGGAGGAGGTGAGGAGAAGGGCCGTTGGCTGTACTTTTTTTATTCCTAACCATGTACAATGCTTCTCTTTTAGTATATTAAAGGCACTATATAAATACGAGTTGTTTCTTTCAAAGGAAGTGCCCAATAATCCGAGAACTCTTTGTAACCTCTTGCACCCTACAGCTTCAGAGCTGAGTGAGCAAAACTGTCTCAGTGACTATGAAGGTAGTCAGGGCACCAAATTTCTTAGGGTTAAATTGCCCTAGGCTGGAAGGGAAGGAAGATAAAAGTGCATGCTTAGACCAACTGCAGCTTATAATTCATAAGTCAAGGGTGGGATGAGAGGCAAATGGTGTGTGAGTATATACTTGGCAGCATCTTGTCATCTGTATGGTTTCAATGACACCACTGGCTATGTTCTCATTTGTGGCCACATCAAAGAATGGCAGCACCACCTCCTCCAAGCTGCTGTGTTTGTTCTCCCCACAACCTCCACCCTCAGTCTGATGCTGTTACTTTTAATTCACTGTATCATTGGCCTCAGAACTAGACTGCTGGGATTGACAATGATGGGTGTCTACCTCCATTGCATTGCCTGTCTTTCTGGCCTCTGCAAAATTACACCTCTCTTCTTTCCATTCCCTTCACTTAGACTTCTCGTATTGCAATAGAGGACCTTGGAACTGTATGCTATTTCTATTCTTTCTTCTCAGGTTCACGTTTTCAGCTACAAAAGCTTCTCCTTCAAAAATACTGTCATGAGCCTAGTTCATGTTATTGTTGGACAATTCAGTGTCCACACTTAAATCTGGGTTGGTAGATCATTTTCTTTATTTTATAAGGTGTTCTTTTACTGAAACACAAGCATACATTGCAACAAAATTGGTTTTAATAACAAAACAAGTTTATTGCACAAAGCAATTTGAGACAAATGAAATAAACCAAGCTGTTTACTTATGATCCAGTTTGAACAACAAAATCCTATCTATCCCAATATCACTACTTTATAGTATACATTCAGGTTTCTAATCAAACATTTCTGGTCTGAAATTTTCAAACTAAATCCCTTGCATTAAGGTAATCTATTTCATAGCCGACTCCTTTGAACTGATTTCTTTCTTCAGGAGGAAATATTCTTGCATCTATCTTCAGCCAAGTCTTCTGTGAACTGCCATGAAAGCTTTCCAATCTATAGGTTTTTCCCCTAAGCAAAGAAATCAATTCTTGATTCTTATGAACCAGAAGCAAACTAATGCTGTTTAATATTTATTCTCTTCGATTGCAAGACTGTCACAATCGTAAAAAATCCTGTTATCATCCTCAGAACTATGCTTTCTCACACATACTAGTTTAAAAACCATGCCTCCAGAAATACTGACAGGTGAATTATTAAAACCGTCATTCATGGACCAAAACACACATGCCACTATTTCATAATGCAATTTATATATATGTATGTATACACAAAATGCACTCTACAATATAACTGGCTTTAATTGTGCAAGTTAGCTTTAAGTGGTTTGCGCCTCAATGAAAGTAGATCCCCTCATACACTCGTAACCACTCATACACATGCTTAATGCTGGGCTCCCCATCCCTATCACTTAAACTAGGAAGCATGCTGCCTGAAAAGCTGCAAATAGGCAAGGGTTGGTGACTCTGCCCGATTACGATTTTTATCCGTTGGTCCTACAGCATTTCTTTAACATTTGCATTTTATCAATGATGTGATGTGTAAATATTGCTTTCCATGTCACTGCAATAAAGTGGGAACGTAGACAAACATTTATGGAACCAATTAATGCATTCCATATTTTAAAATAATTTCTTCAATATATTGTTAAATTTATTGTAAATATTGCTGTACAGGTTGTTCTCCTGCAATGCAACAGGTGCATTCTTGTGTGACACTGTGCTATAGAAAATTGTGTTATAGAAAGTTCCTGAAGAAAATTGCATTGTGGGGAAATCGTGATTGAAAATCGCTCATTCAATATTTTGGCTTCTACCGTCTTCTGGGCAGAGAATTTCACATGTTCACCAATCTCTAGGTTAAGCAATTTATCGTCATCTCAGTCCTAAATGGCCTGTCCTTTATTCTTAAGCTGCAACCCCTGGTTTAGGCTCCTGATCATTGAGAACATTCTGTTAGAAGTAGACCAGTTTAAACCTCCCCATTCTATCTACAGGATTTAAATTCTTCACTTTGCAAAAATTCTCATGAATATTTTTCATACTCTGTCATTTGAACAAAAGAAACACGGAAAGTTAGAGAATAGGAGGAAGAGTGGGCCATTTGGCCCTTTGAAATCCACTTCACCATTCAATGTGATCATGGCTAATCCTTTATCTCTACATCATACTCTCACTACTTCTGCATATCCACTGATGCCTTGAGCCTATAGAAATCTTTTCTGTTTTTTAGGGCACTGTCTTAGAGTATGAAGATTTGAAAATGCTGGTGGATTCATCAATACCTATATTTGAGGTGCAAGGGAGAGAGCGGTGTAGGATGACTAAAGATGAAATCCTGTTCCGGGGGCATAGCAATGAGTGATTCAAGGGTAATAAAAAAGGGGAGCAGGAGAAAGTGTACTCTGTGTTTCCTTAGCTTTCTTTGAAATAATCAATTTCTTCATGAAAACAATGTGCAGGATTTGCCTGTTGATTGGACAATTTCAAGTAAGGAAGAGTCTGTTGAAAAGCAAGGCACCATGGCAATGTTTTTGTCAGATGGAGAAATTCAGAGGAGACCATTCGGCCTATTAAATCAACTTTGCCATTCAGTTATGTGACGGCCAATTTGATTGTGGCCACAACTCTACCTTCTCGCCCATCTATCACACTATAGGACTCCCTGGTTGATCAAAAATCTACCTAACAACGTATTGAATATATTCACGCACTCCACTGTTCCACTCCATTCCACTCAAGTCTCCACTGCTCATTTTTCTCAAATGATTATCACTTCCTCTATAGTATAGTGCAACAGAAGATTATTTTTACCTGCGTCACCTGCAGTCACACCCTCCAAAACAAAAAAACATTGGTGGCGCAGTGGCTCAGTGATTAGCACTGCTGCCTAACATCACTAGGGTATCAAGGTCAATTCCAATCGTGGATGACTCCCTGTTTGGACCTTGTGTGTTTTACCCGTGTCTGCATGAGTTTCACCGGGGATTCCAGTTTCCTTCCACAGTGTAAAGATATGCAGGTTAGATGGATTGGCTCATAATGTTTGGGATTGTTCAGGCTTAAGGGATGAGCAATAGTAAATGCAAGATTATGGAGATCGAATGGGAAGCTCTCCAGAGAGTCAGTGCAGATTGATGGGCCAAAGTGCCTCTATCGGCACTGTAAGGATTCTGTGATTTTTATTATTCCACAAAATTTGAATCCTAATATTTCATTTCCTGTCATGCGAAGACGGTTTTTTTAAATTTAAACATTCTTTTGCTATTTTCCTCAATTGGGGATTATGATTGCCTTCTGTTTCATCTGTTCTTTAGATGGAATTTGCTGTGTCAGAACTTCAGTACAGCTTGTCACTGATTTCCACAACTTAGCAACAGTTGTTTAGTGCAGTTAAATCTGCATTGTTAATCCATGAACTCGGTACTGCATTGTGCTTCATCTGTGTCTCCATTCCAGAATTACTGAAATTCATTCAATAGTCTGAGAGATAGTTCGCAAATGTAACTTGAACTCACATTTTCTGGTTGTAGGTTTTTTACCATATTGCTAGATGCAGGGATTCAAAACATTGGAGCAGGAGTAGACCATTGAACGCCTCAACGTATTCTGCCATATGAACATTTGTTCCTGGCAGATCTTCTATATCACATTCACTTTTCTGCATTACTCCAATATCCATTAATTCACTTAGTTCTAAAAAATCTATTGACTTTGAATGTATGCAATCATAGAATACCCTGGGATAGACAATTCCACTTGTTCTCAAACCACTCGGAGAAGAAATTTCTCAACTTGGTTCTAAAAGGCTGACCCCTGGAGTTGCTGAGTTGCTCGAATATTTAGCCAGTTTTAGACTGTCAGTAGTTATGTTTACAATCTTTCCTGTCATGACACTGTATTTTAGGTACTGTGATGTAACAAAGCAATATGATGTCTCTATATTAGATTTTTGGTCAAATTGTATTTGGGATGTCCTGGTGATTCACATGAGCAATTACATTACATTTATTCTTTAAAAATACAGTCTAGAAAGCTAATAAAATAGCTAAATTGTTTGAATTAACTGGAATTAAATGCTAACAATTGCCCTTCAATTTTACTATAATAGCTATACTAACTAGGATCTTAATAATAAGCCTTAGGATTGGCCTCAACTGTTACTCTTTGGATCAAAGCCAAATGGCAAGTACTTTAAACATCACAGGAAATTAAATGTTAGGATTCCAATTTTGTATGAAGTTAGCAACGTAATGAAAATGCTACCCATTTGATAAGAACTCAAAATCAATTCCTTTCAAGTTTTACAGAAAGCAATAACCGTACATGACAGTCATATGTATTTGTACATTTTATCTACATGTTAATTAAACACAGAAGGTTAACAATAAAAATAGGGTCTTAAATGAGACATCCACTATAATTCTATCCCTCCTTTCCCATAAGTTCAGTAAGGTTATGCCCTTTTTAGAAGTATAGTCTTAAAAACAAAACTTTCTGTTTTATTTCTTCAACTAACTGCATTGTTTTGGTCTTCTCAAACTTTGCATAAATTCGAAAATAGAGAATTTGGTTGAGGGCAATGTCACCGTTGGTGTCAATTTCTCAGTGTCTGAACAGCAAGGCTAAAATCTTGAAGTTGGACAGAAACTTATCTCCTAATATATCTTAAAAAGTGTTGGTAAATACATGTGGAATGCAATCTCTATCTTATATATATTTATTGTCCATTATTAATTGCCCTGAAGAAGGAGATAGTGAGCTGCGTTCTTGAATTGCTGTCGCCTTTGGGATGTAGGAATATGCAAGTGCTGTGACAGAAGGAGTTCCATGAGTTTCACATAGCAACATCGAAGGAACAATGATATGTTCCAAGTCAGAAGGTTTGTGTGGCTTGGAGGAGAACTTGTAGATAGTAACCTTTCCAAGCATTTGCTGTTCCTGTTTTTTGAAATGATGGAGGTCGTGGATTGGAAAGTGCTGTCACGGAACGCTTGGAGAGGAGTAATTCACCCCCCACCCCATCTTCTGCCTAAATACCAACCTTTCTATAGCTACAGTGATAATGGGAACTGCAGATGCTGGAGAATCCAAGATAACAAAGTGTGCAGCTGGATGAACACAGCAGGCCAAGCAGCATCTCAGGAGCTCCGTTGTTACCGTGCTTTGGGTGAGTTTGTTCTAACTTGGCTGATTTAGCTGCTACAGACAGATGCAGTGATAGTAAGTGTCACTGCTCAATGTAAAATAAGACAATATGGCTGTAAAAATAAGATACATCAGAGTGTGGAAACAGTGAGATAGCTCAAGAAACATTCAGTTCATAAAGTGAAAGAATGGACATGATTTTCAGAGCTTATAAGAGTGAAGAGGTCCAGAAGCTGCAAAGGCTATGGGCCCTGACAACATTCTGGCAATAGTACTGATGACTTCTGTTCCAGAATTTGCCACTCCCTCAACTACGCTGTTCTTGTACGATTACAAAATTGGCATCTACCCAATAAGGTGGATAATTGTTCAGTATATCCTGTACATAAAAAGCAGGATAAATCTAACCAGGCCAATTACTACCACATCAGCTGACTCTTGATCTTCAGGAAAGTGATGGAAGGTATCATCAACAGCACCATCAGCAGCACCTGCTGATCAATAATCTGCTCGATGACACCCAGTTTGGGTTCCACCAGGGCCACTTAGCTCCTGACCTCGTTACAGCCTTGGTTCAGACATGGACAAAAGAGCTGAATTCCAGAGGTGAGCTGAGAGTGACAGCCCTTGACTTCAAGGCTGCATTTGACTGAATGTGGCATCAAGGAAACTAGCCAAATGCTCCGGTGGTTCAGAATCATACCTGACACATACGATGATAGTCGTGGTTGTTGGAGGTCAATCATCGCAGCTCCAAGACATCTCTACAGGAGTTCCTCAGGGTAGTGTCCCTGGCACAACCGTTTTCAGCTGCTTCATCAATGACCATCCCTGCATCATAAAGTCAGAAGTAGGAATATTTACCAATGATTGCACAATGTTCATCACCATTTGCAACTCCTCAGATACTGAAGCAATCCTTGCTCAAATGCAACAAGATATGGACAATATCCAGGCTTGGGCTGACAAGTGGCGAGTAACATTCATGTCACACAAATGCCAGGCTATGACCATCACCAAAAAGAGACAATCTAACCACTGCCCCTCAACAGTGTTACCATCACTGAACCCCTCATAATCAACGTCATGGGGGTCATCATTGACCGGAAATTCAACCAGACTCACCACATGAACACGATGGTCGGAAGCTCGGAATACTGTGGGAAACAACTCACCTCCTCACTCCTCAAAGCCTGTCCGCCATTTACATAGAACATAGAACATTACAGCACAGTACAGGCCCTTCGGCCCTCGATGTTGTGCTGACCTGTCATACCGATCTGAAGCCCATCTAACCTACACTATTCCATGTACGTCCATATGCTTGTCCAATGATGACCTAAATGTACTTGAAGTTGGCGAATCTACTACCGTTTGAGGCAAAGCGTTCCATTCCCTTACTACTCTCTGAGTAAAGAAACTACCTCTGACATCTGTCCTACATCTTTCACCCCTCAATTTAAAGCTATGCCCCCTCGTGCTCGCCATCACCATCCTAGGAAAAAGGCTCTCCCTATCCACCCTATCTAACCCTCTGATTATTTTATATGTTTCAATTAAGTCACCTCTCAACCCTCTTCTCTCTAATGAAAACAGCCTCAAGTCCCTCAGCTTTTCCTCGTATGACCTTCCCTCCATACCAGGCAACATCCTAGTAAATCTCCTCTGCACCCTTTCCAAAGCTTCCACATCCTTCTTATAATGCGGTGACCAGAACTGTATGCAATACTCCAAGTGCGGCCGCACCAGAGTTTTGTACAGCTGCAGCATAACCTCTTGGTTCCAGAACTCGATCCCTCTATTCATAAAAAGTAAGACACTGTATGCCTTCTTAACAGCCCTGTCAACCTGGGTGGCAACTTTCAAGGATCTGTGTACATGGACACCGAGATCTTTCTGCTCATCTACACTACCAAGAATCTTACCATTAGCCCAGTACTTTGCCTTCCGGTTACAAGTCACAAGTCAGGAGTGTGATGGGATACTTCCCACTTGCCTAGATGAGTGCAGTTCCAACAACGCTCAAGATTCTTGACACCAGGACAAAGCAGCCCACTTGATCGGCACTGCATCCATAAGCATCCACTCCCTCCACCAGTGACCTCGGTAGTAGCAGTGTGTACTGTCTACAAGATGCAATGCAGAAATTAATCAAAGATGCTCACATAGCACCTTCCAAGCCCACAATCACTTTTATCCAGAAGGACAAGGGCAGTAGATGTACAGGAACACTACCACCTTCAAATTTCCCCCCAATCCACTCACCACCCTGACTTGGGAATATATCACCGTTCCTTCACTGTCGCTGGGTCCAGATCCTAGAATTCCCTCCCTAATGGCATTTTGGTCAACCCACAGCAGATGGACTGCAGCAGTTCAAGAAGGCAATTCACCACCACTTTCTCAAGGGCAACTAGGCACAGGCAAAAAGGCTGGCCAGCCAGTGACAACCACGTCCCACAAAATGAAGTTTAAATTTCAGAATAAGGCATTTTTTTGAGTGTGAGAAGGCAATTCTGCAACAGAGATTGACTTAGAAGTAATTGGCATGGGAGCAAATCTTTTCACTTCCAAATATGAAATCATCATCAGGTTGAGGGGATATTGAAATCCTGAGTTTTTTGAGAAGTGGAAGTCCACAAATTTCCAATCAGAAACTAGAAAAGTCAGGAAGCAGTTAATGTTTACATTATGACTCTGAAGAACCTATCATTAGGTTGCAACTTTGGCACATTCTTAGACTGTGTAAATTACGAGTCAGATTTGTGTGTGTGATGGTAGATAAAATAATCCAATTGAACTCATAAACATACAAAATCTTACCTTGTGGCTGGGGTTTGAAATGACTCTTTCCCTGAAAGTGGTATGAAAAACACTTGGAAATTTTGTATGTTGCAAGTGACTAGTACAATTTCTGTGCACAGTGAGAAGCCTGCCACCAAACCTAACATATGGAGACCTGCTTGCAAGGGTGTAGGCGATAATGATTTAGTGGTTTGCTGTTACTGTGATGGTAACTGCATGTTAGTATAGAAATACCAAATGCTTTAATTGCCCAAAAATTGACCATATTACAAGTGCTTGCTGAAGAGAAGCCAAAAGCTCAGAAAAAGACTTCATTTTCATGGTAATGCAAAAGTACAACATCGCAAGGATAAAGCTCACAATCTTGATGTGATACAGATTACTTACAAGATGAGGAACAAAGGATGTACAGCATTTAGACCACTAGTAAAGAGACTGAAATGTTGTGCAAAGGTGTTGGGAAATCAACAGTATTCCATTCTCCTGGTTCCTTCATCACCATCACAATTGTTCCATGATGCCAACTTTGACAAGGGAGGCTCTGAATGTTGACATGGTCCTCCGCTGAGTCTCATCCATCTCCCACACTTCAGCCCTCACGCCCCTCTCTTTCTTTTCTCCTCCAGTGACAGGGTCCCCCTTGTCCTCGCCTACCATCCTACCAGCATGCACATCCAGATGATCACTAGCTGCCATTTTCACCACCTCCAGCGAGATGTCACCACCAGACACTCATTCCCCTCCCCTCCCCTCCATTGCCAGCCTTCTGTAGGGACTGTTCCCTCTAGGACACCCTGATCCAATCTTCTTTCACTCCCAACACACTTCAGGGCATCTTCCACTGCAACTGCAGAAGGTGTTAAACCTGAGCATTTACTTCTTCCCTCCCCAGTATCCAATGGCCCAAATGCACTTCCAGGTGAAGCAGCATTTTGCTTGCACTTCCCAGAATCTGGATGTGAGATTGCCGATGAACTTAAAAGACCCTATACAGACAACAAGCAAAATGAACGTCATCTACAAAATGCCTTGCAAGAACTGTGACAAACGCTACATTGGACAAACTGGCAGAAAGCTAGCCACCGGGATACACGAACATCAACTAGCCACAAAACGACATGATCCACTATCACTCGTATCCTTACATACAGATGAGGAAGGACACCACTTTGATTGGGACAACACATCCATCCTAGGACAAGCCAAACAGAGACACGCACGAGAATTCCGAGAAGCATGGCATTCCAACCGGAACTCCATCAACAAACACATTGATTTGGAGCCAATCTACCATCCCCTGAGAAAAAGAACAGGAAATGACATCACCAATGCAGGAAATGACATCACCAATCCAAGGAAACCTAAACAGATAAATAGAAAGTGAGACATAACACCAGCGCTTCGTCAGAGGCTCACTGATGATGTTACCTAGATTGGTGACGAAACGTCTGAAAACTAACCTTCCAGCTCAGCGAGCAATCTCACATCCAGAACCTCAACCTGAGCTACAAATCTTCTCAAAACTCACTTCCCAGAATCTAAGCGACTGCATTCACTGCTAACAATGTGGTCTCCTCCACATTGGGGAAAAGAAGTGCAGAATGGGTAAATGATTCACAGGACACTTGTGTTCCATTCACAAAAAAGACCCTGAACTATCTGTTGCTTGCCACTTTAATGCACCACCCTGATCCCTGATCAATGACTGCCTCTGGCTTGCTGCAATGTTCCAGCGAAGCTCAACGCAAGCTGGAGGAACAACACCTCATTTTCTACCTGCAGACACTGCAACCTTCTGGACTCAATATCGAGTTCAGCAATTTAGCACCTGAGCTCTCCCATGTCCTTTTCTGAACCCCCAGGCCTTATTATCACATGGCCTGCTATTATACAGCACACATTGTTCGCCAGTAACAGTCCCCATTAACAGAGCCATTCACATTCCTAGCCAGATTGCTACTGACTCCTTTGTCTGTCAATTGTCTTTCTTTGGGTTCTGTTCCCACCTATTGTTTCCTCCTTACCCCCGTCCGTTGGTCAGTTATCAAATAGCTGCAGCAACATTTTGAGGATGGTATGAAGGCAAATTTGTGATGATTCTAGCAGCACTACCCACCTTTGTCGGTTCACTAGAGCAGGCATTGCTGTGGCCCAGGCAGCCCATTACCTGAGCATCTTGCACAACACTTTTCAATGATGACAATGAAGTGCTTTACAAACTAACTTCTCCCAGCAGCATTTGATGAAGCACAGTGTTCTAAAATCTATATCAACTAGTCACATTTAATCAGCAGATTAATAATTTCATTCACATCTTGTAAGTGGAAATCTCTTGGTAATAAAAATCTGTTGCATTGACCCATTTGTAATACAATTATCAGCTGTTGAAGAGAAGCCAATAAAAATATCATATTTAAGAGATGCTTCCTTGGCATCAACGTGAAGCGATTTTGGTGACATAGCAACACAAATCCAGCAGCGTAATTCTGTATTAAGGCCTGATCTGACTCCAGCACAAAATTAAGCTGTTAAAATAAAATGCCCTTGAGGAATTTGGCATTGCATCTTGAGGATTATATGTGAAATTCACAGCTGGGTTTGACAGGTTTAAAACAGGTGACCTGTTTCTTCGGCATCCAAAGAGATCATTTTCAAATGAAGCATAGACCGATGTGTTGTGTCGCCGCAGCTGGCTTGTGCCTAGAACTGTGCACTCCCAGAGGTAGAGGAAGGTGCTGTTGATTGTAGGAATACCTAGCTCAGCTGCATGGCTTTCTGATCTGTTCAACCATCAAAAATACACCACCTCTCCGTCAATCCTTACCTTGCAAAATGTTTTCTCTGGGATCTGATAGTATGACTATCCAACAGAAAATCTAGTTTTCCCCAGTACCAATTTTGAAGATAGTTCTTCCTTCTCCTTTTCAGTCAAATGCAAGTTTGGCACTGTCCGATGTTTTGTACCTCTACAGAGCATGAAGATCTAACTAGAACATTATGGACTTGCAACTTCTTTTGAGCAATGATGTAAAACAGGTGCTGTTTGATTAGTTGCCTGTCACATTCTGTGTCTGATATACGTCTCCATTGAAGTCAATGGAATTAAATGTTAGGTTTCACATAGGATGGAGAGCTGTATGATACATTTCATTTTGCACTGTCTCCTGAAATGATTTCCTGCCTAATAAATGTCCTATAATTAAAACGCAGTCTATTAATACCTCAGATTAATGTAAATCAATTAGCAAGGAAACCATTTTTCTTTCAGCGTTTTCTGGTATCAGATTTGTCTGACTATGCATATTTTGGAGGGACCAGAATTTCTCCTGAAGGAAGTTTATTATTTCTTTCTCTTCACAGCTTTGGAAATACCAATGAGCAGGTGCTGCATTCTCACTTGTCAAGGTCCTCTCTTTGAGCTAGGGCTTGCACTGTCATTTGGCTTGTATCACTTATGAGAAAATTAATTTCCACCTCCATTAACTGTTGCTCTGCATGGGAGTTTGCATTGCCCAAGAAGCTCTGTGTGTAAAGCTTCTTTGATTCTCATCATTTTTGAGCATCATGCTGCTGTGGTTGCTGCCATGTGCTTGAGGAATCGAGAATGTTGGCTGGTTACAAGGACATGTTGAGGTCACCCAACAACAACAACACCATAGTGTATTTATGTAGCACCTTTATATCCCAAGGCACTTCAGGATCATTATAAGACAACATTTGACATTGAGGAGATAAGGAGGTTTGAAGGAGGGATTCAAATGTTTGATCAAAGAACCTGAGTTTTAATTTGCATTTAAAGGATTATCTTACAAGGAGGAAGGAGAAGAGAAGCAGGGAAATTCAGGGAGGTGCATTCCAGAGTTTAGGTCTTTGGCAACTGAAGGAGCAGATAATAACAGTGAGTTGATTGATATTGGTAATACTCAAGTGGTCAGAATTAGAGAAATTAAGGGATATAAGAGGGTTGTGAGGATTGAGTAAGGAAGTAATATCCTACACTGTTTGGATGATGAAAGAGAGACAATGGAGGGAAATGGCATGATCAACTATTCAAAGGTTGCTGACAAGTCCATGAGGAAGAGAAGGGTAACTTGCCTTTCAGTGTCAATATGGTGTCAGTGGTGACTTTGATAATAGCTGTTTGGGTAATGTGACAGAAGTAAAAACCTTATTGGAGGGATTCAAACATGGAGTGCTGATAAACATGGATACAGACTTTGGTTGCAACAAAATGGACTTTGGAGAAGAAAGGGAGATAGTAGAGAAGATGGTAGTTTGTAAGGACAGAAAGGTCAAGGGTAACTTTTTGGAGTAGGATTTGGAAAATTTGAAAGAAACTGGGACAGTAACTGAAAGCATGATCTGTTACTAATCTCAGTTAACAGGGAGCCAGAAAGGCAAGCTGGATGTTGAGCAGCCTCATGCATGTATGGTTGAAGTAACAGGAGTTAGTTCTCATGGACAAGATGAGTTCAGAAAGGGCATGAGGACAGAGACAAACAAAAGAAAGGTGCAGTTTTAGCCTTAGGTCATGGAAATAAAGGAATTTTGGTATGTTGGACTTTGGGAAGACCAAAAATCGGCAAAGTCAGCGGATAGGATAAGTTTAGTCCTGGTTGCCAAAAAGAGTGTAAGCTCCTCACACTTAGTTTTGGAAATGAGTTGCGAGGAATTCCAGAAAATGACTGTCTGTTTATCTTTGCATTAGAATGGTCCTGAAATAGTGAGGAGATTTGAATGACAACAGCAGAACCCAGCAGTGTTTTAGATGGTCTAGCTAAATCTGACTGTGAACAGCTAAAAATGGTGTCCACCATGTCCATTGAGATCTGTATTCCTTGGACTGAAGGAAGCAGAAGTGAAGCTTTAATGGTTTCCGTGGTAACATGGACATTAAAAGTGGTGATGAAGATGTGGATGAGCAGATGATTGCCTGAAAAAAATTTGGAGGGAGAATGAAAAGGGCCAAGTGATAGATAATTGACAGTTGAAGTGTTTCAGGAGTTTTATTTAACTAGAAACTAACACAGAGGAAGTAGGAATAGGAGAGGAAAGATAGATATGATCGGAAAGTGATACAGGGATACTTTTTCTGTGACTGATATGCTATGTATGGTGAGGCCACATGAAATGTGGTAAGGTCAAGTGAGTAGCAGTAAATCGGTTTTGGCAATGTATCATTGAAGGAGACATCCCAATGGGGATCCCAAAACTTTTAGCTATTTAGTGAAGGAGGATACCAGAAATCAAGGTTTTCTCAGGTTTAGATTTAGTCGCAAAATAGACCTTCCAAATGTATGGCATTTAATTCTAAATCTTAATTTCTAGAATTAATAAAATGCAGTGAATGCAGGGAGACAGTGCATGATGAGTTGAGATGGTGGTTGAAATCATTCAGGGTGAGAACTCACTTGGTGACGAAGCTGATGGAGGAAAGCAATAAACATATCTCAGTTAGAAAACTAGCAGGAGACTCAGTTTAGTTCTTACAAAACAGAATTTTATTAGAAATGAGAGAAGTGAAATAAGATGAGAGATTCAAAGGAGAATGCCAGAAGAGTAAAGATTGACCGAGGTGTGATTTGATGCTAATTGTTATACTGCTGCTGTAACTGTCTAGAGGATACGCAATACAGGGAGTCATAATTTCAGGAGAGGAAGCACTCTTCTGCCAAACTTCCATCAAAACCATTGTGTGAAGGCAGCCATTTAAAGAAAGTTCAGAAATGGTAAGGGTCTTGTTAACTGACATTCTTAAAGGAGGTTCAGAGAGACAGCTGATCTGCTGACAGTCATGGGACAGTAGGGAGTAGAAAAACAGAAACTTGGAAATACTGAGTACCAGAGACTGTAAAGTTAAAAAGAGGCGTGCCAACAAAAAGAAGTTTGAGAACGTCAAAAAGAAAAGGAATGGAAATGGAAATGGAAGCAATAGCCTTGGGTCTGGAGGAGCAAATTAAATGCAGTTGCAAATAGACACAGGGAATACTGAAGTTACATGGGCTTGGTTATGGTGTGATCTTTAGGATGCATACATCCCAATAGTAAATTGAGAATAGAAAAGAGAAAATGGAACGGGAGACCTGGGTTAAAGTCAAACGTCCTCCAATGGGATAAAGTTGATATAGGTGGGGTAGAATCAACATTAATGAACTGTTGTCCGAATTTTCAGACACATTTCAGTGAGTGAAGCCCAAAAGCTGTTTAAGTGTAGAATATCAGAATGCTTGCTGACAGAAATATTTCCAAAAGAATGAAGGTTCAGGACGAGTGCAGATTAAACTGTAGGGTAGGCAAATGATAGTGAAGTTGGAGGTCACCATAAAATCCAGAAGCAGTGGCCTTTGGCTTAGGAAAGTTGAATGTTGGCCAGGAACAGATTGTAACTGATGCTGAATTCTCCACAGACTACAGCAGGTTTGTAGTTCACTCACAGGCATAGCAGGGAACAACAACAGCGGGAGAAGGGTTCTTAGATGATCAAAATTGTTTCAAAATGTAAGCATCCAAGCAGTGGATCACGGCACAACAACTGAATCTTGCAGGGTAACAAAAACATAGCATTGATGTTCAGCAAAGGCCAGGAATTTTAACATCTAAATTCAAGAAAAGATCCAGACCTTCCTGAGAAAAGAAGTAAAAAGATACATTTGGGGGATGACCATTGGCAGGTTAAACTGTTAGTTACTTCTCACTTAGTGTAGTGTACCCATTGCTTTAGACAGGGCAACTTAACTAGTCAAAGACAGGAGATTAGCAGAGAAGAGAAAACCAAGGGATTGAGGTGCACTATATAAAGCTGGTTCCCTCAGAGCCTTTTAAATTGAACTTAGTTGAAATCCAAATCCCTGGTGAGGATTAAGGGAGGTAGCTCCTATTAAAGGGGAAGAGTTATTCTGAAGGCTTTTGTGTGGGGACTCTTTGTCAACCCTGTTAGGAATCTGCTTCTTTTTGTTTGGGGTAGCATTTACTCTCCCAATGAAAGCTAGCTCAAACAGTCGGCAGGATCACTTGTGTTCAGAGATAATGGGAACTGCAGACTCTTCTCTGATGAAGGGTCTAGGCCCGAACTGTCAGCTTTTGTGCTCCTGAGATGCTGCTTGGCCTGCTGTGTTCATCCAGGATCACTTGTGTGTTTGGAGCAGTTCAGAAGCTTAATGTGAGAGGAATTCCCTGGCAATCCTGGCAGAACCCCGAATCAGAACTGGCACTTGACTTTGATACTGAGGTGAAATAATTTTCCCTGTGATGAAGCAACTGTCGCATAGTTGGACATCAGTTGGATTGTGGGAGGAAGCAGAGTCACGTGCTCGTGACTTTAACACGATTTTGGCCTTCATTTGTATCAGATCTTGTCCCTAAATTTAAATTCTTCATGCAGACAAAAGCCATTTTACTCTATTACAAGGATGTTTGTGGATGTCCACTAATAGCTAGGGTCATGACTGGCAGGCTAAGAGCAAGAAGGAAGTTCTTGGGCAGGCACTGGCAGGGAATAATGTCCATTCAGTCACAGCTTGGGATTTCTGGACGGTATTTATTGTTTTCCTGTCACTTTATTAATGGCTATGGAATGGAGGACGGTAATACAATTACTGGATTTCTGGCTTTGTATGAGACAAATTTTCTCTGAGAAATTTGTATTGGAGATACTTCAGGAGACTAACTGGGTCATGGCGCCATCATAACTCAAAGCATGTATTTAAATACAGAAATAACCTCCTGCAATGGGCGGAATGAAGTTGTCAGTACTGCCACGAGAAATCTGTGAATATACTTCATTTCCATTTTTGAAAATAAACTTAACTCTCAAGTAATTTAGTTTGTCTTTTCTGTTTTCCCTCAACACTTGTATTTTTCTCTCTCAAAATAACCGAGGCTTTAAAATGCTGCTTTAAAGACTACTTTCAAGGATCACAGCAAATCTCTTCCTTTGACTTGAATTAAAATCTACCAAATCCTTCGCCCTCACTGAGACAATTCAACAGGCTTTGGTTTCCAAAATTTCCCACTGTAGACCAAAGATTGTTTAGCCACACGGAGTTACTGTCAGAAAATTAGCTTGATTTATGAAGGGTTGACTTGTGAAACTTTCTAAAAAAAATATTTGCAGCTAAAACAGGCTATATGTTGAATATTAATTCTTGGCTATTAAAATAAATAAAGTGAAAAGTGCAAATTAAACTGCAAATGCTGTAAACACTCATCAGGACAGGCAGCATCTGTGGAGAGAGAAAAACATAGGGTTAATGTATCAATAACGTTTTGTCAAACAAAAGGAAAGTGTTTCTAAGCATCTGCACATCTGTATTATTCTAATTCCTCCACCCTATCAGTGGATGATTTAGATGGCCTTGACCCCAGCCCGACTGCAGGGATTAATGTGGTATAATGATTGCTGAGGCTATCATTGCAGCAGGCATCATTAATTATCCTTATTGATTGCAGCTTTCAAAGATAAAGCATACTGCTGACTGGAAAATACCCTCTTTCTGCAAGGTCAAGGCTAAAAAAATGACATTAAATAACAACATTCAAACAAAGAAATAAACTAACCTTTCACAGAATTGGGTAATTAAGATCCAATTACAACATTAATCCATGTTTATAAAATGACAGAGTTCTGCTTGTAAAGTCATTTTCCTAAAATTGCTTTGGTACATGATAATTGCATTATAGCAGGTAACTGTAATGGCACATTAAAAGGGGATCAGTTTTCCTGAGTGTCTGCTACTTGCTCTGTAGAATGACTTACTCACCTACAAAAGTGCAATGGCCTAGTGGGACCTGTCTAAAAATACTAATGATATGATAAATGAAATGGGTAGATGGAGGAAGTAATAATGAGACTCAAATCCGATTATATTTCCTGGGATGATATAATGGAGCTGTTAGGCATCCTGAAGATGTAATGGTTTATATATACACATCCTTGCATTCGTAACAGAATTATGTTGTTTGCTGTTCTGCTGCAATAATATGAAGCCTATTTAAGTTGTACATTTTTGTGTAGAAACCTCACCAGTCATGATTCTTCTTCAGTTGGCATTGATAAATTAGGGAAACATGCATTTTTTTGATTTGTAATTTTATGTCTGGTAATATCTCCTGTTACAACATACCAACATAAATAAAGGGGAACTAAGTAATTAGGTCAATTTACTTGGTTGCTAATAGAAAACTGTTTTATTGAGTTGCAAATCTATTTTAATTAGTATTTGACTGAAAAAAGCTAAGCTGAGGGCATCAGAAGAGTTTCAAGTATGATTAACTGAAATATTGCTGCCTTCTTCACCTATACTTCTGTTTTGAACAATTCATGTCCCTGATATGCATTTCTTAAAGTTAATTATAGGTAAGTGCACAAACGGTAGCTGATGTGTTTGATCAGATTTAACAATCTGCACTGTCCAGTTTCTCACATACCACTGTTCATTTTCTTAGTGAGATTCCAGCATGTTGAGGTCAGGATAGAATAAAATAATATTATGGCTCTAGTTTTCTAACAGTGAGAAAAGCAAATGTATAATGTTTCCCATGTTATTAGTTTTGCTCAATTTGTATGTAGACATGAAGGCCAACAAAAGGCTTTGAAACCTGATGCCATGCATTTCAGTATTGTTAAACCCCAGATGTCCCAAGGAATGCAAATACTTTTGAAACCTAAACATTAGCATTGTATGAAAGAACTGATCCAGTTTCAATAAGTCACATAATTTCTAAAACTTAATTAATATTTTCAAATAAGTGCATCGTGCATGGTTTTGATATGGACAATATTATCAATAAGAATGACCATTCAAAATTTAAGGAGTCAGCTTTGAGCATATGCAAATCTGATGGGAAACCGGAAGCTGAGGACTGAAACAACCAGGATTACTAATAAGAAGGAAATTGATTTTAACCCTTTTCAACTTATGTATGATCTAATCATTGAGTAAAAGGAATAAATTGTCAGATTTCAAACACGGTAGTGTACAAAATCTCTAATCCTTCGTCATCAAGTTCAAATTGTACTTTGTGACAGGTTGGTGGCTTCAAGTCAGTTCTCCAATTGTGCTCATCAAGAAAATCTTTCAGGTTGAATCTCTATTACACTCTTTGAGAACTTGGTTTGTGTTCTTGATATTATCAGACATTTTGTATTGATGGGCACCCAGGCCCATTTTGCATTTGTGAAGTAATTACAGTATTAGTGCAACCTAAACTATGTTCTCAGACTAATATAAATCATTGACATTGAAGTAAGTATCTCTGTGCAGGCTTATATTCTATAATTACAGTAACAACCGTTAAGCTACAAGGGATCTCACACGCTCCAGCAAGGAGCTACATGTATTCTGCTTCACCATGGGAAAACTGGACAAATGGCCATCATTGAAGAAAACACATCCCTGAAAACTGGCGTTGGTATCCTAAAATGCAATTAACTTGTTTCCTTCTATTGCACGCCAGACAGTATGTTAAATTTATAGTGCTTGTTGATTTAAATGATCCTGCCATAGATTACCTGTATCCATCAGCAGGAACCTGAATTTGTGACAGGCTAGATAGACATAGCTAAGCAAATCTGCATTTGTGAGAGGGGCTCCAAGAAATGGTGATACTGTGATGATGTGTCAGAGATAATGGGAACTGCAGATGCTGGAGAATCCAAGATAACAAAGTGTGGAGCTGGATGAACACAGCAGGCCAAGCAGCATCTCAGGAGCACAAAAGCTGACGTTTCGGGCCTAGACCCTTCATCAGAGAGGGGGATGGGGAGAGGGAACTGGAATAAAAAGGGAGAGGGGGGAGGCGGACGGAAGATGGAGAGAAAACATGATAGGTAGAGAGGAGAGTATAGGTGGGGAAGTAGGGAGGGGATAGGTCAGTCCAGGGAAGATGGACAGGTCAAGGAGGCGGGATGAGGTGGTAGGTAGGAAATGGAGGTGCGGCTTGAGGTGGGAGGAAGGGATGGGTGAGAGGAAGAACAGGTGAGGGAAGCAGAGACAGGCTGGGCTGGTTTTGGGATGCAGTGGGGGAAGGAGACGAGCTGGGCTGGTTTTGTGATGCACTGGGCGGAGGGGAAGAACTGGGCTGGTTTTGGGATGCAGTGGGGGAAGGGGAGATTTTGAAGCTTGTGAAGTCCACAGTGATACCATTGGGCTGCAGGATTCCCAAGCGGAATATGAGTTGCTGTTCCTGCAACCTTCGGGTGGCATCATTGTGGCACTGCAGGAGGCCCAGGATGGACATATCATCTGAGGAATGGGAGGGGGAGTTAAAATGGTTCACGACTGGGAAGTGCAGTTGTTTATTGCGAACCGAGCAGAGGTGTTCTGCAAAGCGGTCCCCAAACCTCCGCTTGGTTTCCCCAATGTAGAGGAAGCCACACCAGGTGCAATGGATACAATATACCACATTGGCAGATGTGCAGGTGAACATCTGCTTGATATGGAAGGTCATCTTGGGGCCTGGGATAGGGGTGAGGTAGGAGGTGTGGGGGCAAGTGTAGCATTTCCTGCGGTTGCAGGGGAAGGTGCCGGGTGTGCTGGGGTTGGAGGGGAGTGTGGAGCGGACAAGGAAGTCGTGGAGAGAGTGGTCTCTCTGGAGGGCAGACAAGGGTGGGGATGGAAAAATGTCTTGGGTGGTGGGGTCGGATTGTAGATGGCAGAAGTGTCGGAGGATGATACGTTGTATCCGGAGGTTGGTGGGGTGGTATGTGAGAACGAGGGGGATCCTCTTTGGGCGGTTGTGGCGGGGGCGGGGTGTGAGGGATGTGTTGCGGGAAATGCGGGAGATGCGGTCTTTCTCTTTCGATTCCTCCCACTTCCTACAGGTCTCTTTCGATTCCTCCCACTTCCTACAGACAAAGGGGGTGGCCATGTGTACCCGCATGGGCCCAAACTATGCCTACCTCTTTGTAGGTTACATGGAACAGTCTCTCTTCTGCACCTACACAGGCCCCAAACCCCACCTCTTCCTCCGGTACATTGATGACTGTATCGGCGCTGCCTCTTGCTCCCCAGAGGAGCTCGAACAGTTCATCCACTTTACCAATACCTTCCAACCCAATCTCAAGTTCACCTGGGCCATCTCCAACACATCCCTCACCTTCTTGGACCTCACAGTCTCCATCTCAGGTAACCAGCTTGTAACTGATGTCCATTTCAAACCCACCGACTCCCACAGCTACCTAGAATACATCTCCTCCCATCCACCCTCCTCCAAAAATTCCATCCCCTATTCCCAATTCCTCCGCCTCTGCCACATCTGCTCCCAGGATGAGGCATTCCACTCCCGCACATCCCAGATGTCCACGTTCTTCAAGGACCGCAACTATCCCCCCGCAGTGGTCGAGAACGCCCTTTACCGCATCTCCGGCATTTCCCGCAACACATCCCTCACGCCCCGCCCCTGCCACAACCGCCCCCAGAGGATCCCCCTCATTCTCACACACCACCCCACCAACCTCCGGATACAACATATCATCCTCTGACACTTCCGCCATCTACAATCCGATCCCACCACCCAAGACATTTTTCCATCCCCACCCCTGTCTGCTTTCCGGAGAGACCACTTTCTCCGCGACTCCCTTGTCTGCTCCACACTCCCCTCCAACCCCACCACACCCGGCACGTTCCCCTGCAACCGCAGGAAGTGCTACACTTGCCCCCACAGCTCCTCCCTCACCCCTATCCCAGGCCCCAAGATGACTTTCCACATTAAGCAGGTGTTCACCTGCACATCTGCCAATGTGGTATATTGTATCCATTGCACCCGATGTGGCTTCTTCTACGTTGGGGAAACCAAGCAGAGGCTTGGGGACCGCTTTGCGGAACACCTCCACTCGATTCACAACAAACAACTGCATCTTCCAGTCGCGAACCATTTCAACTCCCCATCCCATTCCTCAGACGACATGTCCATCATGGGCCTGTTGCAGTGCCACAATGATGCCACCCGAAGGTTGCAGGAACAGCAACTCATATTCCGCTTGGGAACCCTGCAGCCCAATGGTATCACTGTGGACTTCACCGGCTTCAAAATCTCCCCTTCCCCCACTGCATCCCAAAACCAGCCCAGTTCTTCCCCTCCGCCCAGTGCATCACAAAACCAGCCCAGCTCGTCCCCTTCCCCCACTGCATCCCAAAACCAGCCCAGCCTGTCTCTGCTTCCCTAACCTGTTCTTCCTCTCACCCATCCCTTCCTCGCACCTCCATCTCCTACCTACCACCTCATTCCGCCTCCTTGACCTGTCCATCTTCCCTGGACTGCCCTATCCCCTCCCTACCCCCTCACCTATACTCTCCTCTCTACCTATCATGTTTTCTCTCCGTCTTCGGTCCGCCTCCCCCCTCTCCCTTTTTATTCCAGTTCCCTCTCCCCATCCCCCTCTCTGATGAAGGGGGATGGGGAGAGGGAACTACATTTCTAAACTAAAACTATGGATTGCATAAATCCTAGGAACAACTGCCTCTGTTTGTTAACATCCGTGTACTCAACCAGAATGCTAGAACGGCAGCTATTTAGAAACTTTAAGCCGTGTTCTTGATTTCTTCAAGTACTTTTTGTCAAATTGAATCACTTCAGGTAAAAGTCTTTAATTCTCGCTAGCTATGTTTGTGTGTGTGTGTGTGTGTGTGTGTGTGTGTGTATTTTTGGGTAAACATATATGTTTGTATTATAAATTGCATGTGTTATCTACTTCTGCAACTTCATGATGTAAGTATTGATTTCTAATTAAGAAGTCTTCCAGTCACTCTTCAAGAGGACAATTGGGTTTCAGACTGGATTCACAAGAAAAGTATACTTTCAGAAGTAGGAAACTGAACTGCATGTTCTTTCCCTTCAGTGGTAGGTTACCAACTACTCTGAATGATCCCCAAAGTGTAAACTGCAACTTGACAGTCACAGTGGGACTTCAGTAAACAAGCGCTCATTACAAGACATGTGACTTTCAAGAAATGCTGCTCCAATGTATTTTTGTTCACCTCTTTAAACAATCCCAATTCAGGAATTTCTATCCTTTATACTTGAGTGCACAAAAGCCTTCATAACATGTCGCTATCATGCAAATAAGCAACATCTTGTATAACACAAATACCCCCCTCGATAGACTGCCAAGTAGTTTTCCGCTCCCCCACATTAGGTCAGTCAGCCCCATTAGGTCCAGAATTAAAGGAGGATGGTGGCTGCTCATCTACCTGGTATACCTTTCAACAAGTTGACTGTGGCCAGAATCCATTTTATAACATAAATTGACACAAATTTTGAGTGGGATTGAGCTCACCCTCAAATAACATTTTTTTTTAACCAACTGCACCATTTCACTCTCCTTCATTGTGTTTCCTCTGTTTCTTTCTCAAAATCTGAAACTTTATTGGTTAAGGAGATAGACTGTTGGCCGCATCATTCACTAGGATTCCAGATGACCTGTTGTCCTTGCTGTACCATTATCAGTTCATACTAAAAATAACTTACAGGGCGAGTTTATTTTAGCTAAAGGTGAGGGAAAATTTCTAAATAACATGGCATAATGAGATGGAAAGCAACAAAATCAGGGTGGCACTGTTTCTCTGTGGAGGTGCCTGCATTATTTTCTCTACTTCACCATATCTTCACTTGTCTTGTGAGGGGTGACATTGGTGAAGTAATTTTTTTTCCTGGTTCATGAAAACTGCACGGAACTTATTGATATTTATTTGAACTCATAAAAATAGATGCAGAAAGGTCATGGAGCAAGTTGAAAATTTTCCAGTAATCATGAGAAAAATTCAGTTTCTTCCCTCATGAGCTGTTCATTTTGCTTATAAATGAGGGAATAAAACATTCCTTTTGATCTATAAGTTATTCCATTTTTAAATAAATTGAGTCAGTGTTTTAAAAAGCCACAAAAACTTTGCAGTTACTGAAACTAACTGAAGTTATTGCCAATTCAAATCAAGTATTACATGGCTAAAACACTAGAGGATATTCTCTGTGATCATCATTTAAATGAGCAATGTTGTGATAATGATAAATTATGGACTGTCTTCTGTTTTAAACTTCTGTCATTTTAATACCTGGGACTTCCAAAGACTAAAATGGCTCTAAAAAGGCAAATATTGACTGAAGTGGCTGCAGCAATTGGCTGACCACAGATTAGCCCAGCCTTGTAAAACCAGTATGAGAACGACAAAAAGACAGTTAGAGCCAAAATTAACTTTCCAAATGCATTGAAACAGAGATTTGCACCATCTGTTGTTTTATTTACAACTTTATGAATACATTTCATAAATTGGTGTTGATATTATCCAGCTCATATTTCAAGTAGCTGATTTGACCGAGTGGTGGAAAGAAATTGCTAGAAAAGCTTGACAGGTCTGGTAGCATTTGTGGAGTCAAAGCAGTGTTAATATTTTGGGTCCAGCGACCCTTCCTCAGAACTGCTTATACCGGGGAAATCTTTGGTATATGTGCTGAAGATGGGATGGGGGAGGGGGAGAGGAATACATGTCAGATAAAAGAGTAAGTAAAGGTCAGCTTGGGAGAATCAATAGCTGCTAATGGGGACTAGTAGTGGCTTACAATGAGTTGGTTGTGGTGGCAGCTGATGTGATGACACGTTCTGGTGTGTGGGGTTAGGGTAAGGACATGGGAAAAGGTGCTCAGGCCCAAACATTTTTGAACTTGATATTGAGTCGAGAGGGCAGTGGGGTCCCCAAGAGGAAAATTAGATGCTTTCTTCCAGTTTGCACTAAGCCTTGCTGGAGCTCTGTGGCACGGGTGAGACTGAGATGTTCGGCAGGGAACACAGCTGTGTGTTAAAACGGCAGGCAAAAGGAAGCTCAAGGTCACTTTCGCAGATGGAATGTTGCTTGCAATACTTTCACCCAGTCTGCATTTCACCTCTCCAACGTAGAGCAGACAACATTGCAACCAGTGAATACAGTAAAAAAGATTAAGTGAAGAGCAGGTAAATCATTCCTTTACCTGGAAGGTGTGCCTGGGGCTTTGGGCAGTGAAGGAGGAGGAAGGAAATGGGCAAGTGTTACATTTTCAGCAATTGCTTGGGAAAGTGCCATGGGGGCGTGGGAAGGCATTGGGAGTGGAGGAGGCATGGACCAAGGTGTCCTGAAGGGAACAGTCCCTGCAGAACGTTGACAGTAGTGGGGTTGGGTACATGTGTCTGATGGTGGCATCCCACTGGAGGTGGCGAAAATGGCAGTTAAAGGTCCTTTGGATGTGGATGCTGCTGAGGAAGCTGGAAGAACTGCACTGTACCGGCTACCACTCTGCAATACAGCAAGGAATGATTTTTAACACAAAAAAATTGCCTTCTGAAGTGCTATCCAATTGCGTTGGTGCATGTTTGCTTTCATGCTGTGATTATGCAAATAAAGTTCGGTGAAAACCTGAACCCATAAAATGAATGTGGAAAATTAGTACAAATTTAATATAATTTGTGCATGAATTTGGGTTCATCCAAAAAAAAAGAAATATTACTTTGAAGAGTTTAACTACTGCATGATATGGTGCTTTAGCCTTTATTTTTCTCATTTCTCCACTATTCTCACTAAATTGGCATTTTGGTTTGGAATGTTAATGATTTCATAAAAATAATGACTTTAAGAAGCATTCCAGGATGTTACTTAGGTTATTAGATACTTTTTACTTATTTTAATCAATATTCTTTGGATTCCTTTCAACTATATCACTCAGTTTCCATTGCCTAGTACCTTTACATTATCTCTTGCTTGACAGTTGCCTATTAACAGTAGGGTAGCTGGGAAACCTGGGTAATTTGCAGTGATGACATTGCTTGACATTATCAGGCTGCTACAGTTTGGCAGATAGTTACAGTATAAGAGATAGCTGTATCTAGCTATTGGTGTGGCAAGATATTTTCCTTGCTATGAGCCTCTTGGGGAAGCAGCGAAAGTATTATAATGGATTTAACTCTATAACTGCTGTACATAATTCAAAATCTAGGTTTAAATATCACAATCCCCAAATTTGAAATATGAAAGTATCATATCAAAGTAAACTTGCTGAAGAAATCATTTCAAATGATTGTGAGATACTGCAAGAAAATACTTGTTGAAGTTGACAATTAATCTACGAAGACCATTCCCAAGGAACTTGGGTTTTAAAATGGATATAGCTAACAAGTATGAAACGAATGCCTTCCAAATGCCAATATGAGCCCAGCAGAACTTTAAGCAAAAATGTATAGTGTACATGTAGAATAAATGGTACACAGTTGTAGCTTTTGTTGAACACAAGGTTATCTCAATATTGTTTTAGCCCTTGCATCGAAAGTGATGATTGTCACAATTGAGGGCCAGAAGGATATGTGATTCTATAATTATTCTGGCTACATTGCTTTGCTGAAGTAATTCATTATGAACATGTCCTTATCTTGTCATAGCTCTGTGTCATTAACAATGTTTCGGTGCATTAGTGACCAGCCTCAGGTTGCATGAGCAGTGATTAGAGCTGTGACAGTGGCGGCTGAGTGAGTGATGTTTGAAATATCAAAATTGTTGTGCTAATTTATTTTAGCGTTCATGTATAAGATGTCAAGAGAAGGAACTATTTTTGTTTCGAACGATTTCATCTTTGAACAATTTATCTTTGTGTTACTCCAAGTAACCTTCACCGTAGACATTATGGCCAATTTCAAATGCCATGGAATAATTTTATAGTGAATTTATGGTAATGTGTAACAAATGTAGTTGAGTGCTCATTTCATTACTGTTGTATTGATTTTTTTTGGTTGTTTGATAATAAACCTGCAATTAATATTTTTCACATACAGATTCACATCATAACATTTGTCGTGATCTAATAAATGTGGGTTAAAGAAGTCCTGGGACTTAATATTGCATTTCTGCCAGCAGTGAAAGATCAATATTAATTTAATATCAGATCACCAAAACAGTCCAGCTTTCCACTATCACAGATTACATGTTCCGCAGTAATATATGTCCATTTTTATCCCGCAACATCTCTAATACCACTTGTGAAAATATATGTGATTATTTTTCACGTGAATATTAAGCAGCTATCAGTGAATAATTAAAAACACTACTGTGAGCCTTTGATGGTATGGCTGCTGCTCCTTTTGCTTATATTTAGGTGGAGCCAGGAGGAACATGAATGTTCCATTCTGGAACATGCCTTCAGATGATGTCTGTCTGTGCCCATTCCAGGACTACTGTTCACCTTGTCCTATTAAACTAGTCTTTCCCTTGTTTGCCAGAAAATACAGTGTGTTGGGCGACTTTATAATAGCTGACCACAAAGGGCCAAAAATACTAAATAAAACCCAAAAGAACTGTGGATGCTGTAAATCAGAGACAAAAATAGAAATTGCTGGAAAAGCTCAGCAGGTCTGGCAGCATCTGTGGAGAGAAATCAGAGTTAACATTTCTGGTCAAATGACTCTCCCTCAGAACCCCAGGGCCAAAGATACTACTAGTTGGTGTGGTATGGCGGCTCAGTAGTTAGCACTGCTGCCTCAGTGCCAGGGATCAGGGTTCAATTCCACCCATGTGCAACTGTCTGTGTGGAATTTGCACATTCTCCCTGTGCCTGCATTGGTTTCCTCCAGTTCCTTCCCACAGTCTAAAGACATGTAGGTTCATCATGGGAAATGCAGGATTAGAAGGAATAAGGTTTGAGGGGATGGGTCTGGATGGGATGCTGTTCACAGGGTTGGTGCAGACTTGATAAGCTGAATGACCTGCTTCCACACTGCAGTGATTCTGTCTCTATTCAATTGGCTGTAAATTCTAGGTTCTATATCAGTGTTTCTTTTCCAACATTTTTGTTGATTGAACTGTCCTTCATAATTAGTTCACTCTAGACCATGCATTAGAAATGTGATAGCTCTGCATCCATTTTACAGGTGCTAATCAGCTGTCCAAGACTTCAATAAGCAAAAACAGAAATTACTGAAAAATAATCAGTTTGGGCAGCATCTGCAGAGACAGGTTTCCCAGACCAACTTTGCTGAAGTCATGCTTTATTACATCTGCAAATGTTCATTTGCACAATTCCCCGTTCACTACCTTGCAGCCAATCAGTTGTTTTCGTGAAGCACCATTGCTCAGATACGCACTATGAAGTAGACAAGCCATTTGCTTGTAATTTCTTTTGCACTTAGACGTTACATTGTGTTTGGCAGTCTCAATCACCTGAATCATTTTTGTGATCACATCTTAAATTCTATATTTAGTTTTTAATGATTTTGATCCTGGACTTGCCAGAAGCCAATTTTTAATTAAATCGTAATAACTCAATTGCTTTGTTATTTGTGTCAGAATTTGAAATTGATGCAGAATCAGCATAAAAATTTCTGGAATTTACTGCCGATATCTTTTAAAGCTCATTTACTAGATAGCTAAAAGTTCAAACAATCTTGAGAAGTTATCTATGTCATCCTAATCTGATGATTGAATAAGGCTGGCTTTCAATAATTTATTATACCCCAGATTCTTAAATGGATCTGCCAGATACCTGTTCAATGATCTGTAGTCATTTTGGTTGATTTGGCTATTCTATACTCATTCACTTTTTATCACCCTCCAGCTGGTATGATGCCAGTTCATGCTTGGGCTTACTCTTTTCCACCTCCAGCCTACAATAACAATTGACTGATTTTGACACAGACTTATCTATCTCTTTTAATAGATCGCTTTCACATGGGACAATTTTTGCTTAACTTCACTCACTTCTTCCAAATGACGCTCCCTCCAATTTTCTCCAACATACTTGTGAGGAAATTTACAGGTCATGGGATAAAATGTTCAGCAGCAACATGGATGCAAAAGAGGGCAGTGAAGAACTCCAGAACGATATAGCTAATTTGGTGGATTGGGCAGACAGCTAGCAGTCGGGTTTCAATGCAGAGAAGTATGAGGTGATGCAGTTTTGTAGGAAGAACATTGAAAGTCAACATAAAATAGGAGTACAATTCTAAGAGCAGGTGGAGGAGCAGAGGAATGTGGGTTTATATGTGCATAAACATTGAAAGTGACAGGACATGCAGAGAGAGAAGTTAAGTAAAGCACACAGTATCATTGGCTTTATTAAGAAGTGCATAAATTACAAGAGCAAAAAGATGCAATTCAACTTGTATAAAACATTTGTTATACCTCAGCTAGAGTGCTGTGCATAGTTCTGGGTGCCACATTACAGGAAGGATGTGAATGTATTGAAGAGTGCAGAAGTCATTCACAAGAATGGTTCTAAGGATAAGGAACTTCAGTCATGAGGAAGGATTGAAGAAATTGGCACTGTTCTACTTGGAGAGGAAATCTGATAGGGGTTTTCAGAATCATGAGCATATTGGATAGGGCAAGTAGAGAGAAATGGTTCCCATGCATAAAAGGAACAAGAATAAGAGGACAAGGATTTAAAGTCAAATAAAGAAACATGTTACACTCGCCAAATGTTAGGGTATGGAATGGACAGCTTAGACGTGTGCTGGAAGCTGAGGCATTCAAGAGGATGATTATTAGAATAAAATAATGTGCAGTGGTATGGGCAGAAATGTTGGAGATTGGCACGAGGTGATGATGTTCATTAAATGAGCCAATGAGGGTTGATGGACTGAGTGGTGTCTTTCTGTTACATAACACTTCTGTGATTCTTTGAAACGAAATGTGTTACTGTAGAAACCACCATGGATCCAAACGATGACTGGCCTTTTACAGGATATATACAAAGAACAAGACAGGACAGGATAACAAAGTGTGGGGCTGGATGAACACAGCAGGCCAAGCAGCATCTCAGGAGCACAAAAGCTGACGTTTCGGGCCTAGACCCTTCATCAGAGAGGGGGATGGGGTGAGGGTTCTGAAATAAATAGGGAGAGAGGGGGAGGCGGACCGAAGATGGATAGAGGAGGAGATAGGTGGAGAGGAGAGTGTAGGTGGGGATGTGGGGAGGGGATAGGTCAGTCCACGGAGGACGGACAGGCCAAGGAGGCGAGATGAGGTTGGTAGTTGGGAAATGGAGGTGTGGCTTGAGGTGGGCGGAAGGGATAGGTGAGAGGAGGAACAGGTTAAGGAGGTGGGGACGAGCTGGGCCGGTTTTATGATGCAGTGGGGGAAGGGGAGATTTTGAAGCTTGTGAAGTCCACATTGATACCATTGGGCTGCAGCGTTCCCAAGTGACATATGAGTGGCTGTTCCTGCAACCTTCGGGTGGCATCATTGTGGCACTGCAGGAGGCCCATGATGGACATGACATCTGAGGAATGGGAGGGGGAGTTAAAATCGTTCGCGACTGGGAGGTGCAGTTTTTTATTGCGAACCGAGCGGAGGTGTTCTGCAAAGCGGTCCCCAAGCCTCCGCTTGGTTTCCCCAATGTAGAGGAAGCTACACCGGGTACAGCGGATACAGTATACTACATTGGCAGATGTGCAGGTGAACATCTGCTTAATATGGAATGTCATCTTGGGGCCTGGGATGGGGGTGAGGGAGGAGGTGTGGGGGCAAGTGTAGCACTTCCTGCGGTTGCAGGGGAAGGTGCTGGGTGTGGTGGGGTTGGAGCGGAGTGTGGAGCGGACAAGGGAGTCATGGAGAGAGTGGTCTCTCCGGAAAGCAGACAGGGGTGGGGATGGAAAAATGTCTTGGGTGATGGCGGAAGTGTCGGAGGATGATGCATTGTATCGGGAGGTTGGTGGGGTGGTATGTGAGAACGAGGGGGATCCTCTGGGGGCGGTTGTGGCAGGGGCGGGGTGTGAGGGATGAGTTGTGGGAAACGCGGGAGACGCGGTCAAGGGTGTTCTCGACCACTGCGGAGGGGAGGTTGCGGCCCTTGAAGAACGCGGACATCTGGAATGTGTGGGAGTGGAATGCCTCATCCTGGGAGCAGATGTGGTGGAGGCGAAGGAATTGGGTATAGGGGATGGAATATTTGCAGGGGGGTGGGTAGGAGGATGAGTATTCTAGGTTGCTGTGGGAGTTGGTGGGGTTGAAGTGGACATCAGTTTCTAGCTGGTTGCCTGAGATGGAAACAGAGAGGTCCAGGAAGGTGAAGGATGTGTTGGAGATGGCCCAGGTGAACTTGAGGTTGGGGTGGAAGATGTTGGTGAAGTGTATGAAATGTTCGAGCTCCTCTTCGTAGCAAGAGGCGGCGCCGATACAGTTATCAATGTAACGGAGGAAGAGGTGGGGTTTGGGGCCAGTGTAGGTGCGGAAGAGGAACTGTTCCATGTAACCTACAAAGAGGCAGACATAGCTTGGGCACATGCGGGTACCCATGGCCGCCCCCATTGTCTGTAGGAAGTGGGAGGAATTGAAGGAGGAGTTGTTGAGGGTGAGGACGAGTTTGGCTAGGTGGATGAGGGTGTCGGTGGAGGGGGACTGGTCAGGCCTGCAGGACAGGAAGAAGCGGAGAGGCCTAGCTCGGAGGCCTAGGTCAGGACCCTTCTTCAGAAATGGGAGAGAGGGGAGGGAGCTCTGAAATAAATAGAGAGGAGGGATGGGCTGGGAAAGGTATGTAGAATGGTGATAGGTGAGTGCAGGTTAGGCAGAGGTGGGGATTGGTCTGAAGAAGGGACCTGACCCAAAATGTCAGCTTTCCTGCTCCTCTGCTACTGCCTGGCCTGCTGTGTTCCTCCAGCTTACATCAATGGTCCCTGACATTACAGTTTTCTGTGCATTGTTAAATTCAGCGTCGTAAACATGCTGCAAATAACTCCAAGTAGCTTACTGAATTATTTAATTTAAGCTTTGTTTGAAATAATGCTTGAACTGACTATTTAAAAATGACTTTCTGACCATTTGTTTAACTGGGTATGATTATGGAACTCTGCCTCAGTAGGCAGTGGAGGGAGAATCACTTAATGTTTTTAAAGGTGGGAGTAGATTGATTTCCTCTTGCCTGAAAAGAATCTGAGCTTATTGCAGTAAATGTGCAATTCAAAACACAAATAAATCAGTTTTGGTCTTAGTGAATGTTGTAACAGGCTTAAGGGGCTGCTGATTCTTATGTTTGTATAAGCAAGTTAATCACATTTTGTAATGTGTGCACCCACGTTGACTGGGAGAATTTGAGTGTGAGCGCTTTGGATGGGGATTTCTTCTGACATATGGCCAGTCGGGTGGTTTACACCCCCCCACCCCGCTAATTGCTTTGCCTTCTTCCAGTACACTACCAGATTACTGGCGAGGTCTTCGTTTTGCTAGATTTCCCCTTCTCGTTCCACTGCTGCTGTTCTATGGTTACCATTTTAGGCTCTTTCATTTCTCTCATATTGCCTTCTTACATAAACTTATCAATTTAATCACTCCTCTCCTCCATGATACATTTATTTCCACAACGCTTCCTTTTTCCTCATTCAGGTCATCTTCATAAGCAGTTTATCTGTACCATTTTCCAATTCTGACAAAAAGACATCAACTTTCATTCACCGTTGAATCTACTTTATTTATAGGTGCTGCCTGACCAGACATCTGTTTTCAACATTGAGGAATCAAAGAGAGAAATGAAGTAAACAATGTCAGAAACAAAACTTTTAACTTCTTGATCAAGAATTCCAGATAAACTAATAATTGACAATAGAAAACAGATGTTACAAATACAATGGTTAAGATGCAGGAGTTAGACAAGAAAGTAAAAACTTGCAAATATAAAGCAAAAACTGAAAATGCTTACCTTACCAGTCTTTTACGAGGCAAAAATAGTTCACAACCTGTTGAATAATTTTGCATTGATTCATTTCAAACTGGAAAGTTAAGTCGGGGCATATCTGAAGTTATTGAGAGAACTGTTGGGAAGTAGTCATTAGATCAATGCAAGAATAGGGGATAATGAAAATAAGCTGATACTACATGAAATATTCAACAGCTGAGTACAATCACAGTTAAACAATGGGAAAATGTGGCAGAGACAGTAGGAACTGCTGATGCTGGAAAATCTGAGATAACAGGGTGTAGAGCTGGATGAACACAGCAGGCCAAGCAGCATCAGAGGAGCAGGAAAGCTGATGTTTTGGGTCTAGACTCTTATTAATGTGTTGCAAAAGGAAACTGAATGCCTGCTCTACATGTACACATCAATCACACTTTGAAATTTTAAAGGAATGAAAAAAGCTTTGGTTACCAAAAACTCCTGTTTGTAAAGCGCAGTGACTTGAATACCAGTGCACACAGGTAGTAACATTACATACATATTTGGCAGCCAGTTTGCAGACAGCAAGGCCTCAAATAGCAATGAAAGCTCTCACCAGATAATGCTTTTCATGATGTCATTTGAGGATTAAGGACACTGGGGAACAGTTCTATAATTCTTCAAATAGTACAATAGGATCTCTTGCTCCTCCGCCAAAAGGCATCTAATTGTGAAGGCGTAATAAGAACTGCAGACGCTGGAGTCAGAGACAACATAGTGTGCAGCTGGACGAACACAGCAGGCCAGGCAGCAGCAGAGGAGCAGGTAAGTTTTGGATCGGGACCCTTCTTCAGGCATGGGGAGGGGAAAGGGAGCTGGAAAATAAATAGAGAGGAGGGGTGGGATTGGGGAAGATAAGTGTGATGGTGATAGGTGAATGCAGCTAGGGAGTGGTGGGCGTTGTTCAGTGGGGTGGGTGGGGTGAATAGGTGGGAGAGAAGATGGACATGTTGTGTCAGGTCAAGGAGGCAGGGGTGAGAGGGAGGGTGGGACATGGGCCACCCGCAAACTGGAAGAGCAACACCTCATATTTCTGCCTTGGGAGCCTACAGATCGATGACCTAAACATGGAATTCACCAGTTTCAAAATATCCCCACACCGGGCCTCAAGCCTTGTCCAACCCTCCCTTTCAGCCCCACCTCCTTGACCTGACACAACCTGTCCATCTTCTCTCCCACTTATGTGCCCCAACCATCCCACTGACCATTCCCCACCACTCCCTACCTGTACTTACCTATTACCATCCCACGTACCTTCCCCAACCCCACCCCTCCTCTCTCTAATTGTGAAGATGTATTTGACCAAGTAACACCTTGAACTCACATCAGGCCTGTCAAACATATGGCCTATGTGTTCTGTGCTATGCGTTTCCAACATGTAGGAATCCTGCAGGGATTCCCTGGTGCATGTCTGTTATGCATGTGATGGTCCTGACATGTCAGATACACCCTGAAAAATAGTAGATCTGTGGAGATAAACCAATTGTAGAACAAAGCAGCTCATTCCACATCTTTGAAATGTGCATCAAATATACCTCTTTGACCAACCTGCCAGCTAAGATGGAATTGTCTCACGTGAGTGGCAAGGCCTTATTTAGGGAAACTTTGCTCTTTATTACCCTCATTACCACCTAATCTTGTTAATATACAAGTTCCCATTCTACCAACTACTGGTTCGAAATTGGATGTGGAGAATTCTCTCCAGGCCTTGATTTTGGACACCTGTCATCAACATCCCCGACACATGTCATGGACACCGACCACACAAATACCATGTCCATGGATATCATCATCGACATATCTGCCACTGCAGACTAGCCTGGCACATCTCCTATCCATATACAGTACACCACTGTACTTCAATCCTGTACTTGGAGCACACTTTCAACGGTCTTTGCAATGTTGCTGTGAGGTCACTTTATGTGAGGGGACTTGCACCCAGCTTGTGGATTAGAGCAGGCTGCATCTCAGGGTTTCTCGCTGTCCCAGATCTCACTCAATTAGTGCCGACCTGGCCGCTCACAGCATCCCTTCCTTTCTTGTCTTGCTTTGTCACATTATACCCTAACATCTCAAGTAGAGCTTGAATGCTCACAGTGCTTTGTGTCTTGTATTGCTGCTTAGTGAAGACATAAAGCTGGGCAGTGTGTCACACTTGTCAGCTGTCATCAGTCAAGGGCTTAAACATGCTGCTGTACTGTACATTGCTAGTTAGTCAGTCTCACACTTATAGTGTATGCCAGCAGCCTGTATCACAAACACACAGCATGTGCATCAACCAAAGGCAATGTCTCAGTTGAATCAGTGGAGCCCTGCTGTTAGATAGGAGGTGCCAGTACAGGCAGTCTTAGGCAGCATCCGTGTTTGGTCAGTTGTCACTTGGAGCGGTGAGTGTCATGGGGTCTGTCATCTGCAATCTGAGGAGTATGATATGCTAATACCTCAGTATCAGTGGAATGAGTTTCAGGATGAGTATTGGGGGCACTGTAGATGTCGGGAAGTGGAGGGTATCAACGCCGTGGACTGTGTGCAGCAACCTGTGATGCGAAGGGCACAAGGGTGGTGATGGAGAGACACGCAACATACAAGTGGGGGGTCCAGTACTGCATGAAAGGACATGAGATGCTGCAGGAGTGGGGGATGGCCAGGGGTGACAGGTGGTCACTACCATCATGGCCAGTGCTGAATGACAGTGGGCATCAATGAGCTATTGTGATGGGTGTCAGAGCTAAGATACCTGGTTGGAGTCTAATTTGAGATGGTGGGTAGAAACATGTTGGTTATTGGTAGAGATGAATTGTCCATAGAAAATGGGAGGGTCGAGATCATGGTGGAGTTTGGGGGTGGCGAGGCCACCTGATGATTAAGCTGAGCTTGGTTCTCTCGGTGTCCAGCAGAACCTGCATATCTTTCAACGATCAATAGCTAAAAGAGCCCTGCAAGTAGAAAATGGCTGGGACCATGCCTGGAGTGGGAGGACTCAGTATCAGTGAGCTGGCCAAAAATGCATTTTCATATTTGAGTGGCAGGAGGCCCTCTTCAGTGGGATAATTTCCTTAATCCTGCAATTGCAGAGAGCAGCTTCACATCATTTGCAATCATATCATTGAGCATGTGAAATGGAAGCAGTGTACAAGGATGTGGGCTGCAAATGCTGGTTGCAAGCAATACTGATTATGTCATTGGTTCGTGCAAATTCAAGATAGACATCTCTGTGAAGCAGAAGTATTCCCAGGTGAACTTAGAGGAGGCCCTAATTACCATAATGCAAGGCACCCTAAGGTGTGCAGGGGCATCAGATAGATACCCTCTCCTCCTGAAGAGTAAATATAATGCAAGACCCTCAAATTAACAATGATGCTTGAGTGATGTGGGGTTGGGAGGAGAAGGGTTCATTATCCCAGCAACACTTCGAGAGCAGGACATTCTATTTGCCACATGATTTGTGGATCAATTGTCAAATTAGGGCCCTACAAAGTTCTGAGATGAATTGATTCGGACAACTCCTTGCAGGAATGCTGTAGTCTCTCACTCTATGGAGGAGCATGCAATGCCTTCGCTGATTGAGATGAAATAGTTGATTGCTCTCATTGCTAACAAGAACACTTGTTCCCAGCAAGTTTGCAAGCCTGATGATCTATCCACAATAGGTGTGATCATTGTGGTTGCTGCAGTCCAACAAAGGCACAGGGTGATGCTGAAGGAACAGAAATAACAGCAAATCCTGAACCAGCAGTAAACTTCAATTGCAACTGAAGGCTTTCTCAGGATATGCTGGGGCCTCAGAAGGACTGGGGTCTTTCATCTTTGGCGCTATTTCCTGAACATGAGTGAAGTGCAGTGTTAGCTTAGGTAAAGGATATCCCTCAACACTGGCTGAACAATGCCAGCTACTGGATCAGATCCTGTGACCTGAAGGGTAACAATCAAGGTGACAGCTGCTTTGAGCTTTTAGGTGACTGGATCCTTCCAGAGAGAAATGGAGGGCCAATGTGTGATCTCTCAGATGTCCATCTACAAATGCATCAAGACTGTGACTGACACGATATGTGCCACATTCCTTTATCTCATTTCCCCATGTCAAGATCGGTGCTGCAGCCTGACCAGTAGGATTTGGTAACATACAGCACCCCCACTAGGGACAGGGCACCATTGAATGCACATATGTCACACTGAGAGCACGAGGTCATATTGCAGCAGAGTTCAGCAATAGAAAAGGATTCCATTCCATCATCAATGTGTAAGTGATCTGTGATTATCAGTATCACATCTTTCAAGGTTTGCACCTGGGACCCTGCCACAACTCCTTTGTCTTTCAGAACAAGTTTTCCTACTGCATTTGAAGGTCCAGATGTTTTGTAAAGCTAGTTAGTTGGGACATAGGCTCGTCACTGTGACCATTGCCGATGATTCCAGGCATAACTGCCTGACTTTGACCAAGCGCAAATATAGTGCAGCTTGTTCTTCCACTAGGACCATGGTGAAGATGCTGAGACGACGGACCTCCTGCAGATCAGGTTCCCAACCTGAACTGGTTCGATCAGGCCCTGCAAAATACGATGGCAGACTGCCACATAATCCTTACATGCTGTGCTCTGCACAACTAGAGCAGGCGGCAAGAGAATGTGATGGCTGCTGAGGAACTGGAAGAATGGGAGTCGTCTTCTGAGGATCAGAATGTAGATCAGGAGGAACATCAGCTTGTGCATGACAGAGTACAACTGGGTGAGGTACTGCAACCAGACAGGACAAAATTGACATCCAGTTGCAGTCGATGAGAGCTGGGTGTAGTAATCAATCATTGACTGTGAAGTAGGAGTTGCTTAGCACCCAAGCAATTAGTTTGTAAATCCTGGGAGAAGCTTGCAGCTTCTGTATGTTTGGTATCTGTTTGCTTTTAATATTTATAAATAAAAGTCACCCTTTTGAATCATTTAAAGACTTTCATCAATGTGATAGCTACAGACTGAAATGGTCAACAGTGATAAGATGCCCTGCTTCGATATGCAGTGGGAGGTCTAATAGATGGGAAGTGGTTGAGGAAAGGGGAGTTGTACAGCCTTATGCTTAAATAGTCATAGATGTAGGAATGTGCACTATATGGGCAAGGGAGAGGTAGACAGGCCACCTGTACGTTGTGAGAAATAGTTTTGTGGTTGCTGTGCTTCTAGGTTGATGATGAATAGCAAAACCAAGCACTGAGAATAGGGCTGTGAATCCTGGATGTTGGTTCTTCCATTTTATCTTTCTGTTTTAGAGTCTGCCTCATACAGATCAGACCTTTGTTGGGATGGGAAAAATCAGAACATTAACTATTTCCCTGTCCACCGATGCTGCCTCTCCTTCTGAATATTTCTCACGTTTTTCTATTTATGGTTCAAATTTGTAATATCTGCAGCATTTTCCTTCTGTGTTTGGCTGCGATATGATTGGTTTGTCTCTTAGCAATATGTTAGGCAGTCTCCTGTAGTGACTGAGCTCGGCTTGTAAGGCAACATATTACTGACTGCCTATCACCACATCTTTCCAACAAAGGGGCATCGGACTCAAAATGTTACCTCTGCTTCCTCTCAACAGATTTTGCCAGATCTGTTATGGTTCTCCAGCAATTTCTGTTTTTGTTTGTGTATTATTGCCTTTTCTTGGCAGAAAAGCTGACCTATTTTCTCCTGATGACACCTACCATTAATAAATAATTCACATTTCACTCTCTCCTTTTACCAACATTAACACTCCATTTGTCTTTTGCTGTGAGCACCCTCACCATCTGTCCCAACTGCTTCTCTTTCATCTATCAGCAACATTAAAAAAGTGTCTTTTCCAGCCCCCCTCAGTTCTAAAGAAAAGTCATTGTACTTAAAGCAATTCCTCCTCCACAGGTGTTATTGACCAGTTGAGTTTCTCCAGCATTTCCAGTTTTTACATGGTTTAGGGGGTACATGCAAATAGTAGCCTAGTAGCTGATGGAATTTAAGTTCAATTAATGAATATATTTGGCATTGGAAGCTGAACTAGACTGTATGATGTTGACTGAAATACCGCGAAAGTACAAGTAGCTGTTTTAAAAACCCACCTTGGTCACAAGTGTGCTTTAATAAAGGCAATCTGCTAAACTTACCTGGTCTAGTCGACCTATGAATCTAGGTAGACAATAATGTGATTGGCTTTTAACTAACCTTACGGGCAATGGGCAATAAATCCTATCCTTAGCACTGACACCTACTTCGATGAAAGAAAAGTAATATCACAATAAAAATTTTGAAACTGGTTTTTAATCTTTGCCTCTTAACATGTAGATTTGTTTGCATTAAGTTAAGATTCTGTTGCTAATTGGAGAGAAGAAATTTGAGTATATGGAATACATGTTGACCATTCAAAGAATAAGTATATGTGTAGTTTTATACCATTGGTGTTACAAATAATTGAACAACGATGAATATGAAAGATTTCTTATCTGCATGAACTATGCTCCAAACTATGCTCCACTTTAGAGTTAATTTTCCCCACACTATTTCTGATTCTGGACAATATGCTCGCTTCCAATTGCTACTTGGAATGTGAATCTGAACTTTTTCCACATTTAATGCTGGGCACACATTGCCAAGAACAGAATTTCCACAGGAAATAATATTAATTAGTTTAGAATAATACAATGAAATGTTATATCTCACTGAGGTATCATGCTCAAAATCAAACCCTACTCTTCCTAGCGTCAACGCATAAGTTAAATGATTTTAAAAGGCATGCTGATTTCACCAGTTTATCTGATCTTCGGATTTGTGTTGACCAGAAGTATCAAGTAAATAAATTCTAGCTACACATAAACAGTTATGAACCATTGGCATATAGCTCTATTAATTAAACTTCTAATCCCTTTCTAATCTACCCATTACTTATACATATGCACACATGCGTGCACATATAAAACATTGGCATAACAAATAGAGGAAAAACTGCAAAAGCAGATTAGTAGGCTGTGCTCACAGGATCACTTCCAAAAGGTCTCTGACATATTAAATAAAAGCCATACTTTACAGCGACTGCTCTAGGTTCAATAAACTGTGTTGTTTTATTTGTTTCAGGCTTACAATGGTTTTTATTGCAAGGAAAAGAGAGAGCTCCTGAGCTGGTGGGGATCTGAAGGTTTTCACGATTCTGTTCACACCTCCAAGCTGTTCATCTATTTGATGACTAATCATATCGTAATCAGAAGGCCTTTGGCTTTGATTACCGGTCACTGGTCCACAAACCAATCAGTTACTTTATGAATTTAATTGGTATAAACCTCTTGGCTCGAGTTCATCTTTACACATTCTTCAATCACTGCTCAAACCAGCAGCTGTGTAAATACCGCTTACAATGAGTGTTGGGCTACTTGCTTTGAAAACATGCAATAATCACTCAGCAATCCTTGGCTTTTAATATCATTCTTTTCGTATTTGTATCCAAAAAAAATCAGAAAAAGTGAAATAAGACTGTCCTTATAGAAATTATAAAAATGCAATGTGAGTTTTTGAATAATCTGTCATAACCTAAATAATGATATTGGTCGTGTTGCCTATTCCCATTACAAATCACAGCCAGAGTGCCATTGTTAAGGTAAGCTTTGAATGGACTCCCGTAGCTCATAGTGACTGGAATGCATCGCTGTTTGCCCGTGTGGAATCTGCTCGGTCCAGGGAAGTGGCTCTGGAACAGGCAAAGGATCCTACTTAAACACGATGGTGATATCCTGCCCATACCCAGATTAAATTCTAGCCAGCAAGACTGAAAATCCACCTTCTCACCCCTGTATCAACAGAAGTCCTTAAATGGTCAATTAACTGAATGGGCAAGAATTATTATCTTGCAAACGTGGAAGAGTCAATCCACCTGATTGGTTTAACCAGTGTTGGCAGGCTGGCAGTTGCTGAGTGGAGTCCATTCAACACCATAAATCTGTGCATGGTACGACAATTGGACTGGCATCCCCGGCCTTACTATTGACTTCCCCTCCCCTAACCCCAAGCCCTGACTCCTGTCACACTCACCTCCACACCAGCACCACCCCCAAAAAGCACCACTTTACCATATGCCATCCTTCATCCTGGGAGTCCAAAGGGTTCAAAAACTTAGAGCAGCCATGGCTATCATCTTGCCACTGCCAGGTTCTGCAGCTGCCAGCCTTTGATTAACTGACAGGTCTTAATGGTAAGGACTCCCTCATCCTGGGTCTTAAATCTGGTAGAAAGTGCATCAGAAGCCAGCCTGATAGAAGACTCAGTGGATCCCCTAGGCTGCAGGTATCCCTATTCCAAACTATCCCACTTTTGGTTTGAAAACAGGAATATTCTAGCCTCTGTTACATTTTTGCCTTGCCAGGATTACAAACATGAATTTTCTTACGAAAGAAGAAAGGTTGTCACCAACCTTGTCATCACCTTAGATATAATTTCTTGTATATACATGAGTTAACTGAGAAGCAAAGTCTTAAGATGCCTGTATAATGGCACAACACAACTCTCCCCTCAATAAACTTCTGGAATACATAATATATTGAATGGTAATGGTGGCCTCTGTTTCCAACTGGAGATTTGTTTTTATTTGTTCATAGGATAAAAATGTCACTGGCTAGGCCAACATTCTCCCCCATAGAACATGCAGCCCTCCGCTCCAATCCCAAACTCACCGAAAAACCTGCGGACAAGGCAGCTGCAGTTGTAGTATGGCACACTGACCTCGACATGGTCGAGGCCAGGCACCAACCTTCCGACACATCCTACTCCTATCCCCTTGACCATGACCCCACCCCCAACCACCAAACCATCATCTCCCAAACCATCCACAACCTCAGCAGGTGACCTCCCACCCGTAGCCTCCAACCTCATCGTTCCCCAACCCCGTACCGCCCGCTTCTATCTCCTTCCCAAAATCCACAAAACGCACTGCCCTGGTTGACCCACTGTCTCCACCTGCTCCTGCCCTACCAACCATATCTCCACCTATCTCAACTTCATTCTCTCCTCCTTGGTCCAGGAACTCCCCACCTACGTCCGTGACACCACCCACGCTCTCCACCTCCTCCAAAACTTCCAATTCCCTGGTCCCCAACACCTCATCTTTACCATGGACATCCAGTCCCTGTACACCTGCATTCCCCATGCAGATGGCCTAAAGGCCCTCCACTTCTTCCTGTCCTGCAGGCCCGACCAGTCCCCATCCAATGACACCCTCATCTGCTTAGCCGAGCTCTTCCACACCCCCAACAACTTCTCTTTCAACTTCTCCCACTTCCTGCTGACTAAGGGGGTGGCCATGGGTACTTGCGTGTGCCCAAGCTATGCCTTCCTCTTTGTCAGTTACGTGGAATAATCCCTCTTCTGTAGGTACACTGGCCCTAAACCCCACCTCTTCCTCCGTTACATTGATGATTGTATCGGAGCCACCTCGTGCTCCCACGAGGAGATCCAACAGTTCATCCACTTCACCAACACCTTCCACCCCAACCTCAAGTTCACCTGGACCATCTCTAATACCTCTCTCTCCTTCCTAGACCTCTCTGTTTCCATCTCTGGCAACCACCTAGAAACCAATATCCATTTCAAGCCCACCGACTCCCACAGCTACCTAGAATGCGGCTCCTCCCACCCACCTTCCTGCAAAAATGCCATCCCCTATTCCCAATTCCTTCGACTCTGCTGCATCTGCTCCCAGGGTGAGGCATTCTGCTCCTGCACATCTCAGATGTCCTCGTTTTTCAAGGACCGCAATTCCCCCTCCCGCAATTCCCCCTCCTCAATGGTTGAGAATGTCCTCATCCATGTCTCCTGTATTTCCTGCAACTCATCCCTCACACCCCGTCCCCGCAATAACAACCAAAACAGAATCCCCCTCGTCCTTACGTACCACCCCACCAATTTCCGGATCCAAAGCATCATCCTCCGACACTTCTGCCATCTGTAACCGGACTCCACCACCAAAAACATTTTTCCCTCCCCACGCTTCTCTGATTTCTGGAGGGACCACTCTGTCCGTGTAGTGAGACTCCTTTGACTCCTCCCCCAACTGCGTCTCAAAACCAGCCCAGCTTGTCCCCACCTCCCTAACCTGTCCTTCCTCCCATCTATCCTGTCCTCCCACCTCAAGACCCACTCCTATCTCCTCCCTACTATCCTCAGCCCGCCCCCTTGACCTGTCAGTCCTCCCTGGACTGACCTAACCGCTCCCTAACTCCCTACCTATGCTCACCTTTACTGGCTCCATCCCCACCTCTTTGACCTCTCTGTCTCCCCTCCACCTATCTTCTCCTTTATCCATCTTAAATCCGCCTCCCCCTCTCTCCCTGTTTATTTCAGAACTCCTTCCACTCCCCCATTTCTGAAGAAGGGTTTAGGCCCGAAACATCGGCTTTCCTGCTCCTCTAATGCTGCCTGGCCTGCTGTGTTCGTCCAGCTCTACACCGTGTTATCTGTAGGTCAACATTAACAGCCTGTCTCTAATTGCCCTGGGGAACATGGTATTGAGCTGCTTTATTGAGCTGCTACAGTACTTGGGTTGTCGGGACACCCACAGTACTGTTGATAATGGAGTTCCAAGATCGTGGCTCTGTGACAATGAGGGGATAATGATATGATTCCATCTGGCACCATCTTCTCTCTGATAGCTTACACTCTATCTCTGCTGCTGTCCCCATCTCCCATCCAGGTTCGTGTTCTAACACACTCACTGTTGCCTGCAACATTTACCTGACTCACCCTCACCCACTCTAACTTACGACAACGCTAGCCCTGCATGCCCTCTATGCTGTCTACTTGGGACACCTCCCCGCCCAAGCCTGACATGGAAGAAACAGATTTGCAAAACAAACATCCATTTCTACAATATCTGATGATGGTACTGATTGGTACTTGACCGATCAGAGTCTACCTGCCTGGTCTGTGAACTAAAATTTAATTGCACCTCCACCCAATGATTGTCCAACCTGTCAGCTTGTGTCTGAGATTAATGAAGCTGTTTGACCACACATAGAGGAAATTATGGAAATGTCTAGGGCAGAGAGGTTCAAATTTTCCTTATTTGGCCTCTTACTCCTTTTTGGCCACAGGGAGCCTTTCAGAAACTTCGCTGAGCCACTTCTCCAACTCTCAAATTAAACTAACAGCCTTTGACATCAAGACCACATTCGACCATCAAGGAGTCCAAGCAAAACTGGAATCACACCTAAAACAAGCAAGTTGGTCCTGGTTGTTGGAGAGTCTCAATTCCAGGATATCTTTGCAGAAATTTCACAAGGTGGTATTCTTGGGCCAAACATCTTCAGCTGCTTCATCAATGGCCTTCCCTCCATCTTTAGTTCAGAGTGGGGATGTTTGCTGATTGCACAATGTTCATATACAGAAGTTGTCCATGTTCAAATGCAACAAGATCTGGATAATGTCCAGGCTTGGGCTGCCGAGTGGCATGTATCATTCATGCCACACAAATGCCAGACAATGACCATCTCCAATAAGACACTATCAAATCACCATTCCTGACTTTCAATGGTATTACTGTTACTGAATGACCCACTATCAACATCCTGGGTGACATCATTTTCTAGAAACTCAACTAGAATTGCCACATAAATGTACTGGGTACAAGAGCAGGTCAGTGGCTGGGAATACTGCAGTGATTAACTTACCTCCTGACTCCCTAAAGCCTATCCACCATCCACAAGGCACAAGTCAGGAGTGTGATGCAACACTCCCCACTTGCCTGGATGGAGACAGCTCCAACAACACTCGAGAAGCTCAACACCATCCAGGACAAAGCAACCTGCTTGATTGGCACCACATCCACAAGTGCTCAGCAGCAGCAAAATGTACTATCGACGAGGTGCACTGCAGAAATTCACCAAAGATCCTTAGAAGCACCTTCTAAACCTATGACCACTTCCATCTAAAAGGACAAGGACAGCGGATGCATGGAAACATTACCACCTGCAAGTTCCCTTCCAAGTCATTCGCCATTCTGATGTGGAAATATTTGCCATCCCTTCACTATCACTGGGTTAAAATCCAGGAATTCCCTCCCTCAGGTTATTATGGGTCTACCTGTAACAGTAGGACTGCAGCAGTTCAAGAAAGCAACATTTTCTCAAGAGCAACTAGAGATGGACAACACCTGCTGGCCAGCCAGTGATGCCCACGACACATGGGTGAAAAAACTTACATCGAACCTTGGCGAGACTCGATTGGGGTTTGAATTATCTGATGGGACTTGTCATGTCTTTGTGGCCAGGCTGCCTGCAGTGGACAATCCCCATGCTCCACAAAACCTATGAGTTAAGAACCCTCAGCCTGGAATGCTTGAGGAATGAAGGGGAAAACTGCTGAGGATTCTTGCCATTGACTTCTGTTCAGTGACTTCTGCTGGAAAGTAAGCATGTGGAATATTAGATGCAGAAAAAGTTCAGCTGTAATTTTGTTTCCCTTGTATCAAATACCTTTTACACATAACAAATGGTAAAAATAAAATACCAGAAGTTTGCTGCCCATGCAATCATAAGTTAGTAATGGGTACTATTCAGGGAAGCGATCAAAAATATAACCCAACTGATTTTGATTTTGTTCTAAGTGTGTACATTATTCATGTGTATGGATTTTAGTGTGTTGCTGTAAGAAATCTGAATTCAAAACTTGGTCCTGAATAAAATAAGAATGAAAACACATTAAATGTATTTTTCAATGAGAGATCCATTGAATGAATTCCAAGAAGAACACCGGATGTTATGACAGACAAATTCCCCAACTCAGTAGCAGACCTCAATGAATGCTTGTGACGTCAAATTAACAATCTAGTTTTTCCATGATACGGTTTACTGTTGGATTTGGATATATTTTTTACAAGGTTATATTGTACTTGGCTTAAAACTACCTGTACATGTCTTTCCAAATAACTATTTCCTGTTCCATGAAAGAATGCTGTGCACACCTAATTGCAGAATTGTTCTTCTTCAAAAAAAGTTGCATAAGTCAGTACTGTTTCAAACACGTACCTTCTTTAGTTTTTTTTACACTTTTTATGCATTTCGAATCATTTTCACTTGTTGTATTATTTCTAGTCCAAAAAGTTGCATGTTTGACCCAAATCAATGGAAGCATTGGAAAAGGTTGTTGTGTTAGTGACACAGTCCAAGATAGATCAGGATTGCGGAAATTATTGGCAATGTGATGCAATTATGTAAGAGCATGTAATGAATATTTAACCAATTTAATTAACCAAAATTTATTGTTAATGAAGTTTGTATAAAATAGAAACGCTGTTATTCCAGTACACCTTTTGATATTAGTTTGTCGCCTTTTGTAAATTTTCCAATTTCTTGTTTCTGTAGGAACGCTCTTCCTTTGTGTACTTTTTGGAACGCTCTAGAATGGGAAATACAACATAGCGTTCCTCTGCTGCACAGAAGACTTGATTATGTGCTGTTCTAAATGACTTTTTCAAAATTCCATTTGCTGCCCTTTATTTTCACCAGAACTCCAGTTTCCCATTCTAACTGTGAAGTGATCATGTTGCTATGATAATGTTTGAAAGTCAGTCGTTATTAAAATATAAACCAAAAATGATGCAAAGATGAGAAGGACATCTTAATCATTGATGTGCTGATATGTTTGCATTGTTGGTTTTGGATTTCAAATACATATTGGTGCATCTTGTCTAAAATTTGTTTTTCAATTAAAGCTGTAATTGCTGGGGTGATTGGTCAAACATTGGGATGCATTATAATCGGCACATAAATTAACAAAGCTCTACTTGCTGATTTTCAGGTGAAAGGAATTGATCTCTAATCATTATGTTTGGGTTTCCTGATGGTTTGGATACTATTTATTTATCTAGCATAATGTAAGTTTATATTTATTTCAACACAACTTTTTTCAGGATAATATGCATTCGAGAATAAAACAGAATATGAGTGATCAAATCAGGCGTATGTAAAGAAATACACCATGCACAGACTCATTGACTTGAATGTTGCAATCAATGGAAGTTCAAAATGGACCATCTCAATAGCAAGATGTTTATCCAAAGAGAGGTGCAATTTATCCAAAGCACTAGTTCTCTGCCCTGACGGCAAGTTTAAAAAAAAACACATTACTTTGGTAACCATCCTATTGCTACAGTCCAAATTCAAAAAGTCCTGTAAAACTCTATCACCCTGCTCAAAACCAGGAAAGCTGAGGTCTTTGGTACAGTTCTGATTTTGTCTTGAACTCGGCCCTTTCTCATTTGTGAGTTGAATTTGTTGTAACTAGTTGTTCGCTGTGTAGTGTTTCAATCTGATTTGGTGCTGTGGCAGATTCTTCAATTGTCTCAAAACATTATATGTACTATCCAGTTGCTGTCTCTTTGCCTTTCTACTTGAAGTTTGTTTGCACTGGAAACTGAGATCTTTTCAGTTTTTGCAGGAGTGGAAGGTATTTCTTCATTCTTCCAAATCAGTATAGTCATGGAATTCCATTTCATTGATGGTTTGAAACAAATTTCTTTTTCCGATGTAACTAACTTCAGGGGATTCTACTTTTATTTAGGTTCTGTCATGATTTTGTGGAGCACTGTAAAATCTTCTATCAGCTGTTGTTTAACCTCATCCCACTTTAAATGAGATTGATAGCAATGCATATCTTTGGACTCAGGACTGAAAACACCGAGTTGTGGATTACGTATAGCTTTTTGAATATTTGATGTCCTCTATATTAGAGAGTAGCTTGTAGCATACTTTCAACATTATATGTGAAACTCTTGGAACATGTGATGAACTGCTGTTAGCTACAGAGTATTTTCTCAACTCTGGTTCTATATTTAATAACATTGTGACATTCACTCCTGTGTCTAATTTGGAATTTGTGAGATATCCAATGACATAAATATTGGTTTCTGGAATATTTCATCTGGTTCACCAGTTTCTCGAGGAAATCTTTGTGTTTGCATTGTACTGTTGGCTGTTTTACCTCATTTCCCCCTTTGTGTGTGTGGTTCTTTAATTGTTTTCTGTTTTTGCAGTTGTATTTCTGCGGCTGTATTTTCGGCACATTTTCTGAAAGTGACTCAGTGTTTTAGAGGGAAATATTTGCTTCTTAATAGCTGGGCTGCATTATTTTCTGTGAGGCTTCTTTGCTGCATCACTTTGACAAGGATGTTTAGCATCTGATCAATTTCCAGCCATTGTATTGGCTTGTCACTTGTGTCTCTAGTGGTTCTGTACCTTCAGAATTGAATGGATCCAAAGTTTCCTGCGCTCATCATGACCATTGCCCATCAGGATTGATCTGTGTTGTCTCTGGAATTCGGCTTCCCTTATGATTTGAATGGCTTTCTCTTGAGTTCAAGTTTCTGAAGGACAGTAATAAATCTGACAAAGATCCATCAGTAATGTCTACAACAAAACCCATCATTAGAATTCTGAGTATATGTTATTATAGTTGCAATTCTCCACTAGTCTGTAGTAATCAAGAGTGAAGTCTTCTGTAGATTCCCTGTATGTTGAACTCATCTTCAAAACATGTTCTTTCAAGAATTTATTCATTCTGAGATTTAAATAATTGCCAAAAGCATTCAATATCTATGTTTAATAAGTCTATTGTTTCTTTTACCTGCATGGGTAATAAAATCAGCAGATATACTCCTAGTTATGTACAGAAGTTTATCTACTTATTCAGCTTCTGACTTAATATCCAGTTTAGAAACTAATCTATTCCTTGAGAATTGTTTTCTCCAGGATATACAATTTAACTTCGATTTGACCCATCTCTGAAATTAAATCTCCCTGGCAATACTATTTTGGATGACACTGCTTACTAATGTGATATATTATTTAATCGACCTTAATGATTTTTATTTTGCAGTAACAGGTGGCTCTCCTGTGCTGAAGGGTTTCTCACTAACTGGAGCTATAAGGGAGGAATTTCCAACTTTTTGTTTGTAGTGGAGTATCCCCCCAAGTTGTCTATAATTCGACCAGAATTGCACATTTCTTTAAATTGCTCCAAATTTATTTACTTTAAATGATTAGTTCATAATTTCTCCAGCTCTCCACTCCCTTATTCTGCAAATTTCTTTCTTGGCCTCATTACTTCAGTTTTACCTAGCCATTCATTGTGGTATCCATGCCCTATAGTGGTGATGCCTGGTCTTAACTGATTTTTTAAAAATTCCCATCCACTCAGCCTGAGTTACCGCGCCATTTAAAGTAACCCCATTTTGCTTGTGTTTTCTTTCAAATTAGGTTTGGACTCGCACAATCTCGGATGTCAATTCAATTATTGGCTGATTTTGATCCCCACTCCCATAGATGATCAACTTGCAATGGGGCCAATATCTCTGCAATGGAGTTTCAAATCTCCTTGGTTGCGGTGCAGCTTCTATGCAGTCTGAAATGCTTTCCATATAATTCTTGGAAAGATTCTTCAGTATCGGGTGTTGACACGAGGTATTTTGGGGTCCGCTGGCTTCAGGGATCAGGAGTATGTTTTCCTTAAAGGCTTTTGGGTTACCAGTGAGCATATCTCATTGAGATTGGTGCTGCAAAATTAACACTTTAGGTTTCATGCTGATCATGTGCAGCCATCTGTATTTTCTGAGTGTGTGCTCCTTCAACTGCTTATGTGGTCCCAGTGAGTGTGAAGGTAGCCACCTTCTGATTTAATGGTAACAGTGTTGTCATGTAAACAAGATGCAGTTTGTTGCATGTCTGCATCTGTTTACAGATTATAAGAATAGGTTCGACATTACTATACAGGTGGGTGGGAGGACTGAGCCTTGGATACCTCTCTCTCGCTGCCTCAGGAGATTCGACTTTACTCTCCCACCATTTCCTCAGGACGTCGTCACAGTGGGTGATGTTCATTGTCATCAATCAATTTCAGACTTTTCCAGACCCCCATACGACAGATACTCCCTTTCAAGGCTGCAATACACTCCTCATTTTACTTCTTGGATGGCATCTAACTTTTAGCTCAGTAATATATAAATTTTATGGGTTTAAATGTTTTAGAGGTTAATGGGTGAAATTAGTCTTCAGTGAAAGTGTACGACAGATTGCAAATGAACAGCTCATTTTGTACTCTGCCTGATTTTCTTCTTCTTACCTTCAGGGGGTGTCCCTTCAGCATAGGAAATCTACCTGCATGAAGTTAAAGTTGTGTTGACAGCTCAATGATTATATGGAAATGAAGTGGGAATTCTGTTTGTGTCTCCGTCCTGTGTCATTCAACCTGCCCCATCTGCTACTTGTCACAGAAGTCAAATTTCTCCCTCATAATATTTACAACTGAAACTAAAAATCATGTAATACTTGCTTAGAATGAAATCCCTAACGGTGAAATTGTTGATTCCTACGACAACAGGTTACATTTTTGTAGTTTATTCCATGGAAACAAATGTTTTACTGATTTCTTTTCCAATTCATTCAGATTGGACAGCTTTTGGGATTGCCTTTTTCTCTGCCATCAAGTGCAGAAAGCAATTGGACAACTTCTGCTTCTGATAGACAGCTATTCTGCAGACCGGAGAGAACACACAAATACCTCCGTGCTAGTATCTATGGCTCAACTGTGTATGATCTCACAGAGAAGGATAGAATACGCAACCAAGCCACAGATATTCAGCTGGGTCGACCAACCAGATCAAGGTACTGTTGAAATTAACATATTATTTTTATTTGATGATTCTTAAATGTTTTCGAAGTTGTGTTCATTACTTTATATGTACTTATTTTGTAATTAAACTAAAAACCTCAAGTTGAATTGTCCTTGTCCAACCCACTTCCCCACCCCAAATTTTCAACAGGAATAGGGACATAGAAACATTGCTGGGACAAGAAAAGTAACTAATCCATTGTGATTTTCCAGGCGGCCGGGAAGGCAAATGCATCTTAGCATTTGTTTTGAGAGGGTTAGAATTAAAGAGCAGGGATATACTGCTGAGGCTCTACAATGCTCAGGTCAGACTGCATTTCAAATATTGAGAGCAGTTTTGGGTCCCATATCTAAGGAATGTTGTGCTGGACGTGGAGGAGCTCCAGGGGAGATTTACAAGAATGATCCGGGGGATGAGGGGCTTGTCACATTCGGAGCAATTGAGGGCTCTGGATTCGTGTTCGATGGAATTAGAAGGATGAGAGGGGAAATCCGATTGAAACGTATAGAATACTGAAAGGCCTGGGTTGATTGGACACAAGTTAGTTGTTTCCATTGGTAGGATAGACTGGGATTGAGGACAGAGCCTCAGAGTGAAAAAAATGACCCTTTATAACTGAGGTGAGGAGGAGTTTCTTCAGCCAGTGAGTGGTGAATCTATGGAACTAAAAAGACTGTGGAGGCCAAATTGTTGAATGTATTTAAGACAGAGATAGATGAGGACTTGCGCATATCAGCCATGATCAAATGCAAGACCGAACTCAGTGGGCTAAGTAGCCTAATTCTGTTTATACATCATATGGTCTTAAGGTCTATCCTGCACTATGGGTCGTACATGTGTGGAGACGGTCATTTATTGCACTACTTACAGGGATCACTTGCTGAATGAAATAAAGCTGGGAGCATGTCCAAATATGACATTTTATTTGTTATTATGTCAACTTTTAAAAAAATTTCATTTCCTTGCTGCTTCACGTGTTTATTACATTACCCTGAAATTTTAACCCGCAACTTAATTTCTCCACTGATCACAACAATCCATTGGCCTTCCAGTGGACATCATTGGGTGAGTGGATCTCTTGAACCATCCACAGACCTTTTCCTTTCATTTTAGCTTCTTTTAGTCAACATGCAATATATTTTATCCAAGAATTTGTATCTTTTGAGTCCCTCGGCATTTCGATCCCCCACCCCGTTATGTGTATTTTATTGGCAATAATGGCATTCCTACGTATCAAAAAATGGTTGAGTGTTGACATGTTTGCCCAACCTTGACACTACTTGACATGAACACACAAGCATATTCCAGCAGGGGTTTGAGGAAACCAATCAGAAACAGGAATCGATATCTGTTACCACTCTAGCAGAGACCACGATTCTGGGACCTTGGACTGTATAGTTAGAGTTAGAAGGATATATTTATGGCTTATGGAAGCAATGGGTTGGGGACCTGGGACCTTAGTGTTGATACCTTGATTGTTTTATGCTGTATACAATTCCTTTCCATTCAATGGCAGCCAAAATTGCAGACTAATTTGCCAAGCACTTGATGCAAACATGCATACAATGCAACATCAAAGCCTTTGCCTCGCAAGTTAGTGCTGTAGCATAACACATTCTCAAGAAGTGAAGCATACGATTTATAGGATGTTGCACCAGCAACAAAAAAGTTATGTTTTCAATCAATTACAGCGCTGTTTTATTGACTTAAGTGATGAGCCAAACTGCGTGCAACCTTACATACTGCCATTTTCAAAGATCACTAATTACTTGGATTCTTAAAATGAAAATAGTTCACTAATGCTTGAATTTATTATCAGTGCTGGTAACTTGTGATTTCTCAGTTTTTCTTTTTGCCTAGTCTTCTAAGAGCCAGACATTGCTCTCTATCAACATTCAATGACAAAAATAGCAGAGAAAAGAGACAAAGTAAGTTGTGAAATAAATTGCATCATGTTGTGTTCTGCATTGAAACTCATTTGATAATGAAAAAAATTTACGTCATCAACGATCCTTTCCAGAATTGTGTAATTTTATGAATGTATGTCTGTTATTGATGCGTTGTATTTTTATAATCTTGGTAGGTTTAGAGTGCACGTGAGATTGAGAATCACAGATTGAGGCAGTAAAACTATGTCTAAATGTTTGTTTGTGAGTCTGGACTATATTTATGACAGCAAGACAGTCCTAAGAGAGCACACCTACAAAAGATATCTCCATCTAGAATCTCTCCTGTTCACATTCATTAAGCTGGTTGAGAGTTAGAGACATTCCGACACATAAGAGAGAGATAAGTATCTGGCCATTTTGCTCCAATCTTGATCTCAAGGTGTGGTTTCAGTCTGGAGTTGATGTGACAAAAATGATCTTATCCAATAGATACAATGTACTTGCTACTTAGGATGACACAATTAAAGACTGACAGAAGGACAACTAAAATTTAACTGTGGCATCTCATAGCAGCTGGCTGAGGCTTTGAGACGAGGAGGAGAAATATAATTGGGACTTGATAATTACTGTATTGATAGCATCCTTTGTAACTAGGTTTGAAAGCTCCTAGTGCCTTTTGCTTGGCTGGTACCGAGGTGAGAGTCATTTGAAAGTTACCTGAAAGCATATTGTATGTATGGGAAAGAACCAGAGTAATCTGTGCTGGGATGAAGACCATAAGGAAGAGTCGGCAAGAAGTCCAGTTTAGAGAGTACAGGAAGAAGAGCTTTATTAAAGAAAAAGAGCTCATATGGTTTAATCTCTAGATTATTACCTAAAAAATACGGAATTTGATTTAAAAGTAGGCAGATTAAGAAAGTGAATGTGTGCCTGAAGGAATGGCGGAAAAAAGAGTGGGTCCATATATAACTATATTCCATTTTAGCAGTTTAAAAGCAAACTGAAATTAAGAGAGTAAAATATTAGTCAGTAATTGTACTTTAGACAGTAATTGTAAAGGAAAAAAGAGAAAGAGTGTAAAGTAATTAAACGAAATGAAAGAATCAAAAAACGTAGGGACGCCTGTGGTGCTGTCACTGTTGACTCTGAGCCAGAAAGCTCCATTTTTGAGTCCCAATCCAGGTCTATTTAGTCATGGAGAGCTGAGCCACTGGTGCATGTTGCATTGGAGTCAATCCCCAGTCTGGATAAGTGAGGAAAGTTAGTCACAAGAAGGGCATTCAGCTGTAATCCACCTGCCAAATCTTAAATTGATATGGTTTATATGAATCGTGATGGAGACAGATGATTAACCAGCATTGTGGTGATCCATTTAACATATGAGAAACATCACAAGTAACAGAGAGAATTAAGAAATATGTGAATGAAGTGTGAGAACAAAAGAGCGGGTGAGGATGTATAATCCAAGTTATTATTCAGAATAAATGCTTTACGTACAAGAAATAAATTGAATGAATTGCAGGCAGAAATTAAAATGGAAGCCATGGAGTGGTAACATGTGTGCAAAACAATCAGGATTGTAAACTGAATAATTAAACAGGTCATAACATCCACAGGAATGATAGGAAAAATAAGACAGTGGGAGAAACAGCCTTAGTAATTTCAGGGTGAAATGCTTCAATGATTAAGCAAGAGTGTATAAGGAGAGGTTAGCAGGCGTTGTAGGCCTTAAGGGTGGACTTAAGGAATAGAAAAGAATTTAAGACTAGTGGGAGTTGGTATTAGTCTCCTGGTATCAGGAGTGAGGTTGTGAAATGTATAAATGCAGAGATTAGACAAATTTATAACAAAAACACCCAGTGGTTCAATGGTGGATTTGAATTTTTTTTATCGGTAAGCAGATTAACTCATTTGAAAAGTAATGAGTTCCAGTTCACCACAACACTATGATCTAAAACCAACAAAGGAAGCATGATATATTAGATTTAATAATAAACAATTAACCAGACTTCCTTTGTATTTATTCATGGAATGTTGGTGTTACTGGCAAGTGGCATGAACTGCTGCAGTTCTTGTGAGATATGGTTGATGTGTATGTTCTATTATCAAATTACATTAGAGACAAAGGAACTGATCATTCTAACAAAACAAAGGGTTTTATTTGGTACGTGCACTCAGTAACAGAATTTGTCCCTCTGATTGTAGTTTAGTTTATATATTTATACACCCTTCGATCATATTGGCTACGTAGCTATTTCATTTATCACAGGATAGCAGAAAATCAAAATGATTATGGTAACTTCCCAATTCCTCACAAGGCAAAGACATCTGCGGTTGATACAATGACAGAGATTGCATCCTTTTTCAGTCTAGTCAATTTTTCAACAGCATGTATTCCATATCACTTGTGTTATTCGCCTAACTAATTAAGGCCCTAGCAGTGCCTATTACACAGCACTGGGGTCTTTCATGTTTAAAAACAGGTCTCCACTTTATCTATTTTTACAACTTTCAACCTGGGCCAAAATATTTCTTTCTAGCTTTATAATATTGTCATGACCTTCTCTCCTTTGTGACATAGTTTCCCCTGAACCTGTCTACCGCTGAGAGCCCTTAACCAGATTAAAGATGATTTCTATCATTGACAGACATTACAGTAGTTATATCCCCTTCATGTGATAAAAATGATTTCCTTCCTTTGTGTGTGTGCAGGTGTGGAATTCAGGTTAAATACGTTACCACCCCTCTCAGTGCCTCTGTTTCACCTTTAGTATCTGTTCCAACTATATCTCTAATTTTTTTTATTTCATGTAGGTCCATCCCCAGTTAAAATCCTACTGGTGCTTGATTATTTATCTTGTAGCAAGCAGGGGATGGTTCAGTGCGGTGTAGTTCTCAAAAGAAAGAAACATGAAGCAGCTACTAATATTTACCCATTATACTTCTGCAAGAGCATGTTTAAAGTCAGGCTACCTCCAATGCGATCGGACACAGACTGTCCATAAATTGAGTAAGTCTGTTAATTGGAAAAATGTCTGAAGATTATTGGGACATATTCAGAAAATAATTTAATGAAGTATAAAAACTTGCTGATCCCTGAAAGATAAGAGCTTTACCTTTCAAAAATACTCATGGGCAATTGAAGAAGTAAGAGACAAATATAAACAGAAATGAGAAAGCATAAAAAAACTATAAAATAGAATGGGCCTGAGCAAATTGAATACAAAGAACAACAAAAGTGACAGATACAAAAAAGACCCCATGTTAAGAAACTTGCAAGGAGTTTCAAAATCAACACAAAAAGTTTACAATTAAGTTAGGACAGTTGGAAGAAACCGGGTTTGCTGATTGTGGATTCAAGGAACACATTCTAAAAATTAGAGTGAAAATTAGGAAATCCTTGTATACCCCATAGGTTGTAGATGCTTGGAACTGTCTTACACAAATGGCAATTGATGCTAGATGAGTTGTTGATTTTCAAACTACAATTGACTGATATTTGTTGACTAAAGGTCTTAAGGAATAAATGGCTAATATTAATAAATGGAGTTAGTTAATAGATTACTGAATCACAGAATGAGTGGAAAAGATACCTTGGGCTAAGTGGCCATCCCTACTTCTGTGTTGATGCTCCAGTGTCTAGATGTCCTGGAAACGTCCTATCATTCTGGTGTAATTTCTTGCAAAGTTTTTTAGTTTGTAATAATGATTGGTAATAATGATGGCAGGTGAGATGATTGAATGCCACTTAACCTTGTGATTAAGAGGTGGAATAGCATGAGGAACAATGATAAATTTCAGAGTTAGAGACTGGCATGTTGAAGGTGGATTTCATATTGGTAGAACACTTTAAACATGCTCTTGCAGAAGTATAATGGGTTTAAATTACTGATGTGGCAGAAGCTGGACAGAAGCAATAAAATGATAATGAACACAGAGAAAGAAGGAACATCAGTTTTCAAAGTCTCCATGCTATTGCTGTTCTCACTAAAAGTTAATGTGCTGTTGAATGAATTGCTGATGCTTGATACCAGTTATCAGACTCTTGGCTTTTCAATTCATTGGTTCTTTTTGCTCAACATAGTGTCTTTGAAATATTGTCTGCTGACTCAGTGTCCGATGGTTAGGTTTTTGTCCCGAAGTAAACAATGATTAAACTGCTTGAAGACAGTTAAATAAAAGAAAGCTGGCAAGCCTGCTTGACTTCAGAGATATTGGAAATGGCAGATACTGGAGAATCCAAGATAACAAAGTGTGAGGCTGGATGAACATAGCATCTCCCCCAGGAGCACAAAACCTGACGTTTCAGGCCTAGACCCTTCATCATAGAGGGGGATGGGGAGAGGGTTCTGGAATAAATAGGGAGAGAGGGGGCGGCAGACCAAAGATGGATAGAGGAGAAGATAGGTGGAGAGGAGAGTATAGGTGGGGATGTGGGGAGGGGATAGGTCAGTCTGGGGAGGACAGACAGATCAAGGAGGCTGGATGAGGTTAGTACGTAGGAAATGGAGGTGCGGCTTGAAGTGGGAGGAGGGGATAGGTGAGAGGAATAACAGGTTAGGGAGGCGGGGATGAGCTGGGCTGGTTTTGGGATGCAATGGGCGAAGGGGAGATTTTGAAGCTTGTGAAGTCCACATTGATACCATTGGGCTGCAGGGTTCCCAAGCGGAATATGAGTTGCTGCTCCTGCAACCTTCGGGTGGCATCATTGTGGCACTGCAGGAGGCCCATGATGGACATGTCATCTAAGGAATGGGAGGGGGTATTAAAATGGTTCATGATTGGTAGCTGCAGTTGTTTATTGCGAACCGAGCGGAGGTGTTCTGCAAAGCAGTCTCCAAGCCTCTGCTTGGTTTCCCCAATGTAGAGGAATCTACACCGGGTACAGTGGATACAGTATACTACATTGGCAGATGTGCAGGTGAACATCTGCTTAATATGGAAAGTCATCTTGGGGCCTGGGATGGGGGTGAGGGAGGAGGTGTGGGGGCAAGTGTAGCACTTTCTGCGGTTGCAGGGGAAGGTGCCGGTTGTGGTGGGGTTGGAGGGGAGTGCGGAGCAGACAAGGGAGTCATGGAGAGAGTGGTCTCTCCGAAAGGCAGACAAGGGTGGTGATGGAAAAATGTCTTGGGTGGTGGGGTCGGATTGTAGATGGCGGAGGTGTCGGAGGATGATACGTTGTATTGGGAGGTTGATGGGGTGGTATGTGAGGACAAGGGGGATTCTCTTAGGGCGGTTGTGGCAGGGGCGGGGTGTGAGGGATGTGTTATGGGAAACGCGGGAGACACAGTCAAGGGTGTTCTCGACCACTGCGGGGGGGATGTAGTGGTCCTTGAAGAACGCGGACATCTGGGATGTGTGGGAGTGGAATGTCTCAACCTTGGAGCAGATGCGGTGGAGGCAAAGGAATTGGGAATAGGAGATAGAATTTTTGCAGGAGGGTGGGTGGGAGGAGGTGTATTGCAGGAGGGTGCGTGGGAGGAGGTGTAAATTTTTTTAAAAATGCAGTCATACCTCACGACAAGAAATCCTGAAGAATAGAGAGTATTTTAGTTTATAAAACAAATACTTTATGACAAAGGGAGGAGGGAAACCACAGCATAGTCTGTGGAACTGTAATTTCAACGTCAGGCGACATGTGTTCAAATCCCTCTGTGGCAGCTGGTGCAATTTACATGGAAAGAAAACAGTCATGGAATTTGTAACTCCACAGTGGTGACTATAAAGCTATATTTTCTTTTTGTAAAATTTCACCTTGCTTTCTTCATATCTTTTAGGGAAGGAAGTCTGCTAGCCTTATCTAGTCTGACTTATGTATGTCTCCAAAACCACTTTGGATATTGTTGGATTTTTAAATTTACTGTAAGCTGATTTATTACAGTACCAGATACTATGTTCTAAGTTTGAACTTAATAAGTAGATTTATTTGCAAATGAACCTATAAGATTTGACATTTAAGAAATCCAATCTGATGTCCACTGTGAAGGAGATAACAAGGTGTAGAGCTGGATGAACACAGCAGGCCAAGCAGCATCAGAGAAGCAGGAAGGCTGACATTTTGGGCGTAGATCTTTTTTCTGAAATGTTAACAGTCTAGGCCCAAAACGCCAGCCTTCCTGCTCCTCTGATGCTGCTTGGCCTGCTGTGTTCATCCAGCTCCACACCTCAGATTCTCCAGCTTCTGCAGTTCCTACTATCTCTCCACTATGAAAGAACATGCTTGAAAGCTGTGTGATATATAAACAAACACTTTTCTGAGAGATTGACTTTGTTTTCTCATATTATTTGGTCAGCTTATTTGCCTTGAAGCCTGGAGTTAATACTCTTGGTTCTGAATTAATTCAAAATCTCATTTTTTTTGAGCAAGGAGCAAGTAAAATGTTTCTTGTGTTATCAAATTATATGTTTCTGACATGTAGAGATGTATTAGGCTAATATTGGTTGAATAACACAATTAGATGAGCCAGCAGGGGCAGTGACCTTGGCACAATAATAATGTCGTGAGATGGGGAAATCCAAAGCTGCAGCCTACCTCGCTGGGAATGTGTTCAAATCCCAACATTGGATTTGAGTTAAGTTAATACGCCTGTAATTAAACAAAAAGCTTGTTCATGTAACCACTGTTATTCAGGAGAGGTAGTCTGCTATCCTTGCTTGTTGTGGCCTGCATGTGACTCCAGCCCACAAAACAATGTGGTTGACTCTGTTCAGGGGCAATTAGGGATGGCAGCAAAAAGCCAGTGACAACCAAATTCAATGAAAGAATAAAGGGGAAAAACATACTTGATCGGTGCTCTTTGACCATAGTGACTGCACTAAGACATAAGTTATTAACAGTGATAGTTTTATTCCATAGCAAACAGTCAAAAAGTTGGCATTAAAATCCTAAATGGCAACTTAAGTGAAGTTCACACGGAATGAACATCGAGCTCACATTTTAATTTACTGCTTACCCTGTTCAGAAAATGTTAACAGGATATTTGATCACAAAATAAACAAGACTGAATCCATTCTCTCCAACGTTCGTGTGTACACATATATATTAAGCATTGTTCAAGAAATTATCAAGAGACATTTTTGCTAGTTTTTCATTTCTCAATCCTGGGGATACTACGGCTCATTTTAAAGCTCTTACCACTGTCAAAGTTGAAAATAGCTAATTGAAGACCGATCAGGGCTAAACTTGCACTCTCACTGGTAGAGTTCTAGATGATACTTTTGCTTATGGATCCATCAGGGATTTCTGAGGTTTATGTGACCTGTTCCTGATACACTTAATTCAACTTGTCCTTTAGTTTTATTACAAACAATGTCTAATGCTTCATTTTCAATGTTTATTATGGTAAAATGTGACCTCATACCTTGCACTTGAGCGCTAAATGGATAGCAATTTAAAAAAGCCATTCATTATAAATTATGTAAGTTCTGACCTTCATAAAAGCCAAAGTATGTTTTAAAATGCAGTACACATAAGGTCGCTCATCTGGAATGAAGAGACATGACAATTCCTTAACATACATTTTTGGATTATAAAGGCCTATATACAGTGAAAGGAAATTTGGACATGTTTGCTGGCCAATAATTTGGCCATTCTACGAATAGTAGCAACCTTGGATGTAGTTCATTTGACACCTGCACAATATCTGTCACAATGAAAATAATGTTATTGTCTTATTGACAATGAAATAAACTTCATAGTCCAGTTTTCTTTTACCAACAGAACCTATTGATTGCTCTCATGAGATTGTCAGCAGTCAGATTATAGTGTTACAATGCTCACTGAAATTAAAGGGTAATCTCAGTGTTCGGTGTTTTTGAAGTCCATTTATTTTAAATCAGAATACAGGATTAACATCAAAGTGGGAGGTTACAGAAATATACATTTTGTCAATGCATTTTACCTAGGCTGTTTTTTTTTGACCTTGCTGTGTTGGCTGTTGCCATTCAATGCCCTTCACATCTTTCCCACTACTCAGGCCCACAGTGCATTGGGTTTGACATGTGTTCATCTGATTTCTGCTGAGTGCTCAGTCAGAACAAGTTGAGCATCTGCTTTAATGCCCATCCAAAATATCTGCTTATATCATAAGCTTTCCTTTCTAGTTCTCCCAAGTATTTCATCTAACACTGGCAAACTGTGATATCATGTAAGGCTGGCAGAATGATATTTTTCAAAATTTTATGAAGCAAATTGTGGGAAATCTGCATTACCACAAATCATATGACCAATTACAGTAGTTTAAATAAATTTTGACATGATTTTAGTTTTCATTAATCAATGTAATGATATTCAAAGATTAATTTGCATGTTGCTCCCTCAGGGTTGAATTACCAGAAGCATCCATTGAATCCTTCAGCGTTGATTTTTGAAATGTTTAAAGCAAACATTGCATTTTTGATGGAAATCGTTTTGGTAGAAGGTCACTTTGAAATGTAGTATTAATCTTGAGATTAACAAATTACTGAACCTCATTTTTGAGTAAACTGAGGATAAATGTTTACTTCCCTCGAGGTTTTGACAGCTCAGAATACAAAATGTCAGTTCTTAGAAATGTTTCAGGAGTGAGAAAGATGATAAAAATCCACATAATAAATATGTGGCTCATTTTGTTCAGAATGGAATATTATACAACGATCTTAATAATATTATTCTTGGGAACATTACAAGTATAATTTAGCACCACTGTTCTAGCACACATCCTAATTAAAATTGAATTAGCTGTATTATTTGTTTTCTGTGTTGTGATGCCCCCATCTACTAGCATGTGATCAGAGCAGTTTGCTGTCACCATTCTCCTTCCTTGACTTGGCTAAGGGCCTACTTGGTTTTCAGTTGTGAGTCTTAATAATAAGAGGCTGTTGTCTTGAACAAGACATAGTTTATTGCATGATAGCAATTAGACACAACTTAACAATTAGACACAACTTAGAAATAAGTTAGTCATTATTGCTGAGACTGAGCACACCTAGAATAAATGTCTAGCTAACTATAACACACTCTGCTTTTTCCCCACCCAAGTCAGTATGACACCATCATATCGAATTGAGTTTAATGCAATTTTCAACATTAACCCTTGTCTACTATTGTCTTTTACAATGTAGTTAACAGTACACATTCATGCACATAATTACATTTGCCATTAACACATCTCTCCACAAGTTTCCAACTTTACAAATTCAGAAAATTTGGAGGTTTCACAAAGCTTCCAAAACACCTCCTGTTCAGATTTTGAAAATGAGAAGGTCATTAGCTTGAGGACTGTTGACCTTGATTCTATGTTTGACCCTGCAGTAGACTGTAAAATCTCCCTACACTGGCAGGCCTATCACCTCATGGATGTCCTTCTCTGAGGATAGTGCTCCTGTTAAACCATGTTTGCAAACCTTCATTCACAGTCAGTTCATACATCAGTGTTGAAATATCAAACTCCTTACTTCAACTTGTAGATTAGGTTGAGTATCTTTGATTAGCCCCTGTTGTATACTGGTGAATGAAGCATGTTTACATCGCCAGCAATGCCACTTGAAATTTACTGCTGACTTGGCTGTGTCACCAGAACTAATAATTGTTCCTTAGAAGGTTAAGAATTGAAATATTCCTCTTGGCATGTTGTTTCATCATAAGACCATAAGATGTAGAAGCAGACATTGGCCATTCATCCCATGTCTGCTCTGCCACTCGGTGAGATCCTGGCTGATCTGATAATTCTCAGTGCCACTTTCATGCCTTTTTTCCATATTCCCTGGTTCCCCTACTGGTTAAAAATATGTCTATTTCAGCTTTGAATATATATTTAATAACTTGCCTCAATGGCTCTCTGCAGTAAGGAATGCTGCAGATTCATCACCCTTTGAGAGAGGAAATTCCCCTCATCTCTATCTTAAATATATGACCTTTATTCTGAGATAATGCCCTTTGGTCCTAGACTTTCCTATGAGGGCAAACAGCCTTTCCCCATTTACCCTGTCAAATTTCCTAAGAATCTACTGGCAGCAAATCTGATGCTGCAAGTGGTTCACCATGTTGTATGGATACCTGAACAATTTCAGATTAATCAATCAAACACTGGGCTAACGTAGGTTGTATTGTCCTTTTTCCTCCTCATTTGCATTTTTAATAATAAAATCATTGCTGGTTTTGGTCACCTAAAGTTTCTTCAGTGATGAAAGTAACACGAAAAAAAGTTGTCTTCCCTATATGCTTTTTCCCAGAGTGGGAGACTCATTTACTAGGGGTCATGAGTTCAAAGTGAGAGGAGGAAAGTTTAAGGGGGATATGCGTGGAAAGTTCTTTACACAGAGGGTGGTGCCTGGAACGTGTTGCCAGTGGAGGTGGTAGACGCAGACACGTTAGCGTGTTTTAAGATATATTTGGACACGTACATGGATGGACAGGGAGCAAATGGACACAGACCGTTAGAAAATAGATGACAGGTTAGACAGAGGATCTTGAAGGGCCTGTTCCTGAGATGTAGGTTTCTTTGTTCTTTGTTCTTTTGTTCTATATGGTTGCAGAATTTCATTCTGTTTACAGTATGAATGAATTTTCTTATGCCAAAATAAATAGTTGCAAACAGCAGTGACCAAAGCTGCTTTTTGGGTCCAGCCAGGCTGTGCCTGGTGTTGTGGCCTCCAACGACAATCTACAAGCAAGAGGAATCTGTTTTCTTTTTGGGTTTTGCCATGAATCGAGAAAACCCAAAGAAACCCTATACCAGCTCCCCATTAGCCAGGTACTCAAGAAAAGTTTGTTTCTGGATTGGTTGTTCTCTGGCTCAGTTTCTTTTGTGTAGGTTTGTCAGAAGTTGGTCTCTCTTTACCTGTTTCCTTTCCATTGTGTCTAGTTAAATTCCTTCTGCTTTTTCAAGACTTTTGAGGTCACAATTGGTCTCAAGTTAAAGAATTTGACAAAAGCTGATCTTCATGTTGTATGTTTTGTGATTTCAGCCACTACCACCTTGCTACCACCATCCAATTTCCTTGACTGTGTCTATGAGCAATAAACAACTGCACCTCCTAGTCGCGAACCATTTGAACTCCCCCTCCCATTCCTTAGACCATCCTGGGCCTCCTACAGTGCCACAATGATGCTACCCATAGAATAGGTTGCAGGAACAGCAACTCATATTCCGCTTGGGAACCCTGCAGCCTAATGGTATCAATGTGGATTTCACCAGCTTCAAAATCTCCACTCCCCCCACTGCATCCCAAAACCAGCCCAGCTCGTCCCCGCCTCCTTAACCTGTTCTTCCACTCACCTATCCCCTCCTCCCACCTCAGGCCGCACCTCCATTTCCTACCTACTAACCTTATCCCGCCCCCTTGAGCTGTCCGTCCTCCCCGGACTGACCTATCCCCCTGCTACCTCCCCACCTATACTCGCCTCTCCACCTATCTTCTCCTCTATCCATCTTTGGCCCACCTCCCCCTCTCTCCCTATTTATTTCAGAATCCTCTCTCCATCCCCCTTTTCTGATGAAGGGTCTAGGCCCGAAATGTAAGCTTTTGTGCTCCTAAGATGCTGCTTGTCCTGCTGTGTTCATCCAGCTCCACACTTTGTTATTTCGGATTCTCCAGCATCTGAAGTTCCCGTTATCTCTGTGTCTATGAGCGTACTTGGTTTTCAGTGGTGAACCAAAGCCATGAGTGAGTCTTACTAAGAAAAGATTCTTATCTTAATCAATGTGTGGGTTTTGCACAATAACATTCAGATACAAATTATATTAGTAAGTTAGATGTCATTAGGCTATAAGGAAACTTCAGTCTGAGTTTTCCCATTTTTGGGAAATTTCACAGGCAGCTTCTCACCATGGCCCATGGTAACTGCCTTCACACAAACTTCTGAGCTCTGTGACACCTTTCTCATTGATCACAGTGGAACTGCTCGTTGTGCTGGGGCACTGTACTGTTCAAACTGTCTTTGCCATATTTGAACCCCAGCTGCACACCACTTCAAATGCTGCAAGCCATCAATTGCCCTTCATAATCAGCTGTTTTATTATTTTTGTGAATCAGACATCAAAAAAAGGGAAACTAGCACATCGCTTAGAGAAAGTGACCTTGAAGTACTGATTGATGGGGTGGTGGAGTGGAAGGCCATCCTCTTGCCTATGATTATCATTGGAGGCCATGACACCAGATATAGCCTGCCAGGACTCAGCAGCCTGGCTCAAGGCCATTTTGCGCTCCAAGGGAAATGCACAACAGCACAACAAGAAAGCTAATGGTCTTCTGTGTTCCACAAGGGTAAACGCCATCAGCTTCTTTCTCTGCCTCTCCACACTCACTCAGACTCTGCCCCTGCACAGGAACATCACCAATAATCTACAACTCTTACCATTGTAAGCAACATCTGCACTCAATGGCTGTCACTCTCTTCATTCTGTTAGCGATCCTTCCTGCTCCTTGCACATTTCACCCATCCAGAACAGCTCCCCACCTCTGCTGTTCCTGGTACCATCACAGATAAATTTCCATCCATTTTAATCCCATTCAATCCCTTCTGCTATCTCATTGCAGACCCCAGTTGGGTCAAGAGAGCATAGATCGGTTCCTCATTCATGGGGTGTCTCAGTCTCTTTGCAACTGACAGTGCTCATGTGGGAATGTTAAGACCTCCAGGTCAAAGCAACCCAGTAAACTTAACTTTGCTGTGCTGCACTGCGCTGTGGTTACAACCAGTATTAACTAGTTCTGGGACTATCTGGTTGGGCCGCTCAAGGGGATAGCCCATGATCTGTCTATTGGGTCTGTCCACAGAGACTAAGTGAGATGGCAGCACCAAAAGGAGAGTCAGGAAACTATTCTTTGGGATTGGGAGTTGCAAGGTGAGGGGAAGCAGGGATGGCAATTGTGAATGGGGAGCTGCAACAGTGATGTAAAGGGAGAATCTGTGTCATCCAGGAGGGGGATTCTCCCAAGGTCAATGGGCTTCAATGAGGAGCTGTGTAAAAATACACCTGACATGGCCATCTCATATGCTAGGGGCTGGAGTGGAATTGTGGGCAGCTGCACGCTTATGTAAACAGGTTTGGTGGGGACATGGGAATGTGTCTGAGCTTTCCAGGAAGGTCTACCAGAATGGGGATCGAAATATTTGGGGCCTCATTAACACACACAAAAGTTGGAAGCCGTTGGCCAGAGAGCACTCACTGTCACCTTCCATCATGTTGGAAATCAAAAGTACACCATGGGATAGAAATTGGCTGTGACCTCATGCGAACCGGACATGCTAGATATCTCAAGCCTTTGAGGGAGGGTGCTGCAGGACCCACCGATGTCATACATTTAAAGAGAAACACAGAGTTATGAATTATACAGAACACAGACTTAACGGGGTCCATTATTCCTCCCAGGCCTCATTGATTACTGCATTCTCAGCAACAGTGGGCGCCACTGCTGTTAATGCTGGTGCAGGTCGCGGAGAAGTTGGTGAGGTGTTCAAATGGTGTGTATAGGCAGTGCAAAGAGCATGCCTGATTATTGGTGTGGCAGGCTAGGAGAAACAAAAACTGTGAGAGTAGTGAGAGTGGCAGACTACAGCCTTGCTTGGAGGTGGGTGAAGTAGTAGAGATAGGTAAGTGTAAAACAGCAGAGAGAAACGTTTGGCACTTACCCTGGTGGAGTAAAGGCTCAGTGGTTAGCACTGCTGCCTCACAGTGCCAGGGAGCCGGGTTCAATTCAAGGCCCGGATGACAGTCTGTGTGGAGTTTGCACGTCCTCCCTGTGTCTGCGCGGACTTCCACTTTGTGCTCAGGTTTCCTCCTATGGTCCAAAGGTATGCAGGTTCAGTCTTTAACCAAATAGGGCACCTGCAGAATACCAATCCTCAACCTATCCAAAGCATTTGTTTGGCATCCTGACAGTCCTCATGTGAGATCTCATCCACTTGACATTCTACCAACCTTACCCACCTGGGTATCCTGTCCACCTTTCACACTGCACCCCCCCCCCACCACCCAACTTTTCCAACACTTACTTTTCCATGAGAGCTGTGAAAGCAGCTGGCTTTGTTGCTAGCAATTTAAATCACAGAACACGGCACACTTATTATTTCAAAAGGGTTGTCGATTCTCTTCGTTGCTGGATTTTTAGATTCTGGAACAAGCCTGTAATAATACGGCCCCATCCAGGAATCTCCACTGCAGAAGACAGCGAAGGATAACTGGTCAGTTTTAATCAGATCAAGGTCAGAAATAAGGTTTCCAATTGGAATGTCAGGGCCATGAATTTTCATAGTTTCATCAAATTGTCAGGCAATAGTTAACTGTTGATAGTGTGAATTCACTGATAGAGGGAAAAACTGAGTGCAAAATTTTACTGAGTATGGATGTATAATTCTGGGTGTCATAGTAGTCACTGTGTAATAAGTCACAGATTCACATTTGTGATTATATACATGTTGAGTTTCTTAGTTATACTATCAGTATAACAAAGCAAACGGAGTCTAGACATGTCTCTAGAGTGAGGGAAAAGCAATTGGCATCATCACAAAAATTACAGCAGTAATACTTTTCTTTAATAAAACTTACTTTATATCATGTGTTGTGGCCTGGAGGCAGTGACAATATTAAAAAAAAGTATTGCTGCTGCAATTTTTGTGATAATACCAGTTCTGGGACGTTCACTCTGTATTCATATTGAGGGTAAAGGGAACATTGTACAATTGTACTATTTCCTGGCTGCAGGCAGCCTCAGACTTGCCTGTTCATTCACTTTTCTACTTTATTGTTGCCACAGCGTATGTCCAAGCATTCTTTTGTCCACTACCCTATCCTCTGATCTCTTGTCTCTAAGGTATGACCCTTGTTTACTTCCTTTTGGCCCAGGCTCCCAGTTTTCTCCAATTTGGCTTCATGCATCTCTGTCACTCATTTCCAATCTGTTCCAAATTCTGCAATTTTGCTGTTTCCTGCTCTGATTTCCTGCTCAATATCTGTTAGCCTTGATCTCATTGTTTGTAAACCCTTTCCCTGAAAGGCAGTGGGAACTGGGCCTTGTGCTGAAATGTATGAGGTGTTGAGAGTGCAGAAATTGCAACTGCACGGGATATATACCCAAACAAGCGAAGAACCGTGCATAGACATGAGAAAATGGCTTGCTTCAGTGATTCAAACTTCTATGGTTCTTAGCCAAACACAGTGGCTTCTGCTTCTGAGGAGGAAAAATATGTCTCATTTTCTTCCTGGGGCACAGGTAACAAATAGAGGGAAGACGTCCACCAGGGTTAGAGCAGGGTTTGATTATTGTGGCCCTGATTTTCTTTGAGGTGGCCTGTTCATTGGCTGGAAGTTGAGTTGGACAGACTACAGGAGTAGGATTGGAGGTGGGATTAAGTAGGCCCGATTTAAGTCAAACTCAACAGCCGTTACTGTGACTATCAGTTCCCTCATTGAATTGCAGCTAAGTCATGAAACAGGATCAGTGGGAGATTGGGATCCAGGACAGAGCTGCTGCTTTCTTCATCAATGCTGACCTGGAGGTCCTCCTGAGATACTGTGGGAAATTGGCAGTACAAGGCCACCCGCCCAAATCAAGTAGGCCTGAGACCATTAACATATGAAGTCTGTTGGAGAGGACCCAGATTCAATTTTGAAAAAGTTTCAATTTCTTTGAAAAAGCCATTTTTCTGGTTCGGTGATTGTGATATGAAATCCTCATGAAAGGTCTTGTAGGTAGTTAATCTCCAGATGACTGTCCAGTCCAGGAGCCTGAGGGCACATGCTGCTCCTGAACATGAGAACGTTTGCACAAGGTACCTACTGATTCCTCGGTAACGATCAAAGCACTGGCAGAGCCAAAGATGGGTCAGCATTAGTACATGCGAGTTCCTAGCTCCATGGAGCGAAGGTCTTATGAGGAAAGGCTGAGGGACTTGGGTCCGTTCTCATTGGAGAGCAGGAGGCTAAGAGGCAATTTAATAGAGACATACAAGATGATCAGAGGATTAGATAGGGTGGACAGTGAGAGTCTTTTTCCCAGGATGATGATGTCGGCTTGTACGAGGGGGCATAGCTGCAAATTGAGGGGTGATAGATTTAAGACAGATGTCAGAGGCAAGTTCTTTACTCAGTGAGTGATAAGGGCTTGGAATGCCCTGTCTGCCAATGTAGTTAACTCAGCCACATTCGGGGCATTTAAACTGTGCTTGGATAAGCATATGGATGATGATGGGATAGTGCAGGGGGATGGGCTTAGATTAGTTCACAGGTCAGCGCAATGTCAAGGGCCGAAGGGCCTGTTCTGTGCTGTATTGTTCTATGTTCTGTGTTCTATGACCTGATGGTACTGGCTGTAGAGGCAACAGTGACTTATTCCTTACCCTTCTATGGAGGACAAAGCAATGGCTATTAAATGATCCTGACAGCAGGAGTGGTGCCCATTTGCACATACTGACGCTACAAGGCAGGACGGAACCATGCAGATTACCAAGGTGGTCCATTCAGGAGGATCTTAGAGAAGATAAAATCAGCATCCTTGATGAGAAGTTGGAAAAAATATTGCAGTCAGTAAAAGAAGAGGTAAAGTGCAAAGCTCCTGCTTTTCAAGGCTGGTTCTCTTGATCCTTTGTACCTCCCTTAAAGTGTTGGGCAGAGGCAAAGTCAGATTCTTTTGTCTGCACTGGGGCTATCACTGGCATCAAAACCATCAAGAGCAAGCACAGTTGTACCTGTGTCTAGATGCGAAACTTCAGCCTTCCTGCTCCTCAGCCTGCTGTGTTCATCCAGCTCTACATCTTGTTCTCACAGCTGCAAATTAGGAGTGCACCCTCTACCAGCATGGGCATACAGCATAGTCACATTGATGTGTCCAATGAACATGATTAGAATAAGATGGCACAGGGTGAAGGGCATGACCTGGCAGTGAAGGAGGAAGTGAGAGACACAAAGGGGGCTGAGGCCTGTCCTCTTGTAGGATGGAGGGCAGACACTACCGTGCTAAGCTGAAGGGTCTCTAGACTCTCAAAACAGGAGTGCCAATTCCGACAGCAACTGGAGATGTGTGTCCACATGTCAGGGTCTCCAGAGATAGTGCACTATCACAAGTTGACATTGGAAGAGTCCATTTGTCTTAATCACCTGAACCTATCTCAGCTCAGTGAACACATGAACTCCCTCACTGAGGACATTATCAACTGAATGGAGAGTATGTGTTCCAGCACTTGTTGCACTAACTGCATATTGCAACAGAGTGCATGCCACATCTGTATCTTGGATCAGTCAGTAGTATTGATTGTGGAGAGAGATATTTGAATGATTGAAGGAGTATCTACACAGTTAGGCCTAGTGACTAGGGCTGATGCTACACGGACAGCGGTGCAGCAGACTCTGGAGATATTTCCATTGGTGCCTCCACAACAGGGACGGCTGAAGCATGCGCCTCAGCTACAAGCCGAGACAGGAGAACAAGTCACCTGGATCCCCTTTCCAGGCCACAAGGAGAGCACTGTGTAAATGTGGCCAAGAGTGGAAACCAACATGTAATGCCATGAAATGAGTGGTTCCCTTGGATTTGCCTCATTTGTACTTGGGAATTTCTCTTTTTCAAGACTGTGAATGTTGTCCCATGATGCCAAAAATAAAACAAAAAACGAGCTTTGACTCAATAAATGGGAAGAATGTGAGAAGAGACGGTGAAAGAAATTGGGTTTTTGACCAAAGGAGACAGCGAAACCCCTGGATAGGTCTATGTGACTCAATAGTGATAAAACTGTGGGTAGAGTTCAGCTGTGCCTGGAGGTAGCAATAAGGTGACTTGGCCCTGGCAAGATATTCACCCCCTTCTCTCCACCTCACCAATTAATTACTGGGTGAGAAGATCCATGGGCATCCTTCTCCACTGTCACCAAGTAAGGTCCTTATGCCAGGTGCCAAATCTGTGACACCTCCTCCTACTACCTCCTCGATCATCGCCCCACCCCTGGCCACCAAAACATCATCTTTCAAACCATTCACAACCTCATCACCTCAGTTGACCTCCCACAGCGTCCAACCTCATCATTTCCTAACCCCACACGTCCTGTTTCTTTCTCCTTCTCAAAATCCACAAACCTAACTGCCCCGGCCGACCTGTTGTGTCTGCCTGCTCCTGCTCCACTGAACTCATCTCTGCTTACCTTGATTCTGTTTTTATTCCCCCTGGAACAGGGACTCCCCACTGACGTCCAGGACACAACCCATGTCCTCCACTTCCTCCAGGACTCCTGGTTCCCCTGACCCAATCACCTCACTCACTTATCACCATCCTACCTACCTTCACCAGTCCCACCCCTCCTCTATTTATTTCTGAGCTCCCTTCCCCATCCCCATTTCTGAAGAAGGGTTCCAACCCAAAACATCAAATTTCCTGTTCCTCTGATGCTGCCTCGCCTGCTGTGTTCCTGCAGCTCCACACTTTGTTATCTAGGTCCTTCAGTGGTCTATTAGTGACCATTAAATGCCTCAATGTGCAACCTCCCTGGTCATCTGCAAACCCATAGACAAAAAAGGTGGTTAGTTTCTTGACTGACAAAAGAGGGCAAACAATCTGAGATAACAAGGTGTAGAGCTGGATGAACACAACAGGCCAAGCAGTAGAAAGGCTGATGTTTTGGGCCTAGACCCTTCTTCAACCTGAAATGTCAGCCTTTCTGCTCCTCTGATGCTGCTTGGCCTGCTGTGTTCATCCAGCTCTGCACCTTGTTATCTCAGATTCTCCAGCATCGGCAGTTCCTACTATCTCAGGGCAAACTATCTGCCAGGTCGGAGGGAGGATGTCGTCTTCCAATTGCATCAGTCTGGGGGAAATCACAAGCATAGAACCGAAACAAGGGGGTAGACTCTGAAAGATATCTGGCCCTTGTTTCTGCTCCTCCTGACCCTTAACAAAAGAAGTGTGCTATAAGTACTTACTTTTTCACTGCTGGATCTCCCAATGCCTCTGCTTGGCTGACTTGGGATGCCAGTATTGAGGCCTGAGACAGACTAAGAATTGTATCCATGCTCATCAATCAGTTCTTAATCACACAATCAGATGACTGAACTCAACAGTGAGTTGTGGACTGTTAGTTGCTAATTAACACACCCACTCCTACCCTTAAAAATAAAATTGGGAAATTCCACTCCATAGCTATTCTAGGCAACATGTTTATTGCAAAGGAAATGTGCTCACAGGCAGCACAAAGAGAGTTTTTCGCCATGTTCACTGGGTCATAGTATTCCAATTGAATGTACCTGGAATCAAAAGGCCTTGGTCGCCTGGACTGCCAGAGGATGAAGAGGTTATGGGAGCTGGCAGAGAAGCATGTGCACACATGGAAGAAGTTGTTGTAGCTACATGGTTGAACATGGAGGGAATAGATGCGTTCCTGTTAGTGAATCGAACTAGGCAGACACTAGACATCTTGATGGCCACATTGGCGTAACCAATGATGCCGTGGGGGAAATCCAGGCATCAAGGCAAAACTCACTGTCTTTCAAGTCTGCAAGGTCCTATATAACTGGAACTGAATATCCTGCCGAAGCTTTACAAAACAAGCATCAGTGATGAGTGAGATGTGGTTGCCTGCAGCTGTTTGAGATCCACAGCATGAGCCAGTGGTAAAGAAGTCGAAGACTTTGGTTACTGCGAGACTATGGTGAGCAGAGCTATGAATTGTTATATTTTCTGCCATGAGGCAGTATATTCTGTAACCGTCTCCTTGACGTTTTGCATTTCCTTGTGACTGTGGTTCTGTGACATCCCTCAGCATCTTTTTAGACAGTACATCGGGTGCATCTAATTCAACTATGACTTGAATACCTGAGTTTGAATTCTCCATATTAATTCATTGCCTCATATTGTGACATTTTTCCTACACATGTGCATTGTTTCTTTAATGTCTTTTATTTAGTCAATGTTTCTTTGAATTGAGTGAAATAATCTATTACATTACTTACTTTTTTATTTAACAAAATTTATCCTTTTTTTGTATTAGTAACCAATTTGCCTGATCTTCTTTAGTTCTGTTAAAGGGTTGCATCCAAAATGTCAAGGATCTGTTTCTCCATTAATGTTTGTTGATCTGCCATGTTTCCAGAACTTACTACTTTTGTTTTTGAGATTTTCAATGTCTGCAGTACTTTGATTTTCACATTCAGATTCCACCTCCACAAAATTTTCAACCATCGTGGCAAATTAGTGCTTCCTCAGAAGCTACTTATTGCTCACATAAACTGCTCTCATTGTTTGCACAAAACTGACATTGAAAAACTGAAAAGCTTTCCATATCAGTGCAAATTAGAAGAGAAATAAGGATATTAAGATTTTCATAACTCCCAGGTTTTTGGTTATTTTTACAATTAGGTTATGTTTGTTATGCAGCACTGAATGAGCAGAAATTTAATTCAATTAAATATTTGGAAGACCATTCACCCGCCAAAAATTCCATCCCTCTCCCTGGAAACTATCTGAGGTGGAACCAGACTGTTTCTTTATACCAATGCTGTCATTTGAACTTGGCATGATTGCCCACCATTACTAAGATCACTTATTTCCAACTTTGTAATACCAGACCTGAAAGATTAACCCTGCTTCTGTGTCTACATGTGTCGCCAGACCTGTTGAGTTTCTCCAGCACTTCCTGTTTTTTTAGTTTTGGATTTCCAGCAGCCACAGTTCTTTGTTTATATTCTGTTGCATGAGTCCATACTTTTAATTATCTGCTCATTGACATCCTCAGCAATGCTGTTGTTGACTCTAGACTTAAGTATTCCAATGTACTCCTAGCTGACCTCCTACATTAAGATCATTTAGAAATCTGCTGCTCATATCATGACTCGCATATAAGCCCATTGACACATCACTCCATTGATTGCTGACTGACATTGGTAAGCAACATATCATATTTAAAATATTTCGTCTTTTGTTTTCAAATGCATTCTCGACGTCGCCCCTCTCCATCTTAGTAACACTACAAACCTCTGGGATATTTTTTGAGATATCCGAACTCACTAATCTTTGTGCATCCGTCATTTTAACAGTTCTATTTCACTCTGTATTTCTCATTTTACTTTGTATGTGTCAATATATCCGAATGATTGTGAATATTGCTACATAAATGCAAAGTTTTTCTCTCCAACTCTCAATCTCTCTTTTTTCATGCTTAGGAAGCTCCTTGGTATCTCCCAGCTTGATCACATTTTAGCCATTGGCCTGAATTACTTCTTAGGTGGCAGGGTGTTTAAATTTTGCTTTATAATGCCCTGTGAGGTACCTTAGAATATTTTATAACTAAAGCCAACATTTGAATATGAATTGTTCTCTACCTTCACCTTATGTGCTTTATTTAAGGTGAGAAATTTTTAGTAATGCTGAGAACTGCTCTCTGGTACATTGTCCATGGAAATGCTTCAACCACAGTGGCTCAGTGGTTAACACTGCTGGCGCACAGCACCAGGGACCCATGTTCGATTCCACCTTCAGTCAGCTGTCCGTGTTGAGCTTGCACATTCTCAGCTTGTCTGTGTGGGTTTGCTCCGGTTTCCTTCCACAGTCCAAAGATGTGCAGGCTAGTTGGATTGGCCATGCTAAATTGCCCACCGTGTTCAGGGATGTCTAGCTTAGGTGGGTTATAGGGGGATGGGCCTGGGTGGGTGGGATGGACCAAGGGTTGGTGTGGACTTGTTTGGCGGAAGGGCCGGTTTGCACACTGTAGGGATTCTATGTACTACGTGCCAAGTAATCAACCTTGTGTTTTGCTGTATAAACTATTGCTCCCTTTCAAATTTGGTACGCTTGCATCTGTCCTCATGTGTGCAGGTCAAAATCTTTGATGCTATTCACTTTTTTCACTGATGGTTAAGGAACTTGTTCCTATGTTCTGCTCTGTTCTACAGCACTAGTTTGCTTTATTCACTTCTGTCACTGCTGTGGTGGTATTCAAAACATTTTGTAAAAACTGAAAGAACTGCTGATGTTGAGTTGTGAGGAAGGCTCATTCAACCCAATGCTGCCAGACCAGCTGAGGTTTTCCAGCAATTTCCTTTTTTTTGGCTCTGATTGACAGCATTCACCATTCTTTGGTTTTTATTTTGTATTTAAATCACTGACATTTCTGGGCATGCCTACCTTGAAGTTCTGCCCCTCTCTCCAATGGGATATCTGTTCCCAATCTGTCAGTTCTGAGCAAGGGCCATTTGACCTGAAATGTTCACTCTGTTTTTGTCCACAGATGCTGCCAGGCCTGCTGAGCTTTTCCAGCAATTTCTATTTTTGTCTCAAAACATTTGTATTCATTCAGATAACTAATGCAAGTCTGACTTAAGAGTAAAACCTTTAGTGTAATTGAATGCACAGGTGAGGAGTTCTGCAGACGTTGCTCATTAATGACTTCAATAAGTATACATAAGCTATTTACACTATTAACTAAATATTAACTACTTGCTAATATTTATCTCTCAATTTTTGGAGGGGCAGAACTGCTCCATGCAATACTAAATATAAGATGAATAATTTATAGTCATTTTTGCTGAATATAATTCATTCTTTCTTGGCATCAACCTTTTAGGTTGTAATTATTGAAACAGCCAAGAGTGTGACCCAGAAAACAGTAATCCATAAAATAACATGGCAATATAGCCCCACCAGCTGGTGAGTGCTGAGATCAGCGATCTTATAATCAATGTTCTTGTTTGAGGCTTCCACTTCTACTTTGCAGATCTAGGTAAATTTAATATGGCATTTATTTTATAATTGAAATGGGCATGTCTTGTCATAGTCTTGGTCTCAACTATTTATTTTGCTTTGGCATGGTTACATTTCTGACTTGACATTTACCCACTATAATGGCTTAATTATCATTTTACGCCCAATGACTGGGCCATTACACAACAGCAACATGCTCATGACTGTCAACAATTCCATTCAAACCAACCTGGGTACTGCAATGTCTATGAGGCACAGCTATTCTGAACAAATGCTACAGATTTGGTTAAATTGGCTGTAATGTTTAAATGAATGAATTGAATTTACCCAATTTTATATTTGGGATCTAAGCATCTTCAACCAGAAGCAGGAGTGCACAGAGATTCTGTGCTAATTACACGAATAAGATTCTTTGCAAATTTTAAACCAATTGTTTTCATGGAACTATTTACAACGCCTCTTTATAAAGAGCTTCTGCTTCTGATGAGGACTGTTTATTAACGATTCTAATAGGCAGGGAAACTGAATTCCTACCCTTGGGAACTTGTGTCCTTATGAAATACAATTGCTATGAGACTTTCTGATTATTTCAGTGGCTTTAGCTTACTATTCTGTTGCCATGGTTGCAAATACACCAAGGAGTCTGAAACTAAGATCATTGCTAACAAAGAATGTATCTTTATACAATGACATCAGATCATGTCAGACAGCATCACCATAATTAAAAGCACCCTGATGTGGCCAAAAACATGGGGTAAAGTATGCTGTTAATGCCTTGACAGGCAGCTTACATAACAGGCCTGGTGTTAGCATCACTGACAATGTAAGTAAACACATCACAACATCTAGTAAACTGAAATTAATCAGGATGCTTCTGTGTGTTTTACAGTTGTCTGCATCTCTCATTTCTATAGGTGAAGCTCTGTAATGCACATTGTTTGTTTTTCTGAGGCATATGATTTGAATTTCCATAAATCACTTATTGGTCCTGGAGGATATCAGGTGCCTTAATGTGACAATAATGATGTCCCAGGAGGTGTTAATTGATTTTACACTATTAGTGGGGTAATTTGGCATCCAAAGAAGCTTTTAGTTTATGGACTACTGATTTTCTGCTGAGGTAATATTACTGCTAATGAGCAGAAAACAAAGTGACCCAACTAAAAGAATAGGAGCAAAAACTGTCGAAAGATTTCACAGGATTGGTGACGACTCTTTTTGAATAGCACAATGATGTTTCAATAGAGTATAAAATGCACACCACCTTCAAAAAATGAATTCTTTATTCTAAATAGCAAAATCATTCCAACTTCTGAGAGTTAAAAGATTTATTAAAAAAGGTTAATTTTTCTCTCATCATTTTGTACAACCATCTCTTCCAATAACCAGCATTGTGAACAACATTCAAGTACGTGATTACAAAGCTTAAAATAATAAATCCGTGCCTGAAGGATATTGATATCTAAAACTTTGTAACGTGAATGGGTTGTAGGTTTAAAAGTGAAAGATTATGCAAAGGGAGTTGTATTCTCAAGGAACCATTTATCAATTTAACAATTCAACCAACGTAGTCTAAAATCTACAGTGTCTTGCTTGAAGTTCACCTTTCTAAAGGCACAAGACACACTGAGTCAATATACACAAATGTGACATGGAAGCTATTAAATTTTTCAGAAAAGATTTTCCGACAATTTTTGATTTATTTTGTATAAAGTATTGACATTAAGTCTTGCAAATAATTGTTTTCTCACCAATTCTATTTCCTAATGTCTACCAGTGTCAATCTTGCCAACTGATCAATCTTCAGCCTTTTGCAACTCTGTCAAATGGAAATGTAAAGCCTAAACCTTGCTAGACAAGGAACAAAGCCAATTCTAGGAAGTGTACAAAGGCGGTCTGGTGATTTGCCCTCTTACTTGTGCTGCTTCCTACATGACAGCAACAAAAGAGGCTGTTCATGATCAGAATGTTGCTGCATGAAAGTAGAACTCTAAAAGTAAAGTCTCTATCTTTTATATGAGTAAATGGAGGAAGCTCTCTGGTGACTATTTGTTTCTGACAAGATTGCAAATGTACTCTTGGCTATTTGTCATTACACAAAGTGATCAGAGAAATTATTCCCCTAACACATTAAATTACAACTTTTAGAATAAGTTCATGCAAAAAATAAAAATATATATAATTATTCATGACATTTTTGAAATAAGTGTAAGTAAAATTGAAAATATACTAATGCGTTGTGGAATACAGTATAAAACTGTACTAAATTCTTTATATTGATAGATTTTTTTGTTGAGTAATTTTATTGTTGAGTAATTTTATTGTACAAGTATTACTTGATAATTTATGTGGTGTTTAAACTCATAAGTTTCCCTGCCAGTATTTGTTTATATGCACATTTTGATTTTTGCTGTACAAGATGTCATTCTAGATATTTTTGTTAAATCACTGGAAGAATGTCATTAATAATATATCCCAAGTAATTTCCACCAAAATTACGTACATACTGTTAGATTATCAAAGTAAACAATAATAATGATTTGTTTTACTTGGAAACCGTATAGTGCATGGACTTATAATGACCTTTTTTATTTTAATGATTTCTTTCAAAGGGAAACTTCAGAAACCGGAACATAAAGTACAAAAACTGTACTACAAGATAATGACATTGAATGTTTTTATTGCCTCTCAATGTAAGCAATGTAACAATGTTTGTAAGCAGTTTGGTATCACATTTTGGTATCCAGTGTGTGATGAGCTGCTGACATGATCTCATGGCTTCAATTCCTCGCCTATCATAGTATGTTGAGAATTAATAGACTTTATAGGTCTCATCCCATTGCCACTGGTGTTTCAGGCACCAGCATTTGGAGTCTTGTTAAAGCATTCAGTGCCTATCTGAAGAATCCACATTGGGCATTGTCTTCCCCTGCCGCCACCCTGAAACCACTTTTCTGCCTTCACTCACCTCTCGTCTGGGATTCAGTGTGAATCCTATGCCTTGTGTCCGTGCAACAACCAGTACATCCACGGTGCACTGTTGTTTAATCGAGTTGCTAACCTCTGTCTGGTCGCGTGTCTTAATGGAACAAGATGCGGCTGACCTTCCCTAAAAGAGGCAAAGCTGAGAGTCCTGTTGCCTCCAGAAGATTTAGCTAAACATTTCTGAATGGTTTGCATTGTTAAATTGCAGGTTAAATGTAAGAATATTCCTGCATTTCGTTCAGTTCCTTGTTGAGGTCCTGTGAAATTAGGCCTGCAGTGAAGGCTGGGTCATTGGTCCACATCAGGAAATTGGAAGGAGTCAGGCTAAATACAGGCTGCTGCTTGTCAGGATATAGTCTCTCTTTTGATGTCCCAGGAAGACCAAAGATGAGGATTTAATTACAAATGAAGGAAAACTGCAAAGTTAGGGAATCCAAAATCCTGATTTATAACAGTGTATCTGACATTGTCGAGACTAATTGAATATCCTGCTGAAGGATAAACTTGCTGCTTGAAGGGCTGGGCTCAGACAATAGACATGATGTTAAGGAATGACGAATAGGATTGTTGACAGCAAAGCTTTTTTCATCTCTTGTGTGGACAAAACTCATTAACATTGTAGGACGTTTTCTCTTTCTACATCAATGATTTCCTGTCTTTCGAATGGTTCTCAAACTTGTTACAATTTTACTGTATGGTTGTTTGTATAATAATACGTAATGAATTACGAGGATATAGCACTCACAAAGAGCTTTGAGTAGTGTGTATTAAACAAATAATCATTGCATCAAGACAGCTAATCTATTACAATGATTACAGCATTTAAAAATATTATAATAGAATTATTGATTGACCCTGTTGTGGATTTAACCGTGAAAAGGAATGTGGGGTAGAGATGTAGGAGATAATCTTACCAGAATTGCTAAATATAATTTTCAACATCAAGGGTTTCATTAAGGGTTTCTATCCATGAGTCCTACCTTCCTGAATTTGCTCATTATCTCTGTCCTTGTGCCATCTTTAAAGCCCAGCCATGCACTTGATCAAATGCTGACAGTCATAGCTGCTCTGCATGGTTTGTGAAATAACTACAGAGGCCAGTACTACATCACCGCATCACCCTTTACATACATTTGGAAAGTTCTTGGTCCAGCTTCCTCAGAGCCCGCTCTCAGTGAGCAGGATATCTGACATTCCTGTTCTTATCTGTCAGCCATTGCTCCCTGATTGGGGCTGTTAATCTGGCAAGGCCATATTCTATGTGATCAACCTGGCTCATTACAATCATTGCAGTTTGTTTTATTTGCTCCAGACATGTTGGAAGAAGGTAGTTGGCATCGCACTTTGGGGCCCTGGAAATCCTACAAGATGAGGAATGTGTGTGTGATCACTGCCTATGCAATACACTCTGAAATCTGACAACTTCTAGAGGTCCTAAAGAGTAAATGTTGAGCTGGAGTCACTAGGTTACCCCTCTGATTTTCATGTCTATCTTTCTCACAATCAATATTAATGACTTGAGGATAGAAAGTACCCTAGCTAAATTTGTAGACACCACTGAAATTGATAGAAAAGTAAGTTGGAATTAAAAAATGAGAAACTTATAAATGGATATTGTTAGATGAGGTAAATGAGCCAAAATTTAACAGATGAAGTTTAACGTGAATAAGCACAAGGTTCTCTATTTTGGTCGGAGGAATGGAAAGGCAACTTACCTAAATGCAGATAAACTTCAGAGATAATGGGAACTGTAGATGCTGGAGAATCCAAGATAACAAAGTGTGAAGCTGGATGAACACAGCAGGCCAAGCAGCATCTCAGGAGCACAAAAGCTGACGTTTTGGGCCTAGACCCTTCATCAGAGATCTCTCTGATGAAGGGTCTAGGCCTGAAACGTCAGCTTTTGTGCTTCTGAGATGCTGCTTGGTCTGCTGTGTTCATCCAGCTTCACACTTTGTTATCTAAACTTCAGAGATCTTCAGCGCAGAGGGAGCTGGGTGTCCTTATGTGTAAATTGAAGAAACCTAGCATGCACATAGAGCAGGTAATGAGGAAGGAAAATAGAATTTTGGCTCTTGTGATCAAAGGAATAGAGCATAAATGTAGGGATGTGTCCCCGTAATGGTACAAGGCATCAATAAGACTGTAACTCAAATAATGCGAAGAAGTTTGGTCCATTACCAAATGGGAGGGGATGCAGTTACATTGGAAACAGTTCAGATGAGGGTCACTCGGTTGGTTCTTGGAATGATGTGTTTGTCTAATGATGAGAGATTGAGCAGTTTTGGCCAATACTGTTCAGAGTTTAGACGAATAACAGGAAAGGCAATTGAGGTACTTTGTATAAATTGCTAAATGGGATTGATAAATCAGACATAAAAAGGATGGTTCCTTACATGGAGCAATCTACAACAAGATGTTCTAATTTTAGAACAAGGGTAGCAGATTTAAAACAGGTGAAGAGAAATTACTACTTTCAAAGGATTGTGCTTCTGTGGAATTCATTAGCCAAGCGCAGTGGATACTGAGATGTTATGTATTATTTATGGAGGAGATACACATAATTTTAATTAGTAGTGAGTTGAAGGGTAATATGGATTGAGTGGGAAAGAGGTGTTAAGTTTGAGATGAGATCTCCCATGATCATATCAAGTGGTTGAGCAGGTTCAAGTTGCTGAATGTCCTACTCCTGCTCCTAGTTCATAGGTATTTGTACGTCTGAAATTGTCTAGTTTTTATCTGACAGGTGGGAGAATGGGAAACTGCGTATTAAAAAGATGAGATGTTACATAACAATGAATATTGTGGAAATTTTCCCTAAATGTGACCTTATAAACAGTGATGATAAGGATCGCTGCTCCTTTCACTTTTAGTAATGTTCTTGAGGATTAGCATTGTGTATGCGTACATGACATTTACTCATGGCAAGAATGTCACTGTCAGTTTATTAATGGGGGAAATCTGTTGTTGATGAAGCTACCAATAGGTTCTGGTTGACCAGAAAATTTCTCTTGTTCTATCACTTTCCAAAGCATTAGCTGAAAGATTTATAGTTAGACAATCAACCTGTTTTGGCACATTGACATAACTTCCACAGCTGCAAAATTTTAAGATGGGATTTAAACTTGGAGATTTCAAGGGCTAGCAGCAGCTTTTGTGGCACAAATGTTGAGTTGAGAAAGTATTTTTGAATAAAGCATGTGATTAATGTTTGGTCGGTCAAAGGACAGATGTTTTGACCAGTAAGGACCAGCAGGGATTATCCGAGGGATATTTCAAAGCAGCAGGCCCCCAGAGAAGAGTCATGCAAGCTGACTGAAGTTAGATGACAAACGCTGTAAATGCAACCTCCATTAGTGTAATAGTTACACAATGCAGAGAGATGTTCAATTACCTCACTGAAATGGCAAAGCTGTTTCAAAATTCTGACAATATATTCATGATCAACTTTGCAGTCCCATTTTGCTTATTGTGCTGAGTCCTCAAAGCAACTACGTGTCACACAAGGTTTTTTTCTATTCCTAGCAACTCAGCAAAACTGAGGAGAGGTCATGCTGATATCTCCACCCACATCAAAATCCACAGAAATCAAAAATTAACTGTGCTTATGCTCATTTTCTTGATGCAGCTTTCTAAGATTGAAACACAATGGCTTCTGTGAATTTGTACATTTGTATCTGGGAGTACAACAAAGAGACTTTCAAAGCTGTGGACTCTCCCTGAAATGATTGCAGTTCACTGTCTGCAGGCCAGGCCTTTCCACTATTCTTGATTATTTGGATCATCTGGAGGAGGAGTGGAGGAAACATACACCTCTCATGAGACACCATGAGTAGAGACTACATGAAACTCATTGCTATCCCACTCAGATGACGTTTGCTACCAATATAATTTCTTGAGGCCCTGTTCAAAGAGCTGTGCGTGCATGGACTGCTTCACCAAGAAACTAACCATCTCTGACTCCTGCAGAGTATTGTTAGTTGGTACAATGGTCATGACAACCTTCAGTTTCTGTAACTCCAGTTATTCTAGTTTGCCTCTGGAGACCTCTAATTTCAAATAAAGAGCTGTGATGCCTTTATTCAACAAATGTGAGGTGTCCATCAGGCTTTTGTTTTAAATATTTTAGGAAGGCCTACAGGGCCTCAGGCTTCTTCTCCAAACTTACATTCCACTTCTTCACCAGCTTCCTGACTTTGCAGTGTACCTAAGGGCAAGATCTGTTTTGAAACCATTTTAAAGTTAAAATTAATTTGTTAAAATTGATTGCAAGTGATTTTGGAAGAGAAATCTCATTTACCTCCAAGTGCTAAGTCAGGCTTTGAACTAGGGTGTGTACTCTCAGTTTATCGAGCAACGTAATTGCTATCATGTGAGCCTGAATTTGCTGCCCCACATTATCTCCTGAGTATCCATTGCTTCCAATTAAAGATCTCTGTCCTCAAGTTCAAATTGCTTCACGGCTCCATTCCTCTCTAGCTCTAATTTTCTCCAGCCCTACAACCTTCCACGAATTCAACATCCCTCTAACCCTGGTCTTGTGCATGTCCTGAAACCTCTTTGCTGCCTGCAGGTGGTTGTGCCTTCAGTTGTAGACCAGAGCTGTGGAGTTCATTTGCACACCTCTGCACTTCCCTCTCAGACTTAAAATTAATCTCTTTGTCTACCTGTGTTTTTTCACTCCAAGCATCATATCTAACACATTGTTGACTTTTGCCTGATTATACTTCTAATAAGCACCTTGGGCTCTCGTTCTCCATTACAGGTGCTGTAATAACACAACTTGTTGTTTTGTCTTCCTGCTTGAGCACATCGATCTGAGAGTAAGAATTAATCATCTGGGGAATTCATATATGAGCTACAGATCAATTATTTGAAGCATAACTTTGTGAATTGTTTATAAAACCAAATTTAAAAACTGAGTTTAAATTTTATCGGTCTATAAGGCATTAATTCCTGTTTAAAATTGTTTAGTTAATAGTTTCTTTAAATTTTCAATATTATGTATTCAACCTGAAAAATAAATGGGTCTTTCTCTTACTTTACATCACTGACAGGAATTATTTAAAAGAAATAAATGTCACAACATGATTGTCATGAATTCCCATTTGGAGAAATCTTAACTGAATTGTTTTGTTTTCAGTTTGAAACTCACCTCTAATGTAGTGACAGTCCTTTAAATAGCAAAAGATTATATTAAATCAAGTTTTCTATTCCTCGTAACTATTTCCCAGCATTGTATTAAGTTTCACTTTGAGTGCATGCATTTCCTGGGCAGTTCACTTCTGTGTCTGTTTCTTATTTGTTTTACACCCTATATTAATTAATGTTTCTTTTTTTGCTTTCTGCTAAGCTATTCCTTAAATTACAACACTTAATCTAACAGCTTTTTTGAGATGAAGGTCAAGAATTTTTCCCTTAATTGAAGAAAAATAAACCAGCATTTTCCTTTCATAAACACTGTTATTAGTGTGCAAGTTAAAACTTCATGATTCATTTAGAAGAGGAAATTCAATAAAGTGAGACAGATGGGGAAAGGTATAAACAAAGAAATGGCATGTGCTGGAAAACACTCCATTTGGACCATGTTCTAAAATAAGTACTCAAAAATTTCAAATGGAAATTTTCATCAGCTGAAGTTTACACATTTTGCATTCCAATTTAACATTCCTGTGTTACAGTTTGGTTGATGAGAGTTTCTTTTGAGTAAAACATGTATAGAAAGAGCATTCTTTTTGGAAAAAATGCAACAATTTTTGAAACCAAAATCAATTGTAACAATTTAATTAGAAACTATGTAAATATTGATTAATTAAAATAAATACATTGCTTTGATTTAAAAACAACTTGACAAGAAATACTATTGAGATTAAACATAGTAATTTCAAACCTAAAGTTGAGACAATTATCTTCTTTTTACAGGATCATGTGATTTCTCTGCAATCAGATGTCACCAGTATATGAAAGCGTATGTTGTTTTTTTTAATGCCATGGAGAAATTTATGTTTGTATTATTGTATTTCTGATGAACTCACTGAGTATGATATTTGTCTCTGTCCTAATGACTGCTAAGTGCCCAATACTTTACAATGCAGGAAGCTTATGTCAAACTAATTAACTTTTAATGAGAGGAAATCAACTGATTAGAATGTTTTTCTTGGCACTCTTGCCAATTAATTTTGTACACAGTCTCAAATGACTGTGGTTGGTCCGACATATTTACATTGGTTTGGCCATACAGCACATAGTGGGCTGTGCGTGTCTAAGAATGTTTACTTGAGTCAATTCATTTTCAGACCTATTGTGCTGAGCTTGCTAACACAATTGTAATTGCTAATTTGAGGAAGTTTGACAAAAAACTGCTGACATATGTACTTCATTGTAATATTGGGGCTTACCTTTTTTAGTTTATAATAATAAATGAAAGAGGTTGCTGTAGCCTAATTAAGAATTAATGATTTGGAAAACACATTGTGCATTAGTCTGTCTTCCTCAGTGTTGATAGATTTGTGTGGAGAAAAATATTCATTTATATTTTGGGTTTCAGAAAAATATTGAATGCAGATGCTTAATGTCTGATTTGATGTTTTACGGTTAGTCATACATGAATAACTTCTTTCTAACAAACAAAACTAAGGGAGTTTGCACTGATTATTTTGGCATTGATGCTGATAACTATTTATATTAGGTAATTCTGCTGTCTAGGATTTACAACCCAAATATGTGGACTTTGATCATCTCGCTAATTCATCATGATGTCTGTTTAAGTATGACTAGGATGTGAAGGCAGCAGGTGTTCATTTCCTGCAATTGCCTTAGTTTCCCAGTCATTATGTAGTATTGAATGAGCATGATAAGATCACCCACTTTGTCTTCAACCTTAGCTTATTCATGGATGAGGGAGAGGAAAATAGAACAACCTGTGTTAGGGAGTAGCAAATCTCCTGATTCCTCAAGTTCCAAAATAAAACAAATACTCTAAGAAGAAACAAAGACATGAGAAAAAATCAATTTTAGGCAAACAATTCAATGAGGCATACAACTTCATTAAAATTTTCCTGTGGAAGATTAAAAAGGAAATGACAACTGATCCTAATTGTACCAGATCAATATTTTCCTACACGTCTCTTATATTACCCATTGACTATCGGCTTGTGTTCATTATTTATTCTGAGATTTGGAAAGCTTATCTGTTCATTGGTTTTAGCTTCTGGTTCTGTAAACATTTGAGTGCGCGAATAATAATAAGGAAAATGTGTAACATTTTCCAAATGTTCTTTATTTCTTAAATAGTGATTTGTCTCTGTAACGAACATGGTACTGCTTTAGGTGATAATGGGAACTGCAGATGCTGGAGAATCCAAGATAATAAAATGTGAGGCTGGATGAACACAGCAGGCCCAGCAGCATCCCAGAGAGAGTCTCTGATGAAGGGTCTAGGCCCAAAACGTCAGCTTTTGTGCTCCTGGGATGCTGCTGGGCCTGCTGTGTTCATCCAGCCTCACATTTGATTATCTTGGTACTGCTTTAAACAAGTATCTGCTAGAATTGTAGCACAACTAACAAAAGTCTGAGGTAGAAATGTGAAGAGGAAATGGTAGGAAGAACATTGAAAGACAATATAAAATAGGGAGCACAGTTCGAAGCGGGTGCAAGAATCTGAGTGTTATGCACAGATCATTGAAAATTGCAGGACTGGTAGAGAGAGCAGTAAATAGAGCATACTATATCCTCAGCTTTATCACTTAGGGCATAGAGTACAAGAGCAAGGAGATGACTTTGAACTTTTAGAAGACATTTGATAGACCTCATCTGGAGTATTTTGTACGATTCTGAGTGCCACTATTATATTAATAATTGAAAACATGGGAGAAAGTGCAGAAACAGTTTATGAGAAGGGTTCCAGGGATAGGAACTTCAGTTATGAGAATAGATTGAAAACATTGGGACTGTTGTCCTTATGGTGAAGAAGGCAAAGAGGAGATCTGATAGAGCTCTCAAAGCATGAGAGGGCTGGATTGAGTAGACAGGGAAAACTGCTCCTACTCATAACAAGAACAAGATCACATAGATTTAAAGTGGTCTGCAAAAGAAGCAAAGGTGAAGTGGGGAAATGTTTTTTGTTTAGTGAGTAATGTGGGTATGGAATGCACTGCCTGAAGGGGCTACTTATCGTAATGCTTCTGTAATTCTGTGAAGTCACACTACAGTCTCATATATTGCTGTCTGTCGAATGTCAGTCGAGCTTCATTTCTGCATGTGTGCAAAGCTCTGTTTCTCCCCTAATTCCAGTAAAATGTCCAGTAAAAAGCTTGTAACAGTACTAGCCCCTTTCTCCAACAAGAAAAGATTTAAAATGAACATGTTCTGAGGCAGTCTATTTCATACCTTCAAGTGCAAAACCAAATCTATTCTGTTTGGATGGAGTCTCCTCATTCTTGTTGAACTGATAACTCTGTAATTGAGTTACACAACAGCTTTGTTTGACCGAGAGTCAGCATCACTTCTGATCAATGTTGGCAGTATACTATTATTTTAAAAGAAGAGTCATATTGGACTCAAAATGTTAACTCTGTTTCTCTCTCATCAGATGCTGAAGTATGTTGTAGAACCTACTGAGTTTCTCCAGTACTTTCTGTTGTTCTTTGGGTCTGTATGTTAATTATTCTATTTTTTTTCTGAAAACTGCACCTTCAAGCAAAAGGGTACAAAGGTTTAGTTTAAAATTTTAAATTTATCATTCATAATTGCTCACCCAATTTATATTTCCAGACCATTGTGATCTTTACATGTGGTCTTATTGCATAATACTCTCATTTTCAACATAAATAAGTGGGTTTTCTTAAACTTAAGATAATAAAATGTGAGGCTGATGAAGGGTCCAGGCCCGAAACATCAGCTTTTGTGCTCCTGAGATGCTGCTTGGCCTGCTGTGTTCATCCAGCCTCACATTTTATTATCTTGGAATTCTCCAGCATCTGCAGTTCCCATTTTCTCTGATACTTTTCTTAAACTTGTAAGTTTTTAGTGTTTTTAAGATCTTTCTGACCATTTCAAATCTTGGGTAGAATAGACAAACAATCTGAACTCAGGTCTTAGGCCCATGCATCAGCCTTGAGTACATGCATTTGTGTAACTGTTGAGAAATTGTGATTGCTTCTGGCTTTTTTCTGTTCTTATTGGGTTAATTCTTTTTAGCATCAACACCTCATAATATAGTGCTGTTCAACAATTTAACAGATAGTGAAATCCAAAAAAACTGGAACCAAAGTGACACGACTCTTGTAACTTTGTTTGCTTGTAGGTTCACCTGTTCTGCCACTGCAGTAGTAAACTAATTTTAAAATTAGTTGTGCTTGAAATAGCAAAACCAATGGGACATTTGCAAATATCATCCATCAAAAAGGTTGAACTGAATAGCTGGCTGTTGTAGTTAGCCTTCTTGTGAACTCCAATCTTTTTTGCTTACACATCTGCTGTGCACTTGTATAAGCTTCAGAAGATACCACAAAAGCACAGATACAGATGAACAATTTCATTAAACTGATTGAGTTGTACCAGGGATTACATTCATAACATGGGGGTAGAAGTTTCTGGTTGGGCCTTTTGTGGATCTGAAACTGGTTTCTGAGCTAATTCTGTGGGTGCACACTCTTTCCCGATATTAACTCAAATCTCAGTATGTCACCAAACCTTTGGCTCACAACTACATCTTTGCTTCTGGCTGCTCAGTTTAGCAGTGTAGAGGAATATGAGTGAGACATCTCCTTGTAGTGAAAGTGGGGCTGCTATCCTTTCCAAAGATTTTTTTTCCCTATATAGTAATACTCTTTCCTGTAAAGAAGTCAAACTATGCAATTTTACTACTTCCCACTTTCACTGAAGTCTATCCCATTTAATATGTTGGCAGAACCGCACAACCTGAGGGATAATAATACGCTGTGTAGATGGGCACATTGGTGGTCACTGCTACCAACCTGATGAAGGTGCAGTCCTTTAAGGAAGGACTAGAGATCCAGGTCAACTTGAACTCACTCTGACTTGCTTAACAATAAGTGGTCATTGTGTTTGAGTATGTGTGGATGGGTTCAGAAATGTTTGGACCAGCCTGTAAGAAATTTTATTAAACAGCCTTTTTAGATGAGGATGCTGCAGCAAGCATGAAGGCTCAGAACATTCCACACACAGCCTTCCTACAGCAAGTGTAACTCATGACTACTGAGATCATAGACACCACCTAGCATCCTCGGGGCTCACCTGCATATTCGCATTGTACATGCTACAATGCCAACCACTACCAGCTTGAATTTGGGGTAGTTTCATTGCCACCAACCTCTTTCCTTGAATGGATCTAAGGATCTATTTGATTTTCTGTGTTAGAGGATAATCACAAATGAGTCTGAACAAAAAGAGGCCGTTCTGAAACTAGAGAGCCTATTACATCTGAGCAAGTTACATCAGACAATGTTGCAAAAAAGAACTATTGGGAGGCATGTGAATGTAGATCTTCATCCTACAAGTTCTAAGATATGTTACCTTTTTCTCCTCCAAGTCCTTGTGATATCATCAGATTGGGTGAAGCTTAAAGCAAGCTCCAACAATAACCATTTCAGCACCATATTTATCTCCCCAAGTGCTTTTCCATAGCTAACATTTATAAATTCATGTGCATAATTACATTCACTACAATCCTAACCCTCTCCCCCGCCCCCGCCACCCTCGGCAGTTCTCTGCTGTCACAAATTCAGGTACACTTCTTCAGGAACATATTATCTTAAGAGATGGGAAGACTGGTGGATCTTCAGCTTGACAGCTATTGATCCTGAGTGGGCTGTAAAGTCTGTCTACATTGGAAGACCTCTCTCATTTCTCTGCCCTTCACTGAGGGAATTACTTCTTCTAAACTAGGTAGCTGCTCCTATCCCTTCTCTGGAGAGTTCATACCTTCTGCATTTCTTTAGCATAAGGAATTTTTCCTTGTTTGCTTCGTTACACTAATTGGAGGCCTGAAACCTCATGAATTTCCATCATAGAAGGTGACACTATTCGAACAGGTATTTCCTTATTTGTGGGGCAGGCAATTACTTGATCGTGTCTGAATCTGTGGCTGTTGGTCATTCCATCACAATGTTGCCTCTCACTGAGCGGGGCTGACATAAAAGTGCATCGCAGATGCCCTGTTTTGTATTCTGAGTCTCTCCTGTTTAACCTGATGGCAGAACCACACAACATGAGGGAGAATAAGTCACTGTGTCAAAGGGCAGGTAGTGATCACTGCTACCAAGCTGATGTTGAACAGATGCATCTGATATGTTGATTGGTGTTGAATCTTCCACTACCTGGGGCACAGTTCTGATCTTACAAATACACCCTTCAGGCTTGAGCAGAAATGCTGTCAATGATAATAAAATGTGAGGCTGGATGAACACAGCAGGCCAAGCAGCATCTCAGGAGCACAAAAGCTGACGTTTCGGGCCTAGACCCTTCATCAGAGAGGGGGATGGGGAGAGGGTTCTGGAATAAATAGGGAGAGAGGGGGAGGCGGACCGAAGATGGAGAGTAAAGAAGATAGGTGGAGAGAGTATAGGTGGGGAGGTAGGGAGGGGATAGGTCAGTCCAGGGAAGACGGACAGGTCAAGGAGGTGGGATGAGGTTAGTAGGTAGCTGGGGGTGTGGTTTGGTGTGGGAGGAAGGGATGGGTGAGAGGAAGAACCGGTTAGGGAGGCAGAGACAGGTTGGACTGGTTTTGGGATGCAGTGGGTGGGGGAGAAGAGTTGAGCTGGTTGTGTGGTGCAGTGGGGGGAGGGGACGAACTAGGCTGGTTTAGGGATGCAGTAGGGGAAGGGGAGATTTTGAAACTGGTGAAGTCCACATTGATACCATATGGCTGCAGGGTTCCCAGGCGGAATATGAGTTGCTGTTCCTGCAACCTTCGGGTGGCATCATTGTGGCAGTGCAGGAGGCCCATGATGGACATGTCATCTAGAGAATGGGAGGGGGAGTGGAAATGGTTTGCGACTGGGAGGTGCAGTTGTTTGTTGCGAACTGAGCGGAGGTGTTCTGCAAAGCGGTCTCCAAGCCTCCGCTTGGTTTCCCCAATGTAGAGGAAGCTGCACCGGGTACAATGGATGCAGTATACCACATTGGCAGATGTGCAGGTGAACCTCTGCTTAATATGGAATGTCATCTTGGGGCCTGCGATAGGGGTGAGGGAGGAGTTGTGGGTACAAGTGTAGCATTTCCTGCGGTTGCAGGGGAAGGTGCCGGGTGTGGTGGGGTTGGAGGGCAGTGTGGAGCGAACAAGGGAGTCACGGAGAGAGTGGTCTCTCCGGAAAGCAGACAGGGGAGGGGATGGAAAAATGTCTTGGGTGGTGGGGTCGGATTGTAAATGTCGGAAGTGTCGGAGGATGATGCGTTGTATCCGGCGGTTGGTGGGGTGGTGTGTGAGAACGAGGGGTATCCTCTTAGGGCGGTTGTGGCGGGGGCGGGGTGTGAGGGATGTGTTGCGGAAAATATGGGAGACGCGGTCAAGGGCGTTCTCGATCACTGTGGGGGGAAAGTTGCGGTCCTTAAAGAACTTGGACATCTGGGATGTGCGTGAGTGGAATGTCTTATCGTGGGAGCAGATGCGGCAGAGGCGGAGGAATTGGGAATAAGGGATGGAATTTTTGCAGGAGGGTGGGTGGGAGGAGGTGTATTCTAGGTAGCTGTGGGAGTCGGTGGGCTTGAAATGGACATCAGTTACAAGCTGGTTGCCTGAGATGGAGACTGAGAGGTCCAGGAAGGTGAGGGATGTGCTGGAAATGGCCCAGGTGAACTGAAGGTTGGGGTGGAAGGTGTTGGTGAAGTGGATGAACTGTTCAAGCTCCTCTGGGGAGCAAGAGGCGGCGCCGATACAGTCATCAATGTACCGGAGGAAGAGGTGGGGTTTGGGGCCTGTGTAGGTGCGGAAGAGGGACTGTTCCACGTAACCTACAAAGAGGCAGGCATTGCTGGGGCCCATGCGGGTGCCCATGGCCACCCCCTTAGTCTGTAGGAAGTGGGAGGAGTCAAAAGAGAAGTTGTTGAGTGTGAGGACGAGTTCAGCTAGGCGGATGAGAGTGATGAGTGATGAGCGGAGGTGTTCTGCAAAGCGGTCTCCAAGCCTCCGCTTGGTTTCCCCAATGTAGAGGAAGCCGCACCGGGTACAGTGGATGCAGTATACCACATTGGCAGATGTGCAGGTGAACCTCTGCTTAATGTAGAATGTCATCTCGGGCCACCCCACCAACCTCCGGATACAACGCATCGTCAACCTCCGGATACAACGCATCATCCTCCGACACTTCCGCCATTTACAATCCGACCCCACCACCCAAGACATTTTTCCATCCCCTCCCCTGTCTGCTTTCCGGAGAGACCACTCTCTCCGTGACGCCCTTGTTCGCTCCACACTGCCCTCCAACCCCACCACACCCGGCACCTTCCCCTGCAACTGCAGGAAGTGCTACACTTGTCCCCACACCTCCTCCCTCACCCCCATCCCAGGCCCCAAGATGACATTCCACATTAAGCAGAGGTTCACCTGCACATCTGACAATGTGGTATACTGCATCCACTGTACCCGGTGCGGCTTCCTCTACATTGGGGAAACCAAGCGGAGGCTTGGAGACCGCTTTGCAGAACACCTCCGCTCAGTTCGCAACAAACAACTGCACCTCCCAGTCGCAAACCATTTCCACTCCCCCTCCCATTCTCTAGATGACATGCCCATCATGGGCCTCCTGCACTGCCATAATGATGCCACCCGAAGGTTGCAGGAACAGCAACTCATATTCCGCCTGGGAACCCTGCAGCCATATGGTATCAATGTGGACTTCACCAGTTTCAAAATCTCCCCTTCCCCTACTGCATCCCTAAACCAGCCTAGTTCGTCCCCTCCCCCCACTGCACCACACAACCAGCCCAGCTCATCCCCTCCACCCACTGCATCCCAAAACCAGACCAACCTGTCTCTGCCTCCCTAACCGGTTCTTCCTCTCACCCATCCCTTCCTCCCACACCAAGCCGCACCCCCATCTACCTACTAACCTCATCCCACCTCCTTGACCTGTCCGTCTTCCCTGGACTGACCTATCCCCTCCTTACCTCCCCACCTATACTCTCTCCACCTATCTTCTTTACTCTCCATCTTCGGTCCGCCTCCCCCTCTCTCCCTATTTATTCCAGCTCCCTCTCCCCATCCCTCTCTCTGATGAAGGGTCTAGGCCTGAAACGTCAGCTTTTGTGCTCCTGAGATGCTGCTTGGCCTGCTGTGTTCATCCAGCCTCACATTTTATTATCTTGGAATTCTCCAGCATCTGCAGTTCCCATTATCTCTAATGCTGTCAATGATCCAGCTTTGGTGATGGACATACACCGCAACTAAATTATGTGCCTTTGCTACCTTCAGTGTTTCAATATGGAGGTGTACTGATCCATCAGCTGAGGAAAGATGGGAGGTGGTAATCCACAGTGCTTTCCTTGCACCTGATGCCACGAGACTTAGTGTGATACAAAGTGCATTCACCTGGCACATTCCAGGCTGCTGTTATCAAGCTGTGATTTAAAACCTTTCCACGATGGTGTAACTGCATCTGTAAGTAATGCTTATACTTGCCTTTAATTCTCTTTGTGTAAGATGACTTTATTTTACGGTGTAAGATTTATATCTAGGTACTTGTACCTAAGATTGCACCATTAAAAGACAGCCATTTCAAAAACTTTTCACTGTACTCCAATACTTCTGTATTGTAGTGCAAGTGACAGTAAAGGACATTCTATTCTATTCATTCCAGCAGCCTATCCTGTTTTGTTTGACCTCTGTTCTTTCTTTATGCAAACAGAGATGCCTATCAGTCCCATAGCAACTAGCCTGTACCTTGAAGCCAGCAAAAAGTCCTCCAGTAACTGTCACACCAATCACTAAGGAATTTTGCAACTTGAAACAATATGACAAAAAAGTGCTTAACCGTGGTAGAATTGAAGTAAATTTTTAAAAAATAGCCAGAACTAATGCCTAAAATGATGGATCATTTAAGTAGAACTGGTAGTAGGAAACTTAATGACACATAATGTAGTGATAATTAGTGGGAAACAAAACAATTAGGAAGCCTTTAAATATCAGCAGAGGACAAAGTCATGAAAAGCTCGAAGGCGTTCGGCGGGGGGGGGGGGGGGGTGGTGCGGGAGGTGTAGGTGGTGGGGCAGGAGAAGATGAAGTACAAGAGTAAGCTCGCTGGTAATATAAAAGAAGATTGCAATAATTTTCTTGAAGACATCTAAGAGGTAATAGAGAGGCAAGAGTGAATATTGGACTGCTAGAAAAAGCTGGAGAAGTAGTAACGGGGAATAAAGAAATGGCAGGGAAACTGAATAGGTATTTTGCATTAGTTTCCACAGTGGAAGACACTAGCAGTGTATCAGAACTTTGAGGGTCGGGGATGACAGAGGCGAATGCAATGGCCATCAGTAAGAAGCTGAAAGGTCTGAAGGTGGATGAAACACTTGGACCCAGACACCCCAGAGTTCTGAAGAAGATTGAGGAGATTATAGCCACTTGGATGGTGATTTTTCAAGAATCACAGAATCAGTGAGGGTCTCAGAGGACTGGAAAATGGCTAATGTAACACACTTGTTTAAGAAGGGAAGAAGGCAGAAGATAGAAAATTGTAGGCTGGTTAGCCTGACCACAGCCCTTGGTAAGATTTTAGAGTCCGTCATTAAGGATGAGATTGCAGACTACTTGGAAGTGCATGGTAAAATGGGCTGAGTCAGAATAGCTTCTTCAAGGGGAGATAATGTCTGACAAATGTGTAGATTTTCTGTGACGAAGTAACAAGCAAGTTAGAAAAAGGATAGCCAGTGGATGTGATCTATTTGGATTTCCAAAAGGCCTTTGACAAGATTCCACACAGGAAGCTGCTAACTAAGACAAGAGTCCAAGGTAAGGGGCAAGGTACCAGCATGGATAGAGGATTAAGTGACTGGCAGAAGGCAGAGATTAGAGATAAAGGGTTCTTTTTCAAAATGGCAGCCTGTGAGTAGTAGAGTTATGCAGGGGTCCGCAACTATTCATGATCTGGAAGAAAGAACTGAGGGCATTGTTGCTAAGTTTGCAGATGACACAGATGAGTGGAAGAAGAGTAGTGTTGAGGAATCAAGGGGGCTGCAAAAGGACTTGGAAAGGTTAGGAGAGTGGGGCAAAGAAGTGGTAGATGGAATACAATGTGGGGAAGTGTGAAGTTGTGCACTTCTTTAGGGAGAATAGAGGCATGGACTGTTTTCTGAATGGGATTTCTGAATAGAAATCTGAAGCACATAGGGACTTGGGAGTACTAGTTCAGGATTCTCTGAGGTTAACATACAAGTTGAGTTGGCAGTAAGGAAGGCAAATACAATGTTAGAATTCATTTAAAGAGGGCTAGAATTCAAGAGCAGAGATATATAGCCTCAGCAGTACAAGGCTGTGGTTAGACTGCATTTGGAATATTGTGAGCTGTTTTGGGCACCATATCTAAGTGAGGATATGCTGGCCTTGGAGGGAGTCCAGAGGAGGCTTATAAGAATGATCCCTGGATGAAGGTCTTTTCATAGGAGGAGTGGTTGAGAACACTGGGTCTGTACTTGATGAGGTTTAGAAGGATGGCTGGAGAGTGTGACTCTCATTGAAACTTGCAAAATGCTGAGAGATCTGTATAGAGTAGATATGGAGAAGTTTTTACCAGTGGGAGAGATTAGGACCCCCAGGACACAGCCTCTGAGTTAAGGGGCAACATCTCGGAACTGAGCTGGGGAAGAATTTCTTCAGCCAGAGGGTGGTGAATCTGTGGAACTCACTGCTGCAGAAGGCTGTGGAGGCCAAGTCATTAGGTGTATTTAAGATAGAGGTAGCTACGTCCTTCATTGATAAGGGGATCAAGGGTTACAGGTAGAAGGCAGGAGAATAGGGTTGGGAAACTTATCAGCCATGATCAAATGGCAGTGCAGATGGATCAAATGGTCTAATTCTGCTTTTATGCCTTATAGGCTTCTATTCAGCAGTGCATGGTTAAAAGGCAGCTTTGGTTGTAACATTCAGCTCCAAATGTTTTGGTTGATATCGAATTAATATTATATACTGATGTCACAATCTGCTATGCACATTTCTGCTGAGCATTTTCTGCATGCGTGGCATCAGTATGCAGTCTAACACAATTCATCCCATAAGTTTGCATAAGCCATGGATGCTGCTTTGGAGTTCTAAGTGCCCAATTCCTCACACCTCAGCCTTTCACTTGCCATTTAGTCTAACCTGAACTAATAGCCGAGGAGATTTCTCTTTTTGATGGTTATGCAGTAGAAGAGAGTCACCTCCAACAAAAATTGTGTACAGTTCAGCAATATCAGAATTCTTGAGCATTTTGCCAAGGCAATTGCTGCAATGATATTTGCCCTGGTGTCTGGACCTCAGTACACGTGACTCAGAATAAGGTGTCAGGCATTTAGGACTGAAACAAAGTGTAATTCCTTCACTCAATCATACTTCAGTTGGAAGCAATTTAAACTCCAGATCAAAAGGATGTGGATTCAATTCCAACTTCAAATACTTGAGCTCAATAATCTGGCCTGATGTTCCATTCAGCTATTGGGGTCAGTGGTACTGCTGGAGGTGCCAATGTTGGGATGAGGCATTAAATTTGAGGTCTTAATGTTCTCTCGTGTGAATATAAATGACCGGGGTGTACTATTTTGAAGAACACAGATATTCCTGGTATCCTGATCAATATTTAGCCTTCAATTTACTTAATGAAAACCGATCTGATCGCTTTTACAATGGTCTTTATGGAATCTTGCTGGAAATGCTGCTTGCTGCATTTCCGACGTTACAACAATGAATGCACTTCAGAAGTACCTCAGTGGCTGTAACAGACATTGGAGCGCCTGTAGTTGTGAAAAATGCTGCATCAATTCAAGCCCTTTTTTCTTTAGTAAGCCAGTAAAGTGACAATAACATTGAGAAGAATCATATGGATTGTCATTCGACACAACAAAAATACAACACAACATTCTCAATTCCTTTGAAGTTACAGTCAAAGTTATTGTGGAACATTAAAAAGGGACCTTTACTGCACACTACTTCTGTCTTATACCTGACATCTCTGTGCTTTATAGATAAACTGGGCATCACATTAAAAAAAATTGCCTTTTTGTATGCTGATATAAACTTGCTGACCAGAAAACCTCTTTACTCATCCCTCAAAAAGACAATATGTTTAAACAAAAGTCAGCTTATTTTAATTATGTCATAATGCAGAAAGGTAAGCAGACATGCATGTTTTTGAAATTCAACAAAAATGACTGTCACATGATCCGGTTCATATGCTCAGATAGGCTTCTGATTACATCATGTAATGATTATTTAGCCATTCCATTCAATTCAATTCAATGTGGCCTGACAGCACAGGCAGTTAAAAAAATACAATTTTCCAGAATGACAAAAGTGAATAATGATCATTTTAGTAGCTAATTTAAGAAAACATTTCAAAATGATCTTATCTAGGCAAGGGTCGTTTTGCTAATTAAAATGCCTCAGTGTTAATCTAATCTAAACATGCTGGAACATCGATCAGCACATATAGCACCAAATTTTGCCAATGGATTCTAATCCATGTGTATATTATTAAAACCACATTTCAATTCAAAGCTTGAATTTAAGCAGTTTTTTTGGAGTTTCAATGTTTATTGTATCCCCACTTGCATGTCATCTTGTGATTACTGCTCTGCAGTATTATGAAGAGTATTTTCAAATTCATGCAACATCAGGAAAATAACAGATAACACAGTGTGGAGTTAGAGGAACACAGCAGGCTAGGCAGCATCAGAAGAGCAGGAAAGTTGACATTTTGGGTCGGAAAATAAGAACTGTTTTAGTTCTAAAAATGTTTGCATATTCTAACCATGGAGGAAAGAGTAAATTTAAATTTGTACAATTTCTTTTACACCTGGAGTATAGTTTTACGTGGTGCCTAAGTGGGTTTGGCTGATTAAATTTTGGTGTTGCAAGTCCCAAACCCGTAATGGAGGCAGAGGAGTGCAGCAGGGTCAAGGTAAGCAATTGTGGAACTGCTAAACATAGGGTTGGAGCTCATTGGCTGAGTAATCTATCAGTCGCTATGGTTAGTGTCCAGAGCCACAAACCTGCCACAACTATCCCCGTGAAGACTAATGAACCATTGGCTTGTTAGGAACACCCAGAATCGCTGACGATCCTTTTCACTTTTTCTCATCTACCTGGTGTTCTGGACCATTCTGTCAGAGTCTGCTCCAGCAGGTGAGTTTAAGGGCAGTACGGTGGTTCAGTGGTTTGCACTGCTGCCTCAAGCACCAGGGACCTGGTTAAATTCCAGCCTCAGGTGACTGTCTGTGTGGAGTTTGCACATTATCTCTGTGTGTCTGCATGGGTTTCCTCCCACAGTCCAAAGATGTGCAGGTTAGGTGGATTGGCTATTCGGACTCGATGGGCTGAATGGCCTGCTTCTATACTGTAGGGAGTCGATTCTAATATGGCTGCAATTGACTATTGCCCCCTTATTCCCCACCCCATCAATTGTATACACGCTGATGCTGGTGGCTCCTTTCCCATGTCCTTGATGCCTGAAGCCGTCTGCTCAATGCACCCCATCTGCAAATAACTCTGACCTTCCCGTCACCTTCAGTTCCCAAGGTATGGTCTCTAATACAGCCTCGCTATAAATGGCTCCTTCCCCTTGACAGCGTGTGTTAGAGAGTGTGACTATGTAACTGACTATGTTAGAAGGTGAGCGTGAATGTGTGTATATATAGCAGAAAGTGTCAGTGAGTGTAAGAGAGAGTGCAAGTGAGTATGTGTGACAGAGTATGAGTGAGTGAGTGTGTGTGAGGGAGAATCTAGGTTATTGCTGGTGAGTATCTGGAAGTATGTGTGACAGAATGACTACGAGTGTGAGAATGTGTGTGAGTAGGAGAGACTGTGCGAGTGAATAAGTGTGAGTCTGTGTGGGAAATTTTGAAGAAGTGAGTGAAAGCGTGTGAGTGGGTGCAAGAGTGTGAGGAAATGAGCATGTGTGACAGAGTGTGTAAGTGACTGTGAGACAGTGTGAGTAATTATGTGTGAAAGACTTAAAGGGTGCAACTAAGTAAGTATATTCGACCGAGTGAGAGTGAGTGCAAGAGAATGTGAGCGTGGAAGAGAGTGTAAGTGAATACGTGTGTCTAAGTCAAAGAGAGAATGAGTGAGAGGTGGTGATGGTGAATATTTTGATAGATTGGGTGAGAGAGGTTGCAGAAAAGGGACGGATTGTCAGGAAGTGACTGAGTGTTATTTGATGCCTATACTTTCTCACAAACTGAACCCCACTCCATATTCTCACAACTCTGGCTGAGGGCCCTGACTGCTTTCAATCCTTCATGAGATCACAGAGGATAAAGGTTTGGGAATCATTGTCTTAGGACATCTAAAGTATTTTACACCCAAAGATATACTTTTGTAGTAGACTTCCTGTCTGTCATCCAGGAAATGTGGCAAACAGTTTGCACAGTGCCACTTCCCAAAGATAGTAGTGAAATAAATGGCTGCAAGCCTGGTTTAGGCTTTGGATGAGGTATAGGTGTTGGGCCAGAACACCAGGCTAAGTCTCATACTTCCCTTAAGATAATATTGCAAGATAATTACCTTTAGCAAAAAGATAAACAGAGCCTTAGTTTAACATCTCATTCAAAAGACAGTAACTCCTGTAGCTCATCAGAACTGCAATAAAGTTTCAACTATATTGTTTGATACAAACATTCAGGTTTCTGTTCAGTCTCTTCCATCTCCCTTGCCAAGCTAAGTTTTGTTCAATGACCATATAGTTTTAAACTTAAAGCTATACATTTTTTCTTTTAACCTTCATTCTTAAAATATTTGTGCTTGTCTTCAGTTTCCTCCCTTTATTCATCATTTTTCTTGGAGTGATAAAGGCTCCTGCACTGTCTCAGTCCTGTGGCTTTTTAAGCTGGAAGGGTCTAGGCCTGAAATGTTTTCCTGCTCCTCTGATGCTGCTTGGCCTGCTGTGTTCATCCAGCTCTACACCTTATTATTCCCAATTCCCACCATAGCTTCTTTTACAAAGCACAAGTATAGTCCTTTAGACATGGATCCTACTCCAAAGAAAATAATCACAGTTTGATCTCTCCCTTTCATTCAAGTCTTATGTCGTGTCATTTGAACAGGGTGAAACATATAGTGTAACATGTAGTGTGAATGTTTCAGTGAACGAAATATGTAGTTCACACATGAAGTTCAGCCTCTTATCTCATTCCACCACTGATCTTGCATGTAAAATCAGTGTTACTCACTGTTATATCTCATTCCCATGCTGAATTAATAATTAATGTGAAAGGTGAATAAAAAGTACATATGGTTAATACATTTTCAACCATTGAAATAAACAGAGTTCACCTCGTGTACCTGTTCAAACCAGTATGGGATCAACTGAAAGCAATAAATGCTGGAGATCACAGAAGGTCAGGTAGCATATGAAGAGAAAGTAAGGTAACGTTTCGTGTCTATATACCTAAACATTGGAGCTGATGTAAAGTATTGGGGGGGGCAGCATTTATACAATAGTGTACTCACCATAGCATAAATGCTGCCTCCTCCACACTTCACATATCTCTGATGAAAAGCCATCTAGACTCAAAATGTTAGCTCGCTCTCTTTCCACGGATGCTGCCTGACCTGCTATGACTGCCAGCATTTGTTGTTTTCAATACAGATTCCAGCATTGCTGTAATTTGTTCCTGTAGTGTAGAATCAAAATGGATCATTGGATCAGAGAGTGGAAGCAGACAATTTGTTTCTAACTGGAATCTATTGTGTTTACTCTGACCTGCCAATTTTTTTTGTAGTTATTTCTCTGTATCCATGAGGGTTCTGTTCCTGGGAACACTCACGGATGATCCAATTCACGAATGTGAAGCTCATTAAAAATAGGTTAAAAATCGCAGATACCCAACTTTTGCTCATGGATATTGATTTTTGTTGTTTTTTTGGTGCGGATAAGTGAATTTGTGTGAGTTTTGCAGATGCAGAGAATTTCCCACTGCCTGTGCCCTGAATGTCAAAGGGATATTGCTGGAGGACTCTTGGACTAACTCAGAAATCACTCACTCAGACCTCAATGAAATGCTAGTTGTTGAGAGTTAACAAGAGTTCTGATAAAGCCTTTGAAAATTCACAAGTGGGAAGTATGTTTACAGTGTGTTCAGTGTATGAAGATATCTTAAACGTGATGTGGCTATCTTAGTGTTTATGTCTATATACAAATTTCTCCCAATTTCCAGTAAGAAAACCAATTTAAACAAAAGGTAGTACTTGCAAATGGATGTACTGGTCATACTGAAGCTCCATTGTGAAATATACCAGACAAATTTGACCAGTATGTGTCATTGGCAGGTTTTGCTCATTTTTCATTCTGGGTATCATCACAGCCAAAAGTAATACATTTAATTTTTGATTGACGTGGTGGTTTGTCACTGAAACATATACAAATATGCTATAGATGCTCTTTAGCAACAAAACATATGTTTATTTCACAAAGAGAGAAAAGAAAACACACCAAGTTTTATATGTGTGTGACAGTTAGAAGATCTTAACACAGATAATGAAACAAATATTCAACCTATTTGTCAATTTCATCCTTTAACAGAAACTTAATTCCAGAGAAATTTTACTACTGTCTCAAATCTTAGTTTTTACTTAACTGATGTCTTCTAGTTTCTCTGCCTTGGCCAGCAGAGAGAGTTTTACAATTCTTTTCTGAGTGCACTATGGATCTTTCATAATTTTGATTGTTTTCAGTATTTCATTTTAGTAACATTGAATATTTCTATCCAAATCTTCCTGGCTTAGAAACTCCACAAACTAAACACTTCATCCAGGGTTAGTGAGAGATAAGGGGAACTGCAGATGCTGGAGAATCCAAGGTAACAAAGTGTGGAGCTGGATGAACACAGCAGGCCAAGCAGCAAGATGCTGCTTGGCCTGCTGTGTTCATCCAGCTCCACACTTCATCCACGGTGATTGGTTCCCCTGAACTAAAAGCTTGATTCTTCTGATAAAATAAACTGTTCTCCCTTCTGAAGTAAAACCTTAAAACTTCTGTTGTGAAGTCAATAAGAAAGAAATGGCTTCCAGGTCTGTTGGAAAATCAACAGCGTAAACATTATCATCATTTTATCCATTACACTACAGGTGTTCTGCCAAACATTCGATTGCAGTCACATGCTTTCTTGGAATTGATGCATTTAGTTTGTTGTTCTAATTGATTTTTCTGACCTGTTTAAAATCAAACCTTCATAGCTCTGACACATATCCATCTGCAAGTATTTTAAAATTTGAATCCCTAAATATTTTATATTATTATGTGTTTTTAATTTACACAATAACAAAAAATTAGATTTTGGAAATGATAAAATTGCAAAAACATTTGCAGCACACTGTCATATTTTGTTGTATTAACCATTTGTCTTGTGGTTGTGGTATAGTACTGCTACCAGTCCTCTCTTCTAAACTGAGTCTTAAGGGCCTGCCTGATTAACAGTGGCCAAGTATCTGCTGCTGTTTAATCTTATTGAGAAGAGGCATTTGTCTTACATGAGGAGATATAGTTTATTATATGATAGTAAATTGCCTCAACTCACTGCAGGCTGTTCACAAGGTACAAGTTAACAGTATGATGGAATGTTCACCACTTGCCTGGATGAGTGCAGCACCAACACCACTCAAGAAGCTCAATACTTTTAAGGACAAAGCAGACCACTTGATTGGCACCATATCCACAAATATTCAGTCATTCCATCACACATTCAGCAACAGCAGTGTGTACTATCTACAAGATGCTCTGCAGAAATTCACCAAAGATCCTTGGACAGCACCTTCCAACCATAGACCACTTCCATCTCAAAGGACAAGGCAACCGATACATGGAAACTTCTGCAAATTCTCCTCCAAGCCACTCACCATCGTGACTTGAAAATATATTGCTCTTACTTCACAGTTGCTGTGTCAAAATCCCTCCTTACAGCATGGTGGGTCTGCCTACAGTACATGGACTGCAGCAATTCGAGAAGGCAGCTCACCACCACCTCCCTAAGGTCAACTAATGAAATAAATGCTAGCCCATCCAGTGACGCCCACATCCTATGAGTGAATAAAAAAGCTTCCTTCATTTGCTATCACCAACCACAACCCCTGACACAGCTAACCCTGTGTGCCCTTTGTGCTGCCTACTCACTCGCTCAGGGCACCACCTCACCTATATCTGGTTGAACAAGTGGGCAAAAGTTTGGCAGATGGAGTGTAGTGCCGGAAATTTGTGACATTATTTACCTTGGCAGGAAGAACAAAAGCATAGATCATTACTTCAGTGGAAAATGACTTCAGAATTCATGTGTACATAGGGATTAAGATGCTCTGGTATGCAGGTCACAAAACGTTAGTATGCAAGCTTAGCCCATAATCAAGAAGGCTGTTGGGATGCTTTCCTTTAATACACTGGGAATTGAACATAAATGTAAACATGTTGTCCTTTAGTTGTAAAAAGCATTGGTGAGACCACATTTGGAATATTGTATGCAGTTTTGGACTCCTTTAAGGAATGACATAAATGTATTGCAGGCAATTCAAAGAACATTTACTAGATCAAAAACTGGAATGAGTAGGTTGTCTTATGACAATATGTTGCACAGATTGAACTCTTATCCAGCCGGGTTTAGCGTGAGGAGCAACTAGGTTGATATAACATCCTAATTCGTCTTGACAAAGAAAATGTGGAAAGGACTTTTACTTTCGTGGGTCAGTCCAGAACGTTATCTTAAAATTAGGCTTGCCATTCCAGGACACAAGATTTCCTTTCGGTGGATTGTACAATTGGAACTGCCTTCGAGGTCGAAGGTGGGGTCATTGAATATTTATAAGGCAGAATTTGATGGATTCTTATTAGGCAAAGGAATCAAGAGTTTTCAGGGATAGATGGGAATGTGGAATTTAAAACACAAAAAGATCCGCCAGAATCTTGTTGAATGGCCAATTAGGTTCGAGGGGCAGAATAGCCCACTTCTCTTTCACTCCTATTTTGTACGTTCATATATTTGTATCAAAGCAACATTTACAGGCAAAATAATGAAATAATATAAAGAACTGTGGTTGATGGAGATCTGAATGAGACAAAAACAGACAAGTCCACTGAGCCATTTTCAGAATGAATAGACAAAGTGAAGTTAATTGTGAACACGCTTTCCAAGTTCAGATCTCAAAACAGTTTGCTCAGATAGTGAATAATATAGCAACATTTTCAAAGACAGTGGTGAAGGTGTGTAAATACATATCCATGATGAGCAGGAATGAAAGAAACTTGAGAGAAGTGGTGTGCCAGTGAAAACTGATCACATTAGAAAGAGAACTGACAAAAAAGACAAAACCATGGATGCCAAAGTCACTGTCACCCAGGCATTCGATGTGAAACTGCATCCACAGTAGATTTCTAAAGGTGCCTTGATGTGTGCACCTGCAACCAATCCCAAGAAACTTGATGTCATCCAGGACACAGCAGCTGCCTTGATTGGCAGCACACCTATAAACATCATTCCCTCCAAGACTGATTCTCAGTAGCAGCATTGTGTACAACCTACTGCATGTACTGCCACATCTTCCAAATGTGTGACTACTAACGTTTAGAAGTTCAAGGCCAGCAGTTACATGGAAACACCATCACCTACAAATTTCTGTCCAAGGCACACACTATCCTGACTTAGTAAAAGATTAGTGATATATTTCTATCATTGGGTCAAACCCTGGAATTCTCCATTGAATGGCTACAGTGGTTCAAAAAGTCAGCTCAACATCACCTTCTCCAAGGGCAAGTAGAGATAAGCAATAAATCCTGGTCTGCATGTCCTGATTGGATAAAAAAAACCTCAAAGTTGGATTTCACCTATGCTTATACAAGTTTAATGTGGTTCAAGACAGTAAGCAGTAACTCAGAATCAACACCATCTTTTTCTTTATTCATTTACATCATGAGGGCATCATTCATTGCCCATCCAGAGGGCAGTTATGTGTCAACCACATTGTTGGAATCACATGTAGGCCAGACTAGGTAAGGATGGCAGTTTCCTTCCCAAAAGAACATTAGTGAACCAGACGGATTTTCCCCCGCACCCCCCTCGACAATCAGCAATCATCATTAGACTCTTAATTCTAGATATTTATTGAATTCAAATTCCACCATCTGCTGTGACAAGATTCGAACCTGGTGTCCCCAGAACATTGTCTGGGTCTCTGGATTAACAACCCAGTGATAATATCACTCAGCCATCACCTACCCCTAACATGCACAATGCTTTACTCCCTCACAAAGCCCTATGATGCAAGATTTCCTTCAAAGATCCTCGATTCTAAAATGGGTAATATTTTACAAAAAACGCTGCCTTGCTCGTGCATTGAAGGTAATGGACTGATCGCAACCACAAGACAGGAAGAAAATCTTCACTTTATGGTGTCACATGGCAGGTTAGTTAGCAAATTTGAAATGTTTAGGATTGAAAGGTCCTTGGCAGCATGGATTAGAAGTTGGCTACAAGGTAGGAAACAGAAGGTAGGTTGGGGTCTGGGGTCATCTGTACAGAAACCTGAATATTACTATAGTTGTACTATAGTTTGCCCTGGTCATCACTTATTAGTCACTTTACCTCCTGAACCTCTGATAGAGCTGCCTGCTCTTCTTGGCAAAGCAACAGCAGGTCCCTACATGGCTGCCATCGCATTGGCTGAGACATCCCAGCATTTTGGCAGTGTTCAGTGCCACTGTTCGGATGTCCAATCTATCTCATGCTCACTGAGAACATTTACTTTCAAAATTTGCTTCTGAGAGTGAAATGGTTACGGTACAGCATCGGGACCTGAATTCTGCATTGAAAATCTGGATCAAGATTTTGACAGAACGACAGTCTGAACACATGATCACTGTTAAAACTATAGCCATTAGTTTTGATTCTTTGCTTGGTCCAGATGGTGCTCCAGAATCATTGAGCAACAAATGTATGATTTTCAAAAATTCGGGAACTGGTTGCCAAAAATACCCTTACAACCACAGCCACCATTGACCTGTTAATTTCAGAATGCATATGATAACTTTTGGAAAAAGAAATGAAAGATTAGGCAGTACCTTATAGGAGTCTGAACAATGTTGCAGAACAAAGTGATATAATGTGGTGAGGCCTATCTCAAACTTGGGAACAATCCATACCGTCTTAATGCTTTTCACAAGTAGCATCATGAGAATCTCACTAAGCATCAGTAAGATGCCAATTGACAGGGACAACACTTGTTAAACATCTTCTTAATTGCCATTAAGTCCCATTTTGCCAAACTGTCCAAAAAATCTAGATGTCAGGATAATTTGATGGGAAAACAAGAGTGGGCATCTGGCACATTCAATACGTTACTTGCTCCAAATGACATCCTTGTTAGAAACCAAGCATCAACATCCCAGGGCATGCTCCGTGAGCACCAGCCACACAGTCCTCACATCCACAGACATTGGCATCTGACGTGTGCTAGGTACTAAGAACCTACTGACATATGGTTCTGCACTGTGTAGCTTGGGTTTAAATGTGGCATCTGTGGCATGAATGCTAGAAGCAACGTCAAATACTTCTGCCTCTGCTGAACATAACTTTGCACGAGAGGGATGCTATGAAGGCGGACTGCATAATTAAAGATATGAACAGTGGAAAATTGCAAAAGAAAATATGCCAAATTTCGTAGAGGAAGACCCTGTGTGAAACTCTCCAAAACTGACATTTCACCAAACTATGAGATGTACGTCTATTTTTTTGAAAGTCCTAGACTGAAACTAAAAAATCTGAAACAAACCTGTTGAATATCAGGACTTCAATAAACCAGTTTTGAGATGTGATTTATAAATGTGGGATAAGAAGAAGTAAATATGTCAGTTGTTATTTGACCAAATATCTACATTCACTAAGACTTATTGAAATTTTAAGATGTATAGTTAGTGTAACTGGAAACAATTTCTTCCAAAACACCTTTTTTTTTGAAGGGGGAAGTAGAGTATAATATATTCACATGGTATAAGCATGTCCAGGTTGTGATGATGTTATACAATGTGATCTGAACATCTTGGTGTCTGATTCTCTTCACAAATTCCTTCAAAAATATAACAACAAAGCTTGCCTTGGCAGGATTGACCATTTTTCTGAAGATATAGAATGGCTCATTTTGGAGCTGAGGAGTTTAACAGTCTTCTTAACTCTAACCTGGAAGAGCCCATAGAACATTTGAGCTGAGTGGCTATGGGCCATTGCTGCCTTCCATGTTGTTGGTACCTCTGAACTGGATATGGCCAATGAGTAGGTCCTGCTCAGCCTTTCCGACCGCTGTCATTTTTAATGAAGAAATTTGCAGCAAAAATGTAGATGTAGCTGATTATAGTTGCTCATGGATGCAGTGCAATGGTAACTTCCAAGCCCTAATATTCCACACTTCAGAAATGTAACTTGGTCTAAAACATGTCATTAATTGAAATGTACAGTTCTATTCTGGTTAGAAGCTGGCATTAATTTCACAAGATGCATGATGTACTTAAGCAAATTCTAGAATCAGTCGATGTAATAACTTAGATAATAAAATGTGAGGCTGGATTAACACAGCAGGCCCAGCAGCATCTCAGGAGCACAAAAGCTGACGTTTCGGGCCTAGACCCTTCGTCAGAGGTAATAACTTGGTTACTTTTGATTATCATTGCATTCTCACAATGAAATTGTCCTGGAAGTTAGCTTTATTTTCATAATATGAAACAATTTTCACTATCTGTATTTAAGAACTAAAATGCATCTACAGCTGCCAATGTTTCAAAGAATTCATTCTTTAAAGATGGAATCAACCCAGTTTCAAGTTTATTCCCCTGTTATATGATTAAGACTCCGGGGGTCTATTTTGTGCAAAAAAATAAGTCTTTTTGATTTGTCAGAATTTCTTTTGATTAATATGCAGCTGCCATTGTACAAGCAAACCCAGATTTCAACTTCTCCTTTTATCTTTATTTCTTACCCCAGGCTGAAACCAGTACCTAACTCTTCAGGAGAGAACATCCATTCATTTTTGATCGGTGCACGATACAACAGGTCAGTGAAGGCAGTTTGAAATGTCAAGTTCACTTTTTAAATTGTCTAGATTATGGTGTTATTTTATAACAATTATATTGTTAATGCTCATGGATTTGCACTGGCACTGTGCATGGTAACTCGGTGAATTTCAGCTGAATTGACAATCTGCTATACAGTTCATAGGAGAGCCCTGGAAAGTGACCTTTCACGTCCTGGTAATAGTGGTGGGGAGATCAGACCTGGTGGAGTGGAGGAAGATGTCAGAAGTCTCAGGCAAAGGGTGTGGTGGTTGAGGAGGCCAGTCATTGTGCATTTCAGGCTAGCGCCTGGACTCAGGGAGTATGTGTGAAAGCAGTTACCTTTAGAGTCTGTTGAGGAACCTGCCACATTATCTGTGGCCTGGGAAACTCAGCGGATAATAGATAGGTTTCTAAAAGCTGAATGTTAATGAGGCTCACAATGATGTAAGTGTGTGAGGCTTAGATGTCAGATGTCATGTTCTTATGTCATATACCTTAATACAGAGTTACCATACTCATCCTGGGTTGTTTGTATCATAGCCAATAAAACAAGCTTGCACTTACAGAATAAATTAAGTATGAAACCCCTAGTCCAACTCACTGCTGGTTGGTCTCCTCGTGGCTGCGAGTCATTTGATCTCATCTCATCAGCTTTGACTAACCTGAATCCTCAACTCTTAAAACAACCCAACCCAGCTCTTAAACCACAACAGGGAGGTGGGTGAGTGGAGTAGGGTTGTTTGGAGCTAGATTTCGATTGTGCTGGGGTTATTTTGTTTGCTTGTGGTGAGGGGCATTTGGCCAGGTGATTCGTTCTGAATGGTGGGTTGTGCTTCGGCTGTTGGTGGGTCACTTGGCAGATGCAGTTGTCGGTGGGCGGGGGAGTATCTGGCATCAGTGGGAGATCAGGCCTCTGGGATTCTGGAGAGGAGCTCATCAGGCATTCAGCAGTCAGTTTAATTAAATGGGATGGGACAGGGCTTAGCACAGGTTTTAATCTCTCTAACATTTCCTGGATAACTGTTCAGGCAACTGATGGGAACCCGCTGATGTTCCTGGCTCAGAGATGGAGACTTTGTAAGAGGGTTCTGAACAGCAGATAATTTATCAGAAGTTTAAATTTCTCTGGCAGTTTTGTTGTGTTGGGACTTCTGAGAGACTGCAACATGCATCTGTCATGCCTCTGACTTTGCAGAACCTAGAAGATCTAGGCTAATGTAACTGTTTGAGGGTGTAACTCACCATTTTAAATCCCGTATCACTTGGTGTAAATTTTCCAATCATACTAGGGTAAGAACCTTTTAATGAAGAAATACATACTGGGCTGAGATTGAATTTAAATGCTTTTTGTGAACAAAGTTTGATGATTGGAATGTGCTGATTATTTTATCCAGCTCAGAAGGAACACCAACCAACTTTCTTAATATTTTGTTTAAAATGTTCACACTTTAAAGCATAATTTCTGATGTGAGACATCTAAATAGGCTAATATCTCATTATTAACATTTTAGCAGCTGATTGCATGTTACTTGCAGTGAGTTTGAGGATAATTTTATCCCGTACAATGTATGAAGTGGTATTAGATTAATTGATTTACAATGGTTTTATTACACAGTGTTGCTGTAGCTTTAGATTCCTGTGTATGTTGGGAGGAGAACACACAAAATGGACAATGCCTTGGAAAGATTTGAACATGATGTTAAGGATTGTGTAATAATCTGGAGACCAGTGAACTAGGCTACAGAGGAGATAATGAAAATATATGAAATGATTTAAGCCACAGTATTCTGAATAATTAGTAATTTATTATAAGGGAAAAGTCAACAATGAAAAAAAAACAAAGAAAACGTTAAATATGAAAGCCTGAAATGCCAAAAGCATGTCCCAGAGTTAACTACAGTTGGCATGAAGGTTGGAGTGGCATTGGGCAATCTTGCAGATGGAACAAGAAGGGCCTGCTCATTGGATAAGGTGAAGAAAGCTCAGCTTGGGATCAAACAGTATCTTGCGTTTAATACCTCTCAGGAAAGACTGAAGTGAAAGTTGTGGTGGGAATCAAAGATGATGCATTTTGCTTTAACCACATTGAATTGAAGAGTTTAGAATACATCAGGGTGTAACATTGGACTGGTGTTGAAGAGGACAGCAATAAAGGTAACACTTGAATGGATTAAGAACAATAAACTGCAGGACATTAAGTACAAGCCGACTCTATGCATATAGATGAAATTGCTGAGGGGCAGCAGATAAAGGGGACTGAGGATAACATTCCAAATCAGGCAATGGGTTCAGTGGCAGAGGAAAATGAAATTCTGGAGAAGATATATTAACCTGGCTTCTTGAACTGATGCTGACATGCCCAGCTCTTTTGACCCTGAAATGTCTTCCCTCTGCAGCATGTACCAAAATTTGAAGAGCTGGCCGACAAACTAGTCAGGGAATTACTGGACCTAGTTATATTCATGGAATCAAAGCCCGCAGATAATTCCTGAGACGCCATTAGTAACATGTCTGGTATGTCTTGTCCTACCAACAGAACACCCATGAGAGATGACAGCACAGTGGTGTACAGTGGAAGTGCATGGTAATTACTCTGAGAGTGCTCAACATTGACTCTGGGCTGGTTGAAGTCTCATGGTCAAACATGGGCAGGAAATCTCATGCCGATCAGTCAAATGCCGATCCCTTCAGCTGATGAATCTGTACATTTTAATTAATTTATGTGATGTGGGTGTTGCAGGCTCGGCCAGCTTTTGCAATTCATGAGTGTATATGCACACCTATTGTGCTTTTAGGGATTTTGACACATGGTAGTCAATGAATGACGATAGAGTTCCAAGTCAGGATAGTATGTAGTTTGGAGAGCCTTGTCCTTCTTGATGGTAGAGGTCACAGGTTTGGAAGATCTTGTGGATGCTGTTCACAGCTACAGCTGTGCAATGATGGGAGACTTCAATCACCATCAGGAGGAATGTTTTGGTAACACCATTACTTGACTGAATTGGATGAATGCTAAAGGACATAACTTCTGGAGTGCATCTGCAGCATTTATTGGGGAAACCATCAAAAGGAGGAGATGTACTTGCCTTTATTCTTCCTCATCTATCTATTGGAAATGCATGTGTTAGTGATAGTATAGTAGGAGTCACTACTGTACAGTTCTTTTTAATGGACTGTCTTTACACCCTTTGGGGTGCAATGGGCTGTTAGCTGCAGCTGAATTATATTCAATGACAGTCTCCAAGCTTGTGTCTCAGCATATTCCTATTCTGCCATTACCATCAAGCTGGATAATAAACCCTGCTTCACTGAAGAATGAAGGAGGGCATGCGAGGTACAGCACCAGACATATCTAAAATGGAGACTTCAACCTAGTTGAAGCCACAACTCAAGACTGCTTTAATGCCCTACAGTGGAAACAGCCTGTGACAGACTGACTAAGCCACAACCAATGTTTCAGGTCTAAACTCCTCAGTCCACTACTGATTCATTTTGGAAGGTCAAATTTGAATGCAGAATATAGGGTTAATGGCAGGACTCTTGGCAGTGTGGAGGAACAGAGGGATCTTGGGGTCCACGTCCGTGGATCCCTCAAAGTTGCTACGCAAGTTGATAGGGTTGTAAAGAAGGCATATGGTGTGTTGGCTTTCATCAGCAGGGGGATTGAGTTTAAGAGTCATGAGGTTATGCTGCAGCTCTATAAAACCCTGGTTAGACCACACTTGGAATATTGTGTTCAGTTCTGGTCACCTCATTATAGGAAAGATGTGGATGCTTTAGAGAGGGCACAGAGGAGATTTACCAGGATGCTGCCTGGACTGGAGGGCAGGTCTTCTGAGGAAAGGTTGAGAGAGCTAGAGCTTTTTTCATTGGTGTGAAGAACGATGAGAGATGACTTGATAGAGGTGTACAAGATAATGAGAGACATAGATATGTAGATAGTCAGAGACTTTTTCCCAGGGCAGAAATGACTATTACGAGGGGGCATAATTTTAAGCGATTGGAGGAAGGCATAGGGGCGATGTCAGAGGTAGGTTCTTTACACAGAGAGTGGTGAGCGTGTGGAATGTGCTGCTGGCAGCGGTAGTGAAATCAGATAGTTCAGAGACTTTTAAGCGACTCTTGGATAGGCACATGGAGGATAGTAAAATGTAGGGTATGGAGGATAGATTGATCTTAGTAGGATAAAAGCCGGCACAATGGTGTAGGCCAAAGGGCCTATACTGTGCTGTACTGTTCTATGCTCTATGTTCTATGTTCACGCTCAGGTTTGAATGATGATAGAAAATTAAGCAACTAACAGGAAAAGGAGTTTCTACAAATAATGTGATTCTCAACAATGGGGGAAGTGTAGCACACTAGCACAGAAAACAAGACAAAGAAATTGGTATAAAAAGCAATCACATTTTGGCAGGAAGTACCAAATAGATGATCCATCTGGAGTATTTTTGTGACTGGAAGGTAGTTCCTCGTGGGGTACTATAAGGATTATTCCTAGGTGTCCTGCTTAGTGCAGTCATTGAATCATAGAATTGTACAGTACAGAAGAGGCAGTTTGGCTCATTGAAAGTGTATCAACAAAAGTATACTACAACTTACATTATTCCTTCACTTTCCCACACTAGGCCCATAGCATTGAATGTTATGACACTTCAAGTGCTCATCCAAACACTTGTTAAACATTGTGAGGTTTTCTGCCACAACTACCTTCTCAGACAGTGCATTCCAGAGCCCCACCACTCTCTGGGTAAAAAAGCTTTTCCTCAAATCCCTCTAAACCCTCTGCCCTTCATTAACATTATGTCTCCTTGATGACCCTTCGACTAAGGGGAATGCTCTTGATTCATCCTGAGCCTGTCCCTCATAACATTATACACTCCTGTCAGGTCCCCTTCAACATTCTCTTCTCCAAGAGAAACAACCCGAGCATATCCAGCCTTATAGCTGAAATGCTCCATCCCAGGTGGATATCCTTGTGAATTTCCTTTGCAGTCCCACTAATACACCACATTGTTCCTAAAATGTGGTGATCAGAACTGCACGTAGTCCTTCAACTGTGGCCTAACCAAAGTTCTGTGCCACTCCAACGTGACCTCCCTACTTTTATAAGGAGCAATATGTATGAATCTGGAGGGAAGGCTGGGAAGGGGTACTGCTTGTATTGCTCTTTAGGGCAAATGTGGACTCAAGGGACAAATGGCTTTATACTTTGCTGTATGAATTCTACATTCAACGAGTATTCATCTCTTGACTCCTCAAACGCTGTCCATCATCTACAAGGTACAAATCAGGAGTGTGTTGGAATACTCTCACATTCCTGGATAAATCCTGGAGGAGGTGGCATAGTGGTTGTGTCACTGATCTAGCCATTCAGACTAATGAACTGAAGTCATAGGTTCAAATTCCACCATGACAGATGGTCAAATGAATTCAATAACAATCTGGAATTTAAAAAAAAACTTGGCTAATGGCAGTCATGGAATCACTGTTTTTTTTAAAAAAAGAAGCTTTTGTTTCACTAAGATAACAAAGTGTGGAGCTGGATAAACAGAGCAGGCCAAGCAGCATCTCAGGAGCACAAAAGCTCCTGAGATGCTGCTTGGCCTGCTGTGTTTATCCAGCTCCACACTTTGTTATCTTGGATTTTCCAGCATCTGCAGTTCCCATTATCTCTGATCACAATTTGATTCACTAATGTGCTTTAGGAAAGTACTCCACTATTCTTGAGATAATGGGAACTGCAGATGGATGAAGGGTCTAGGCCCGAAACGTCAGCTTTTGTGCTCCTGAGATGCTGCTTGGCCTGCTGTGTTCATCTAGCTTCACACTTTGTTATCTTGGATACTCCGCTATTCTTACCTGGTTTAGCCTGCACATGACTCCAGACCCACAGCAATGTGGTTCATTCTTACCTACTCTCTGGGAAATTAGGGCTAATCTTGTCAGTAATGCCTGTATCCCACGAATGAATAGAAACATGGAGTTCCAACAAAACACCATCAAGAAGCAGGTGGTGAGGTTTCAACTCGAACTGCTGCAGTCCTTGGGATGTAGGACACTGTGATACTGTGAACTCCTTTCCTAAAATCACTTTAGATGTCCCTGCAACAGATTGATTGTAATGGTCCAAGAAGGCAGGTCATCACCCCCTCCTCTGGGGGCAATTATGGATGGGCAAAATATATTGGCCTTATCAGTGACATCCACATCCCACTATAAATTGAAAAATAAATCCAGGACAAAGCAGCCTGCATGATTTGCACCCATCCAGTCCATTAGAAATTCATCTTTTCCACCACTGATCCACAATAGCTGCAGTCTGCATAGTCTGCACGATGCACTGCAACAACTCACCAAGGCGTTCTTAGTAGCATCTTCCAAATGCTCAGTTGCAACCACCCAGAGAGACATAGGCTACATGGGACACCACAGCCTGCAAGTTCTCCACCAAGTCACACACCATCCTGATGTGGAACCATATTGCAGTTCGTTCACTGTCATTGGGTCAAAGTGCTGGAACATCTTTTGTAATAGCGCTTCGGTGTTTTTGCACCATGTGGACTACGATAGTGCAAGACATTGTCTTGCCATGATCTTCTCAAAGGCAGCTAAGGATGGACAATAAAAGCTGACCAAGTTAGTGACATGCACATGCGTGAAAAAAGCATCAGGCATGGCTGGACCTTAAGAGAGTAGTACCATGGAGATAGACTATTAAGGAGAGGAGTTACGCAGTAGTCTCTTTGAGAGATTACGAATGAGCAATTCACTTGTGCTTTTGAGCTGTAACTCATGACCCTAGGAACTTAGTTCAGAATGTCCTATCTAACTTAATGTAAAATCTTTTGCATTCTTATAATACTCAACCAGAAAAGGCATGCATATCAATTGGAACTGAATTTGTATTTGATACCAAAGTTGAATTTAAATGCCCTGCAGTTCAGAATGGCACGTTATTGTACTTCGCTAAATGTTCAATGTAAGTATCAACATGTGATAAAATAAAAACAAAATTCAAAACCATTTATCTATTGTTACTGATATTAAAAAGTGGTTACTTCTCTAATGAATGAGAAAGTAATAAATATCCTCTGTTAAATTTAGCCTTGCAAGCTGGCACTTTCCATTATAAATAGGTGAATTAGTACTTCTATGCCAAACCATTCAACATCTTGTATATTATGAAAGTAATCATTATCAGGCAGTAATTCAATATGGGGATTCTGCCATAGTTCAAAATGTTGTCAGAATCATTCAATTGAATTTTTATCTGTTAAATTGCTACCAGACGTCTATTATCCTAGATACAATACGAAGTTGTTGATATTTCATTGGCTGTATTCTGCTGACACTATAAATTGCTATTGTATTGCCGTGGAAGCTTAATAGATGTGTACATTTATAGCAATATCTTTCTGATCACTGATTAAAATCTACTAAGTGCAACTGTTCTGAACATTGCCAGCTATTGAAACACAAAAAATATAGTGTGATGCTCAAATTTGAAAATGACCATGAGGCTGTGGAAACTGAGTGACGTGACATGTAGTAGCTATTAAGATAGAAATAGCTCACAGCAACATTATCAGGTTAACTCTTGATATACTTGGACCAAATTTCTGGAGGTATGAACCTGTTAATGCAGTATCATTAAAATGACAGAGAAAAGAATCTCAATGGCCTGGCCACATTAAGTATTGCCATCCATGAAAGTAGAAGAAACTACTCTGGAAGACTTGTGGGACTTCACTTCATAATGATACCATATTTAGGATGATATCCATCATGCTGAAGATGAGTTATTTTTAGCATATTTATCAAAATTGTGTTTGAGTTAAAGATTTAGTGGTACACTTTGAACAGAGCAAAATTTCCTACTTTGTGAAATGAAAGCCATCCTTACTGAACTCACCCAGTACCACATTATTTTAACAATTGTAGCACAGACCAAATGTCATCAAATAATGTGAACCCATTGATTTGTTAAATAACTAAGGGTATTGACTTATCTTGGGAGCACAAAATGACTATTAAAGGCAAATACCGAGGATTGATGAGATCAATCTTTTAAAGTGAGCAATTACTTAAGTTCAAATTCTCCGTTCTCTCATGTCTCACAGTATTCAACTAATAAGATCAATAGAAAATAAAAGAACTCTACATTCTTATTTCAAAGATTCCTCTGTAACACCAAAATGGAAAGATAAAAATATGGAAACTGCTGTCACTAGCTTTGACTAAATGTGCTCAAAATCTAGTCAGTATCTCTATGGATTATTTTTCAAATGGAAGTAAGAGGCCCTAAACGTAGGCTCAACTTCAGTATTTTTGGGCACAGGCTGTCTATGTTTATTGTTTATTCAGCTAATTGTGAGTTAAAATGGACATTTAAAAATATTTTATTAGTTAATATTTTAGATGTGTAACTTTTTATTTTTTAATCTTACTTTGCACAATGATCTTGTATCTTACACAATAAATCTTATTATCTTCTGCAACGTATGTTTGTCCAATCATTCTTACAGTGAAAGTAATATTTCACATTAATTTCACATCATGAAGTATTTTACTGACCTTTGCTAATTTAGTAGTCAAGATACATTGTCATTCAATATGCATTATCTGTTTACACCTGCAGACTGGTAGCTCTACATAATGGTGAGTCTGTGTATCTGGAATACTCCTAATTATTTTGGGCAGAAGATTTTAAAATTGGTTTATACCTACTCAGCAATGCAGCTGTGGATATTTATAGCATTAAAACATCCTAATATTTTGAAAATAATGTAAACCTTATCGTATATACTTACCTTGCAAACAGATTATCCTTTGTTGTCTTAACATTGACTTCACTTTGGAAGAATAATCTATGACACATTTTTAAGAAAAGAAGCTAAGGGAAACATATGCCTGATTGAAAAATAGATAGTGAAACAGATAGCTAATGCTCATGGAACTATTTAACAAATTAACCCAGGCCTCAGATGTTTCTTGTCTCCGTTTAGTAATGTTTACAGTCTTTTAAACATCAAAAAGCAGTAGCCTGAAGTTAAAGTACTGTAATTTAATACAAAGTTTGCAATTTTTTTCGTGATGTAGAAGTTTCTGCAGTCCTAAGATCATGATCATTAAAGAAAGTTCATGTCTGTATTTCCTCAATCACACACAAAAGGAAAGGATAACCAATTGACTCTGTTTAAACTAATCTTATGATTGGATTGGTGATGAACTTTTGAAAAAATATATGTTTTGGTTAATTAGTACAGCAAAACCGACTTTCGGAATATTTTACTTGCTGTGAGTTTTAAAGGACAAGGTTAATTCTATCTTGACTGTTGACTAATTTCTGAGATCTATACTTGTGATATTATTTGGTTGATGACTTACTACATAAAAAAATGAAGCCTTAAATATTTCTGCTCCATATTAGCAAAGCAAAGGGGATCTGAAACAAAAGATTTCCTCTTGTCAGTTTCACTGTTACAGTAATTTTAAGCTGCCAAATCACTGAGCAGAATTTAATTAGAAGTAACGGGGTACGGTATCTGCTCTGAAAATAATTGCAATCACTGAAATGAGTGAAAATTGTGCCAATGTCTGAGCTAGGTTTTGGAAATCATTCTTCTTCTCATGTTCCTGCTTGTCATGATTCATAATTTCCAACATAAAACCTGTCAAATACCCATGAAACTGGGAAATTCTTTTAGAACATAATCTTTTCAAATATGCATTTAAAATTATTCATTGATAGTTTTGAGGTCAAACTGATTGCAGTTTGCTTAGTACAGTGAATAATGAATTTAAAGCTCATCTAATCACTACCTGTGTAAATAGCGAGTTTTGAGAAGATTTGTAGCTCAGGTTGAGGTTCTGGATGTGAGTTTGCTCGCTGAGCTGGAAGGTTCGTTTTCAGACGTTTTGTCACCATTCTAGGTAACATCATCAGTGAGCCTCCGACGAAGCGTTGGTGTTATGTCCTGCTTTCTATTTATCTGGTTAGAAAGCGGGACATAACACCAGCGCTTCATCGGAGGCTCACTGATGATGTTACCTAGAATGGTGACGAAATGTCTGAAAACAAACCTTCTAGCTCAGCGAGCAAACTCACATCCAGAACCTGTGTAAATAATTGAAAATGATCTTAAAAATCTATATAAAACTATTTTCTAGTTATATTGGTTTACAATAGTGAGTTTCTCAAGTAAATTACACTATATATATATATATAGAAAAGTTTTAAAATACACCTATTAGTGTTTTTCTGCCTAAGAAGACGTTAATTTTAAGAACTTCTTGAGTGCAATTTAGCAGGACTGCACAGTAGTAATTAGTTTGATTTGGGGTCATGTTCATTTTTAAGAAGGGGTCAGCTTCAAGCACTTTAATGAAGCACAATGATTATAGAAACTGGAGTTGCTCTCAATCTAAGTGGTTTCAACCATTTTGAGTGACTTGTTCCAATAGAAGCAGCGTAACTCAGCAGTAACTGTCTGGTATTGATCAGATAATGGTGGCAGTAAAGTTGTGAAATTGTGAGGGTGTCCTGAGTGGAAGAGTGGAATAAAAGTATTTATAAGAGACACAAGTTTGAGAAAACAATGTAGAAAATATGAGATAGAGAGGAACAACTGTGTGAATAGATGTGCAAGAGAAGGAGAGAAAGCTATACTAATGAAATGCTTGTTGACATGAAGTACAAGAACATAAGATGCATGCTATTGCTCAGGAGAATTGCTAATCCCATGGAAGTGAATGTTACATATAGTTGAGCTGTGGCTGCCCTTTAGTAAAGTTGGGAGTAGAGGAAGACTAAGTAAGTTCTGCACTCTGCCTTCACTGCAGGTACAGGTCAGTGTGATTGCTTTTAAAAAAAGATTTTGTTCAGACATTGAATTTCTTCATATGGGTCCAAATCATGATTCTGGCCAAATTATTTACAGGTAATCATGGGATTTGGTCAGAACAGCACCTTTGTATTTCTCTTGGTTAAGTTCATTTATCAGTGAAATTGCGCAAAAATAATTATTTCTCAACAACTGTGTTCTTGTAACTTTTTGGTCACATTTCTCTTGCTTCAAATATTAAGAAAGTTTTTTCCATAAATTGAAACATATGGCCATCCAGTTCCCCAGTATCCAGTGATATATAAAATTTCATACTTGTCTTTTGGCCAGTTACTTTAACTTCGTTTGTTGGTATTGGAAGTACAATACATCAATATGTTTTTATAGCAGTAGGTTGGTTAATTTAGAAAAGGATTATGAAGTTACTAGTTTCACTCTTTCACATAAACGATTTAGTCCCCAATTCGCCATTCATCTGATAAATATTGTAAATTGAGCTTGGAGTCGTTCTCATCTTGCACATATGAAGAGGTCTTGGTCTGTTAGACTGAGCACTTGTATGTTAGAACACTGTGAAACAACAATAGATGGAACAAACGTGGGT